>NC_064620.1:333666713-333994927 GCF_023898315.1 Schistocerca nitens | reverse complement strand
GTGCTGATAGGCAAATTGTGCGCATGGCACTGACGGATCGCTTAGTGACATCCCGAACCATAGCACAGCACATTGCGTCTGTAACGCATCATCCAGTGTCTGCGCGTACCATTCGACGCCGTTTACAGCAGAGTGGTCTGTCCGCAGGACGTCCATTGCTTCGTCTACCATTGACGCAGAATCACAGACGTCTCCGTCGCCAATGGTGCGATGACAGACGGATGTGGACGGCAGAATGGAATGACGTTGTCTTTATTGACGAGGCACGCTTCTGTCTGCAGCACCACGATGGTCGGATTCGAGTGTGGAGACACCGTGGAGAGAGGATGCTGGACAGCTGCATTATGCACCGCCACACTGGTCTTGCACCGGGTATTATGGTATGGGGCGGTATTGGATATTACTCTAGCACGTCTCTAGTACGCATTGCCGGTACTTTAAATAGCCGGCGCTACATATCTGAGGTGCTGGAGCCAGTTGTCCATCCTTACCTTCAGGGCTAGGCCACAACCATATTTCAACAGGATAATGCACGACCACACGTGGCACGCATTGTCCAAAGGTTCTTCGTCAATAACCAGATTGAATTGCTTCCCTGGCTGGCTCGATCTCCGGATCTTTCGCCGATAGAAAACATGTGGTCCATGGTTGCTCAACGAGTGACCCAGATTATATCCCCAGCTGCCACACCAGATGATCTTTCGCAACGTGTGGAAGCTGCTTGGGCTGCTGTACCCCAGGAACACATCCAATGTCTCTGACTCAATGCCGAGACGTGTGGCAGCGGTGATCTCCAACAATGGCGGCTACTCTGACTACTGATTCTGGCAGGAACCACATGTCACAGACGTCTGTAAACGTAATCATTTGATACTTGGTCAACATGTTATCTACAAAATAAATCTTGTTGTGCTACCTCTTGTCTTTCTTGGTGTTGCATTTACGGTGGCCAGCAGTGTATATAGTAGTTCATGACATCCAGTCTTACAAATTTCAAAACTCCGCCATTTCTCTCCCCACATCCACCACTGCTGGCGGCTCAACTCCAACTGCGCAACGCTACGCGCTGTTAACATCCAACTGCCCAACAGTGCAATGGCGAGTACTACAACAATGCCAACCACCCACAGACTGCACACAGCACAGCCAGTGATTTTCATACAGAGCGCTACGTGGCGTTACCAATATAAAAACCTAAACAGCCTACTTACATAGCCCCCATGCTCCCCACAAAAAATTTTACAAATTGTTTTGGGCAGTGGTCAATACAGATTAGAAAAATTTTTTCATAATTACAATAACAAAGAAATCACAGTCCATAAAGACAGTCCTGATCATTCATCACAGTAAAATTGCAGTTTTTTTTCTCAAAGTCTGAGCAGTAAAAGAAAATGCACACGGAAGTAGTGGATTTCCATGCAGTCTTGAAGATGTAGTGTTGTCCTTCAACGGAAAGACAGTGCTGATTCTTGACATGCAGATAGGTAATGGGCCACAACAGAGCAAACCCACAGCAGAGTCATTCGAAGTTTTGAAGAATATTGATTGGTAGGTAGGTCATCACAGAGCAGACCACTGTAGTCTTGTTAGAGATTACGGTATTGGTGGGCCACCAGAGGTGCAGACCAAGTGCAGTCCTTGTAGAAATAATGGTATTGGTGGGCCATCAAAGGTGCAGACCAACTTCAGTCCTTGTAGAGATGGCTAGCAGCCATCCGTTGCGACTGTGCAGGTGCACAATCACCGTAGAAGAGTCTTGTGGACAATATAACAAGTCCATGAACCACCACTTGTGCACTAAAAAAATTTTTTTTTTGAAATGTCCTTAGAACCAGCAATGCTGTTATCCAGTCCCTTGCTGAATTATTAACACACGTGCAAACACTATCAGTCCCTACTTCTCACATATTGTCCATATACTATGACCAACAAAAACGTGTGCAGTGAAATGTAACTCACAAGTTACTCAATTTGATGAACTGGTGTCAATTACAATTTTATAACATAAGAATACAATAACAAAGGTGCAAAATACATCATTAAAGAACTTAACAATACAGATAACATTTGTGGTAATGCAGGCTTTACAAAAGAATAGAAATAACATATACATCAGTGTTACAGGAATTATGACATGAGTACATACATAAAAGATCAGAATAACTTTCGAAACATCAACTTCACACATGAGCATTAAAACAGAACAGAATAAACAATGTCTAAACATCTTTACAAAGAAAATAACATATTATCAGAAAAATTCTACAACATAACTCTTATTATCTAAACACATAAAGACAGGAAAAACACAAATACACAAGAGTACACAAACACAAAAATACAGGAAAGGGTTTGCTTTCAGTGTGACATTTGGTACTGCAGTCCACCCCAAAACTTCATTCCATATATCTTTCCTCTTATTTCAACATTTGTTTCCACCAAAAAAATTCTATCCAAGCATGCTTTCTGTATTTATATGTTCACACATTCCTTACCTCATTATTTATTTTCCATTATCTTACCTCATCATTTATTTCCAAAAAAATCCTACCTAAACCTGTTGTCCCTAAACCCTACTTTTTTGGTTCATATCCTCTTTCAAAATACTTTTTTGGCCAAACCATTTCCTTATAGCTTCTCAATGCATTTCTTCCAATTCATCACAACTTGTTCTCTTATATGGCCTACCCCATCTTAAGCTAACTTAAATCTACTGAGCTCAGATGCTTAACTAAGGGACGAGGCAATGCAGCAGCACAAAACAATTAACACAAACAGCAATGACAAAAAAATGGAAATTGGCAAAGCAAGCTACAGTAAATCTAAATTACCAAGCAAATGCAACATTTCAACTAATATGAGCCAATGTGCAGCAACAAGAAAAATAAATCAGTAGTAAAACTAGCTTAACAGAGTAATACAAAGTGAAATTTAGTAGCACTATGCCTGGCAAACAGCAGCAGCAAATTTAGTAACTTATATCTAAACATGACAAAGCTCAAGCAGAAAAAATATTACAGTAAAAATGGCCATATTTAATACCTATGTCACATCTTAACACTAGAGTGATGCATTTACTCTGCAAGAAAGTTACCAAGTCAATAAAATTATTTATGGAATTCCTGTGAAAGGAAATGTCTAATTGTGCTCTCTTTTCTAAGAAAGTATATCATAAACGTATTCTTTACTGGCTCTGTTGACAGAAAATAGTGATATTTGCACATCTATTAAATTTTATAATAACCAATGCTGCAGTGCAGCTAGAAACTAGATATTAAAGAAAATGAGCAAATATGTACAAAGGAAGGCATGAAACATCATTCATTAGCCATATGGCATTTCATAACATAGTAAAAAAATCTCTCAACTAGAAAGACAGTAGTCATAATCAGGTGTATAGACATAAAAATATTTCTCATCATTTCATTAGGCATTTCAGTAAATATCATAAATTAAGATCTCCACAGTATAATCATATGTTTTCAAGTTTGAGCGTGTCGTATTTGCGATGCTTTCTACAAAGGAATGTCAATAGCGAGGATAATGGCCTCCCTTTTTGTTTCTTCTCCACCTGTGCCTCTGAAAGGCACACACTAATGGCTTTTTTCCAGGCAACTGTCACACAGCTGGGTGCCCATGACGCATTACGTGAAGGTGGTCACTTAACATTCTTACCGAAATATATACGACAGCAGTTTCCGGCCGTGCATTTGCACTGGAAACATTTACATTTTGATGAGCAGAAAATGTGTCTTGACTTATTTGAGAAAACGGTGAGCACCCAAATCCTGAGTCTACAATATTTGCAATATTGTGTTCTGTCATTTCGGACTCCTGAGGCGAGCTGTTGCCGACTGATCGATCGATAATGCTTCCCTGTTCACTACTTGTTTCACTGTCTACACCATTATTTGCCGCCTGCTCCATTTCCCAATGCACAATTACCAAATTACTACTTTGCATGTCTGTTACTTCATTACGCAGTGGTGCTGATAGGCTACGCTCGTCGTCACTATTATTTCTCAGTTTACTTTGGAGCCTAGTGTTACGTTATTCACACGCCATTATTGTCACAATATTTCACACGATAACACAGAAAAGCACAATTTGAAGAGCAAAAATAAGAGAACACATTAACATAGCACTGAAAAAAATATCTAGTTAATTGCAAGCGCAGCTGCGAAATACTTGGTGCAAATTTACATGCATGCCACAACTGTTTTACTGTACAACAGTGAAAGACTGCAACTACAAAGGAGATTCTCTCTACAATTACGCGCTAGCAATAAACTAAAGCTACTCTAATTACACAAACTACAAGAAAAAATCAGAAGATTCCAGTGAGGTATCCTCAGCTAAGGGTCGTCATATGAAACGTCCCCTTAGAAAAATTATACAAGACTGTGCATAAGCTGACACATAATATTTTTAGCGCAACGGAATCTGACTTTCAAAAATCCCTTCAAAAGAATGACCCTGACTAACATTAACCCATACGTTTCACAAATCACTTACCTCACAAAAATCTTGGTTACTCGAACTACTGCAATACAACAAGCGCCACTACTGCCAGCTAAATAAAAGATTCAAACTACGGAAGGCACTAACTACTGATAGGCATAGTTAGCAAATGAAAGATTTTAATAGAGAACAAACAATGTATTTACCTTGATAGTCATCAAAAGTCATAATATATATACTACTTCATGACATCCAGTCTTACAAATTTCAAAACTCCGCCATTTCTCTCCCCACATCCACCACTGCTGGCGGCTCAACTCCAACTGCACAACGCTACGCGCTGTTAACATCCAACTGCCCAACAGTGCAATGGCGAGTATTACAACAATGCCAACCACCCACAGACTGCACACAGTACAGCCAGTGATTTTCATACAGAGCGCTACGTGGCGTTACCAATATAAAAACCTAAACAGCCTGCTTACATCGAGTGACACAATTTATATTATTGCTTTTGCGCTGTATCTGTTTTATATCTGCACAGTTTTTCTGCATTATTCTGGAAAGTAGTACATGTTTTGGTAGTAACTTTTGTGGTATAACTACAATGAGACAGCCTTTTTCGTAGCACAACAATACGTTACTTTATAGTACTTTCTTGATCACGGTAAGGTATGTAATAACTACGATATCTATACGCAAAGCATTTCACTTTCGTTTATGATGAGGTAAGTACATTGACTTCAGCAGAATTTTGCTTACAGGGGACGATAACTACGACAGTTCCACAGAATTATCTTACAGCAAGACGCACCTTTAGCGCTACAGGACACGTATTTGAGTGATTAATTTTGTACTTAATCCATTTATTTTTCAAGATTTTTTAATTACAAAGAAAGTTTTCCGTGATACATTTCATTCCATTGCTGTAATCTGTAACACCTGAGGGTATAATTACATTTATCCTCAGGGGGGTACACACTTACTTTGTGTACCATGTGTTTGACAAGCACAAGGAGCCCTAGCTAATATGGTATTTGCTTATACAACTTTACACTTTGGTGTCATATTTCACTAACACATAAATTACACAGCTATCTGATCATTTAACTGAGAGACAAACATTTTTTTTACTACATCAGTGACACATGTTTACGCAATTACACAGTTGGGATAATTTCATACTTATGAAATTGTATTTTGTCTGTACTTTGTGAACTGTTCATATTTTTTCGGAACCATTGAGATGCTATGAGAGCTTTGAATGATGCATTTGGTATGGGGTCATGATTTTTAAAGTACATTTGAGGTATATGACACTATTGAAATGAGCAGAGAATTTTTTTTTAGGTTTTTAAATTATTGCAGAAAGCTACAACCTTTCTGAGATTTGACTGAGGTGTTATGATGTTATTTTTACGATGTCAATGTGTATTATGATTTTGAGGTATATTTATTATCAATAAGCTGATGCTATATGAGGAATTTGATTATGCTATGTATTTATTATGATGAAATATTGAAGTGTCGCCGCAAGATTGACGTGTCGACGAATATGTACATGTGTAATAAGGTAAGGAATAATGAGTAGTGGTTAGGTACTCTGATTTGTGGAAAAGGATGTTGGAAACCAAGAAACGTACTTTAGAATTATGAAATGTGTGTACATGTGTGAATGTATCACAATGCCACTGAAAATTTTTTCGCCACTGTTGTATTTATAGGATTTTGTTTCTATACATTTGTAACGCAAATTCTCGACATGTGAAATTTTTTATATCAGACTGCCACTGTAGTGGAAACTGCTGTCGTAAATATTTCAGTAAGAATGTTAAGTGACCACCTTCATGTAATGCATCGTGGGCACCCAGCTGTGCGAAAGTCGCCTGGAAAAAAGCCATTAGTGTGTGCCTTTCAGAGGCACAGGTGGAGAAGAAACAAAAAGGGATTCCATTATCCTCGCTATTGACATTCCTTTGTAGAAAGCATCGCAAATACGACACGCTCAAACTTGAAAACATATGATTATACTGTGGAGATCTTAATTTATGATATTTACTGAAATGCCTAATGAAATGATGAGAAATATTTTTATGTCTATACACCTGATTATGACTACTGTCTTTCTAGTTGAGAGATTTTTTACTATGTTATGAAATGCCATATGGCTAATGAATGATGTTTCATGCCTTCCTTTGTACATATTTGCTCATTTTCTTTAATATCTAGTTTCTAGCTGCACTGCAGCATTGGTTATTATAAAATTTAATAGATGTGCAAATATCACTATTTTCTGTCAACAGAGCCAGTAAAGAATACGTTTATGATATACTTTCTTAGAAAAGAGAGCACAATTAGACATTTCCTTTCACAGGAATTCCATAAATAATTTTATTGACTTGGTAACTTTCTTGCAGAGTAAATGCATCACTCTAGTGTTAAGATGTGACATAGGTATTAAATATGGCCATTTTTACTGTAATATTTTTTCTGCTTGAGCTTTGTCATGTTTAGATATAAGTTACTAAATTTGCTGCTGCTGTTTGCCAGGCATAGTGCTACTAAATTTCATTTTGTGTTACTCTGTTAAGCTAGTTTTACTACTGATTTATTTTTCTTGTTGCTGCACATTGGCTCATATTAGTTGAAATGTTGCATTTGCTTGGTAATTTAGATTTACTGTAGCTTGCTTTGCCAATTTCCATTTTTTTGTCATTGCTGTTTGTGTTAATTGTTTTGTGCTGCTGCATTGCCTCGTCCCTTAGTTAAGCATCTGAGCTCAGTAGATTTAAGTTAGCTTAAGATGGGGTAGGCCATATAAGAGAACAAGTTGTGATGAATTGGAAGAAATGCATTGAGAAGCTATAAGGAAATGGTTTGGCCAAAAAAGTATTTTGAAAGAGGATATGAACCAAAAAAGTAGGGTTTAGGGACAACAGGTTTAGGTAGGATTTTTTTTGGAAATAAATGATGAGGTAAGATAATGGAAAATAAATAATGAGGTAAGGAATGTGTGAACATATAAATACAGAAAGCATGCTTGGATAGAATTTTTTTGGTGGAAACAAATGTTGAAATAAGAGGAAAGATATATGGAATGAAGTTTTGGGGTGGACTGCAGTACCAAATGTCACACTGAAAGCAAACCCTTTCCTGTATTTTTGTGTTTGTGTACTCTTGTGTATTTGTGTTTTTCCTGTCTTTATGTGTTTAGATAATAAGAGTTATGTTGTAGAATTTTTCTGATAATATGTTATTTTCTTTGTAAAGATGTTTAGACATTGTTTATTCTGTTCTGTTTTAATGCTCATGTGTGAAGTTGATGTTTCGAAAGTTATTCTGATCTTTTATGTATGTACTCATGTCATAATTCCTGTAACACTGATGTATATGTTATTTCTATTCTTTTGTAAAGCCTGCATTACCACAAATGTTATCTGTATTGTTAAGTTCTTTAATGATGTATTTTGCACCTTTGTTATTGTATTCTTATGTTATAAAATTGTAATTGACATCAGTTCCTCAAATTAAGTAACTTGTGAGTTACATTTCACTGCACACGTTTTTGTTGGTCATAGTATATGGACAATATGTGAGAAGTAGGGACTGATAGTGTTTGCACGTGTGTTAATAATTCAGCAAGGGACTGGATAACAGCATTGCTGGTTCTAAGGACATTTCAAAAAAATTTTTTGTGAGTGCACAAGTGGTGGTTCATGGACTTGTTATATTGTCCACAAGACTCTTCTACGGTGATTGTGCACCTGCACAGTCGCAACGGATGGCTGCTAGCCATCTCTACAAGGACTGAAGTTGGTCTGTACATTTGATTGCCCACCAATACCATTATTGCTACAAGGACTGCACTGGGTCTGCACCTCTGGTGGCCCACCAATACCGTAATCTCTAACAAGACTACAGTGGTCTGCTCTGTGATGACCGACCTACCAATCAATATTCTTCAAAACTTCGAATGACTCTGCTGTGGGTTTGCTCTGTTGTGGCCCATTACCTATCTGCATGTCAAGAATCAGCACTGTCTTTCCGTTGAAGGACAACACTACTTCTTCAAGACTGCATGGAAATCCACTACTTCCGTGTGCATTTTCTTTTACTGCTCAGACTTTGAGAAAAAAAAAACTGCAATTTTACTGTGATGAATGATCAGGACTGTCTTTATGGACTGTAAGAAAAATTTTGGCTTTTGACTAACATTGTATCGATAAGTGTGTGCATTTGATTTCTTTGTTATTGTAATTCTGAAAAATTTTTTCTAATCTGTATTGGCCACTGCCCAAAACAATTTGTAAAATTTTTTGTGGGGAGCATGGGGGCTATGTAAGTAGGCTGTTTAGGTTTTTATATTGGTAACGCCATGTAGCGCTCTGTATTAAAATCACTGGCTGTGCTGTGTGCAATCTGTGGGTGGTTGGCATTGTTGTAGTACTCGCCATTGCACTGTTGGGCAGTTGGATGTTAACAGCGCGTAGCGTTGCGCAGTTGGAGTTGAGCCGCCAGCAGTGGTGGATGTGGGGAGAGAAATGGCGGAGTTTTGAAATTTGTAAGACTGGATGTCATGAAGTAGTATATATATTATGACTTTTGATGACTATCAAGGTAAATACATTGTTTGTTTTCTATTAAAATCTTTCATTTGCTAACTATGCCTATCAGTAGTTAGTGCGTTCCGTAGTTTGAATCTTTTATTTAGCTGGCAGTAGTGGCGCTCGCTGTATTGCAGTAGTTCGAGCAACCAAGATTTTTGTGAGGTAAGTGATTTGTGAAACGTATAGGTTAATGTTAGTCAGGGCCATTCTTTTGTAGGGATTTTTGAAAGTCAGATTGCGTTGCGCTAAAAATATTGTGTGTCAGCTTCAGCACAGCCTTGTATAATTTTTCTAAGGGGACGTTTCAACTGTAGCGCCTAGAACTGCTCGGCCATCTCGGCCGGCCCAAGTTCCTCATGTACAGGATTAAAACCAATATTGTGCCGTAGCTGCTAGATGGTTTACGCACCTTGCTGATCAACTACGGAGTGTGTTCCGGGCTACGGTGGAAAAGTTGTCTCTTCATGCTGACATCCAGCCTATGCTTTAGGAGCTAAGAACATGTCAAGTCTTGCTGCCGCCAGTTTATGTGTTTATATTGCTATTGTAGATAATCGTCAGTCATAACTTAACTGACGGGTTAACTGTTTTGTTTTACTTGATTACTAATTCCTGTTTCTTTATTGTTTCTCATTTACTTTGCCAGTTACAGTGCCAGTTTAGTCTTGTTTCTGTTTTTGTTTAGCAATTTGTCATATTATAGTAGTTACTCACCATTAGGGCCATTGATAGTACACTCTGGGACGGCCCCTGCTGGCCGAGCGGTTCTAGGCGCTTCCGTTTGGAACCGCGCGACCGCTACGGTCGCAGGTTTGATCCTGCCTCGGGCATGGATGTGTGTGATGTCCTTAGGTTAGTAAGGTTTAAGTAGTTCTAAGTTCTGGGGGACTGATGACCTGAGACGTTAAGTCCTATAGTGCTCAGAGCCATTTGAGCCAGGTACACTCTGTTTTCCACTTATTAGTACTGTCGTGCGCAGCATTTTTCTATCTCTGTTTCTTTTTCTGTCACAGCTAGGCTGTTTATTAACTGCTGCAAACCCCAGCTCGCCTGGGTCACAAAACTTCCCTCTTCCCTGAAGATACTTGCGCTTTTCCTTCTGGGAACCTACACTCGCCCCACCTCAGCTTGTTTCCTTGTGCTTTGTTCTCTCTCCAGCACTGACCCAGAAGCTAGACGGCCACATGTTCCTAAGACACGACAGATTCAAGAGACGAGGGGACGGAGTAGTGGTCCACACATGCTCTGATTTATCACCTGCTGCACTACACATATCCAATAACAATGAGTGTGCCTCATTTGTGTGCTCTACAAACCTCCTAAAGTAGACGAGTTTGCTTCGCTCTAAGCTGTCAACTTTCTTGTCGACAAACGAACATATAATTATCCGGTGATGGTAATAGAATTTTTATACAATAGTCCGTTCGGTGTGAAATTTAAGTGAATGCTTTCTTCTACAAGTGTGTCGCTGCTTACGAATGAATTGAAGAGACGCTCTATTAACACACAGTCAACAAGTATTTATTAAACACCGTTCTTGTGAAAGACAACTAGCTCTTTACGCAATTGGCAAGGGATTTCAAATTGATTCTGTATTTCTATATTTCCGGAAGGCTTTTGACACTATACCACACAAGCAACTTGTAGTGAAATTGCGTGCTTATGAAATATCGCCTCAGTTATATGACTGGATTCGTTATTTCCTGTCAGCGAGATCACAGTTCGTAGAAACTGACGGAAAGTCATCGAGTAAATCAGAAGTGATTTCTGGCGTTCCCCAGGCTAGGGTTATAGATCCTCTGCAGTTCCTTATCTATACAGACAATTTAGGAGACTATCTGAGCAGCCGTCCTAGGTTTTCTGTAGAAGATGCTGTCGTTTATCGTCAAATGAAGTCATCAGAAAATCAAAAAAATTGCGAAACTATTTAGAAATAGTATTTATATGGTGCGAAACTTGGCAATTCAGCCTAAATAATGAAAAGTGTGAGGTCATCCATGAGTGCAAAAAGGAATCCGTCAAATTTCGGTTACACGTTAAATCAGTGCAATCTGAAGACGGTATATTCAACTGGAATTACAATTACGAACAGCTTAAATTGGAAAGAACACACAGAAAATTTTGCGGGGAAGGCAAACCAAAGACTGCGTTTTATCGGCAGATTTCTTAGAAAATATAACAGATCTTCAGAAGAGACTGCCTTTATTAGCTTGTCCGTCTTCTTTTGGAGTACTGCTGCACGATCTGGGACCCTTACCAGATACGATTAACGGAGTACATCGAGAATGTTCTTAGAAGAGCAGTACATTTTGTATTACCGAGAAATAGGGGAGAGAGTGTCACTGACATGTTACAGGATTTGTGAAGGCGTTTTTCGTTGCGGTGGAATCTTATCACGAAATTTCAGTCACCAACTTTCCCCTCCGAATGCAAAAATATTTTGTTGATTGCGGCCTACATAGGGAGAACCGATCATCAGTAAAGAGCCTAGGAGTAAAAATAGATGAAAATCTTAATTGCAATGAGCACACCACTCCAAGAAAACATCAGCGTCTCTCCATGCTCTACAAAAATATAAAAACCTCTTCCTCTTGACCAATTATTGATTACGACGATGTTATCCTGGAAGGTCTTTTTCAGGAAATTTTACAGCACCTGGAATTTATTATGAATTCCTGTGTCCGTTATATCGCTAATGTGGGACTCTTTGATCATATTTTACCAGCATGTGCACAGGTACCCTGGCTGCGTGCAGACAAGTGCAATGGTTTCCATACTCTCTGTCTTCTCTACTGTCTCTCTCCCTCATATCTCTCCTCGACCTTAACGCTCTTGTCTGAACAGCACGGCGGTATCACCAGTTCCCATCAGACCATAATCCTTTGTCCTGCTCCATCGTTCAGCCACTTTCTGGAAGTCCTTCTCAAATGATATTAGAGGACTGAATAATATCTCCAGCTTCAGAAGACAATTAATCAAATATGTACTGAAGCAACAATGACTACCTTTGCCCCTGTATGCACTCATTACCCTGTACACCATTCTCAGTTATATCTTCTACATTTCCCAGTATTCTTGGCTGGTATAGTGTCCTTATATTTCCTTTCCCCAGAATTCGCTATATCAGAAAACATCTAATTTTTACACGTATAAACACTTTTTACATCTGCCACCACCATTACTGATACCGCTAACACCATTGCTGTTATTATTATTATTTCAATGTAATCCTATTTGTCGTATTAAAATGGTTATTTCATAGGTACTATCATATACAGTAGATACAGTTCTGTATGTGTGAAACCTGGTCCAATCACATCAAGTAAATTAATAAAATAAATGCTGTGTGGCTACGTTGAACTACAGTGATTTATAATGCCTAATATGTGCTCTTGTTGTATAGAAATGTGTTTTATGTGTTAAACATGTTTCATGGTAGAAATTATCTAGTGGGCATACTGTGCCAGATTACAGTCTCATGTCAAGGTCACTGATAAGGATTTCTGGGTATCAGCTTAAATACTGAGACACTCTTACTAATTCTATTGAAAGTCACACTTCACTTACCTCCACACAGGTAATCACCACATACCTTAAGCTATTGTGCTAGCTATATTCAGGGTCACCCAGGGGAACCCCTACCTTATCCACATATCATGTGAATATGAATCAAATGGAACAATGGAAGAATGCCTGTATTCCCCTACTGCCAAAGTGAGGAAGTTAGATCCCATAAAGGCAGAATTACCAGATGAAATTCCGTTGTACATTGTGCTGCCTGCTGGACCTGAGGCTATACAGCTAGAATTTAAGGCTTGTAGTACACGTCTGATTTCAAACTATTGTGCTATGCAATGACTGTCAAAAATGTAAATACGTAAAACAAAATATATTTCCTATAAAGCACACACACACACACACACATACACACACACACACACACACACACACACACACTGCTGCCTCTACCTCCAGCCTCCCCCAACGCTGCCGCCGCGTCCCCACTTGTTGAAGAGTGTAACGCCACAGTGTTAGAAGGATATGGCCTCATTTACGGCCGAAGCAGCAGGCTGATAATCAGCCCACCTTCCAAACAATTGGACTATGCAGCTTCAACGCTTCCAAAGCAGTAATCAAGTATGAAATAACACACAAACATACCTCCCTCCTAGACTCCTCTGTCACGTCAGGAGGTAGTTTAAAATAGCCAATCCAATGTAACTAGTAAAATCGATTACTGGTAATCCCTTGAGCTTCGATGCAAAATTTAAACTTTTCCCTAGCACGGATAAAGCTGCACCGTCAAAAGCTTTCTCCGTGACATTTATCACAGAACACTGAATTATAGTATTGGTCCTCGAGCCACGGAAACGTTCAAACTTCGTTAAATGCATGGCAGTTACAGAGTGAAATTCCCAGTCGGCCAGCGACCGCGAAGCACCGTCCAACCAGTCCCAATAACTAGCCGAAATTTTTGCAGCAGTCATTAAACGAAGCCGAAAAAATCCCTTGGAAACAAAATCCAACTATCGACTAGTGTAATGGATCCTTTCCTGAGCAATAGCAAGCCCAGCACGCTGCTTGATGCGATTTGTGGCAAGACACTAATACAATGCACAATTTGGCAAAGCTTGGAACAATAGTTTGATCAAGACACCTCAACGAAAACGGCAACGCACATTGCTGTCGTGCCCCACTGCTGTAAAGTTATCCAGTCTCCGCAAGCCACTACACATTTCCTCCCCGTAAACGAAGGGGCAAGGGTTGGGGAGGGGGGGGGGGGCAGCAGAAGAAATATTGGTTTGTATGAATTGAGTGATTGCTGTTGTGATCCACTGACATTGCAGTCCTAGGGCTTTTGCACATTAGAAATCACTTGCCAATCCTCTCACTGCTTTGAAATCTTTTTAATATCTGATGGGAAATTTGAGCAACTTTTCCGGGTAGTATGTGATTTTAGATAACTTAATGATCTGTAACAATTCTGAGCTTAACAAACTAACAGGTCATTAATATACAACATGAACAGTGGCGATCTGCACACACTTCCTTTGCGATACATCTAAAGTCGAGGCCCCTTCATCAGAGAAAAGATGCTGAATCCTCCCAACCAAGAAATCCTCAGCGCAGTCACCAGACAGAAACTACTCTTAATGAGACCCACATTGCCCTACATCAAGGACGCAGCAACCAACCCTGACACATTCATGAAATTTTCTTAATATTTCGGACTCACTGTATACTGCAAAACAATAAGATTTAGACTTGCTAAAACAAAAGGAATAATGTCTTAATTATGCACAGAGCAGTCTAGTGAAAGCTTAAGAACTTAACTTTCTTTTGGAAAGAACGGACCTGATTCTCCATCATGCTATCCGTATTCAGATTATCCTTGATTCTCTACAGTTGCTTGAAGTGGATGACTGCATGGATCTTTTGATGCGAACACAGACAATCTGCTTCCCGTTCTTGTCCTAATTTGTGCTCTGTCTGTAAAGACCACGTCGTCAACGAAACGTTATTTTTTTTCCCTCACATTACCTTGCAACTCCTCAATAGCCGACTGTCAAATGACGGAGACCATCTGCGCGTGAACCAAACTCAGAGCGTGCTGCACGCAAGTCCTTCCAGCTGGGATCTGGTCTTGTAAGGTCACGGTGAAAGCCGGAGCGGCGCTGTGTTCCTCTCGATGAGTCAGCGGCGCTGTGTTCCTTTCGATAAGTCTGCGACGTGCTAGCTGGGTATCATCCGGCGATGGTGGTGTAATGGTCAGCATAGTTGCCTTCCAAGCAGTTGATCCGGGTTCGATTCCCGGCCATCGCAGGTATTTTTACTTCTTGCTTTTAGGACAGTATGTCTAACTTGGATTGTTCAGTATTATTTTAATTTATTTTACTGTTAGGTCATAGGCCATAGAAATACTCAAGTACGCGTTCATGTATGCATTACAGCTCAGTGCTGCCACGGTGATCCCCATGATCTTGTACTGATTCGTAATTCATTGCAACTCTGACACCTTCAGGTAAGAGAGACACTTCGATTTTCATTATTTCTTATAAATTTAAATGGTCTTGATCGCAATGTAGTGTTATAACAATTTCATGATAACTCGTTTCTGCTAACCAGCAATCATCCTCAAATCATGTTTCATTCCCACCAGTTAGATACGTTAACAGTCATGTTTTCACCAGCCTTTGGATACTGAAAAGTTGTAGTTAGGCACCAATTTCACTGTAAGTGTGATGTGAGGATGGTTGTTCAACAACCTAAACAGGCTATTATCTAACTATTACATTGTATTGCGATCAATACTATTAAAATTTATTATTCTCGATTATAAGGCTCGCTAAAAATGCAGCACCCTTTGCTACAGTTACAGCTATCTTTTTTCTGACTTGACTGGGGAATCGTTTAAAGCAAACAGAACACGCAATTTTTTTCTATTGCCGCCTTTTATCAAAAATTATAACGCTATTTTGCTAATCGAACTCTTGAAAATTCGTAGACCTTAAGTTCTAAACCATATAAGCTCTAGTGTTTGAAACTTTCAACGAATATGAAAACCTAAAGTAATGTAGTCCTCCATACTCAGCAAACTCTGTTTGATCCAATAGCTTCTGTATAGATATGTGAGACCTACCGCAATATTATCTGCTAACAGTATTACCAACACAAAACTTATAACCAGCAAACTGCACAATTTTTGGTTTCTAACTTTCCTCCATTGTTTACTAGACTTTCAAGTGTTCGACTGTGTTACTTAAAATATATACTTTAATCTTTGTTAGAGAACAACCTTGCAAACGAAAAATCTATAGAAAGAGAAATAGATTATTATTAACCTATACATATCCTATTCATAATATCTTTTTCCAACTTAAGATGATTTTCATTTCTTGAGAAGTCCTGAAATTTGTACATTGTACGTTGATTCACAGTACAGGTACCATCTTTCTTTTTTAACAAATTACATAATATTACTTGAATCTAATTGTGAAATAATACACCCTTCCGAGCGCCAGCTTTAATATGCAATGAATATTAAAGAATTAGTACTGTATTTTGAAATATAAAAAGTGACTGATCTTAAAGGTTTTAAACCATAACATTGAAATCAATACTTATTTGTATAGCAACAAACTTTTTGATATCAACTTCATAAAGGCTATAATATCTGTTGGATTCATCAGGGTTGCAAAAATACCTAATGTTTTGTGTGAAGATATCAAGAAATATCCTCAACTATGTGGATACCTCCCACCCACAGCTTTATATTGGACACATAAGAATGAGAGGTGTTCTGCATCTCTGAATGTTGCATAATCACCATCACAGAATGGAGTTTCTTCTATGTTCATCCCAAACATGTGTGATGGAAAACACCCACGACCAATCCTAATTCTGCAACTCAATGTGACTTTTATTTCTTGAGATGTCCTGAAAACGGGTGTTAGTCAGGATGGTAGGTTGTATCTCCGCATAAATCGTACCCTGCCGACTTTTGACGCTTTCCATTGTTAGTGCCATTCCTGCGGTGTTCCTGCAATGAGTATACAACTTTTGATGGCTTGCAGGTATAAAATGTTTGCATGTAAGCGTCAAATTGAGATATGTCACATTTTTAGAAGTCTCCTATGACAGCAGATCAGTATTTTTATTTTATTCCTCAGTGGCTTTTGACTCATGGAGTTTATATTATTTTGTTGCTTGTTGCAGTTTCTACAGTTATAAACACCTCTAATGCACGCATAATGGGGAATTTCTACTTCTTACTTTTATTCCTGGTCAGAGCTTTCCTTGCAGAAATAGAACCGCCAAATACCAGCATGCAAGTTGCGATGACTGTTTTAACGAACTTCATTGTGTCACAATACCTTCGTCTATAAATACAAAAGATATTCGAAGAAACTGGAGTGATATAGCAACTGACATCAACTAACGCTAACTGTAAAATTATACCTGGTTTCCAACTCTCGGTTTGAGTACGTCAGGGTAAATCGTGAAATAATCTAGAGGCATCATTTGTGGTGTAACAGAGAATGTAAATGTAAGAGAGAGAACGTGGAATTAGTCAAATTATGTGAATCGAAAATCGATATGTTAGTTCATTTCATATCTCGGTGTAGACCTTATTCAGGTGATTCTGTACGTTAGGATGATACTTTGCTACACAGATTATCATTGTAATATATTGTTGATGGTTATTTATTAATTCTCTTTTTAACCAAACATAATTACAAATGATAATATTGCAAGTAACATGAATGTTCAATAAATTACCATCGGGAAATGAATATTTATTAAATAATAATTGTCTTCATAAGCTCACAGGTTCCTCTAATAGCTCTATTAACAATGCTACACTGATTACTTCGATTCTCAATGCTTGAAGATAAAGGCCCATATTCAGGGACATACAGCTTTTACGCAGCTCTTGTTAGCGTTGTGACGAAAAATTTTGTCATAATTTGGTGTAGTTAGGATAAATCCTCTGTAAAAGATAAGAAAAATGCTGGTCCGTGGTCTCCAACGTACACTCTACGTCAGGGCTGGGCGCGTGAGCTGCCCACAGGGACTGTGGGCACGCGTATTGTGGTCCGGACATGATGTGGCTGCAGCTCACATTCTTACCTGTCAGGACTGATGACTGCCGTAATAGCAAACACCACTTCTACAGAGAGTTCGTGTCAGTAGTACGCGATCGACAGCTGAAGTGTTCAGTACGGGCATTGGTATACCTTATTGTAATGCTACTATACCTTTTTTTGTAAGAACATATGGTCGTCGTAAGGTTGGCCTTGATGAGGTAATTTGTGTATGGTGTAAAGGATTTGGTGTGTGTGAAACTGTAAGTTTTGTTGCTGATATGACTGCATGTTTGCCGGCCGCTGTGGTCGAGCGGTTCTAGGTGCTTCAGTCCGGAACCACGCAGCTGTTATGGCCGCCGGTTCGAATCTTGCCTCGGGCATGGATGTGTGTCATGTCCTTAGGTTAGTCAGGATTAAGTAGTTCTAAGTCTAGGGGGCTGATGACCTCAGATGTTAAGTCCCTTAGTGCTTAGAGTCATTTGAACCATTTTTGACTGCATGTTTTCATAAATAAAGCGCGTGACTTCAGAAAAAAGCTACGCATTGATGTTGGCAAAAGCTGGGAAGCAATTCTCGGTGTTGTACGTCTCAGGGGCGCTCTAGGATGCTTTCTGCGTGAGGCACCCCTGTGGATATCTGTGAGTCGCAGCTCGTTTGCATAAATGCATTTCAGTGCTCAATCATGCAGTGTGGAACATTGCGGGTTGCCTATGTAGCATACTTCCATACCGAACAACAGCAACAGTTCACCAATCGCTAACATTCGAAAAAGTATCGTCTTTATTAATACTATAATTCAGTACTCTTCCTATGGAAACACCAGGTCCATCCACAGCTGAGAAAGATCCAGTACCTTTCGACTTTACTTTACGCTTGGTTAACATAGTTCCTGTAGAGCGTAGGAAATAAAACATGATCAACTGCTTTACATACAGTAGCGCTTTTGCATGTAAAGCAATTGATAATGTTTCATTCGCTACAGAAACCATGTTTACCAAGCATAAAGTCTAATTAAATGTTACTGGATCTTTCACACATATGGATGGACCTTGTGTTTTCGTAGTAGTAGTACTGAATTTTAGTACTGCAGCCTTGTTAGTCTGTTTAGCTGAATGGTAGCGTGCTTGCCTCCCATGCAGTGGGCCCTGGTTCGATTCGCGACCGGGTTGGAGATATTCTCCACTCGAGGACTGGGTGTTGTGCTGTCCTCATCATCATTTCATCCTCATCACCGGCGGCCGAGTCGTCCAATGTGGCGTCGACTGAAATAAGACTCGCACTCGGAAGCCGAACTGCCCCGGATGGGGCCTCCTGGCCAGCAATGCCATACGATCATTCCATTTCATTGTAGTAATTATTACATTACAACAATGCAATGATTACTTACCGTCAATGTAACATGTGCATCGTATTTACGAAAGTTTAACCTTGAAGACCACTCTTGTTTACACAGAAGTGTCATCTAATGAAAAAGTAATAGCAGTTAGTTTATAAAAATTCTGTCCTGAAGAAAAGCAAATGCCTTCACACTAGCGTGCATGTTGCTATGGGCCATCTCCTAGTGAGAGACGGTAAATCATAAACTAGTGATATCTGGCGTTCCGCAAGGTAGTGTCACAGGTCTTCTGCTGTCGCTGATTTACATAAATGATCTAGGTTATAATCTGAGGAGCCCCCTTAGATTGCTTGCAGATGACGCTGTAATTTACCGTCTAGTAAAATCATCAGACGATCAATTCCGATTACAAAATGATCTAGAGAGAATTTCTGTATGGTGCGAAAAGCGGCAATTGGCACTAAACAAAGAAAAGTGCGAGGTCATCCACATGGGTACTAAAAGAAATCCGATAAATTTTGTGTATACGATGAATCGCACAAATCTAAGGGCTGTCCATTCGACTAAATACCTAGGAGTTACAATTATGAGCAAATTAAATTAGAAAGACCACATAATATTGTGGGGAAGGCGAAAAAAAGATTGCGGTTTGTTGGCAGAACACTTAGAAGATGCGACAAACACACTAAAGAGACAGCCTACATTACACTTGTCCGTCCTCTGCTGGAATATTGCTGCGCGGTGTGGGATCCTTAGCAGGTGGGATTGACGGAGGACATCGAAAAAGTGCAAAGAAGGGCAGCTCGTTTCGTGTTATCGGACAATAGGGATGAGAGTGTCACTGATATGATACGCGAGTTGGGGTGGCAGTCCTTGAAACAAAGGCGGTTTTCTTTGCGGCGAGATCTACTGTATATACGAAATTTCTATCACCAACTTTCTCTTCCGAATGCGAAAATATTTTGTTGATACCTACCTACGTAGGGAGAAATGATCCTCATAATAAATAGAAGTCAGAGCTCGAGCGGAAAGATTTAGGTGTTCCTTTTTCCCACGCGCCATTCGAGAGTGGAATGGTAGAAAGTAGTATGAAAATGGTTCGATGAACCCTCTTCCTGGCACTTAAGTGTGAACTGCGGAGTACCCATGTAGATGTAGATGTGGAAGGGATAAGCGCGGTCACTGGGATGCTACGGCAGGTCAGCTGGCTGAGACGTAAGACAAAAGCATGGGACGCAATGAAGCCTCCCGCATATGGCATCTACCTGAAAAAGGCGGCTCTGCCTGTAGAGCGGTCGCCGCGAGTTTCCGCAGGCAGGCCTGCCAGCCTGGCAGCGCTGCCAGTGATGATACACGAGGCGGCTTATGGCCGCTTCCGTACTAGGACGCCATCGGACCTGCCGCTCACTCGAAACTAGTTTTATCCGCCAACGTCAGCGCAGTGGATAATTTTGGCACCGAATCTTTTATCTGCGAGATTCAGATGAAATCAGCAACTTGGAACACTCCATCTCAGAACTATTCAAATCGCTAATTGGAAAATAAGTTTTAGGAATTACGAGGGTCATAAATGAAGCTTAGTTCGATGAATATGCCTCTCCACATTACAGTCACGTTCAAACTACTTACAATAACTCTCGACTCTGGCTGGATGGAAATCGTGATAATTATAGATCCTCGATTTCCTCACAGCCTGTCCTTGATACTCCACTCCAACCAGAAGACCGCTATACCACAGACCAAGCATGATTACCATCCGGCCTATGTAAGTTTTCTTCGAAACCTTCTTCCAGACGGAAATGGCACAGCTACATCACCTATTGCAGAAAGTGATGCTAATGGGCCAGATACACCAGACACGGTAGAATTATTTTAAGAGAGAAGATATGTAAACAAAGGAGACAAGTTTGCGACCTCTTGTCCAAAAAATTTGTAAATCTAATTTCAGTTTGTAATAACGTGCTTTTCAAATAAAAACTGAAAGGAACTTCGGTGTATACTTCACAGTTACTACAAAAACTGTAAATATCACTGCAGACAACAAAGTTAGCTGAATTTTATACATAGTGGATGCTGTCAAAGTCCGTGACTGTTCCTTTATAGGGTGTAGAGAAATATCCGCTACCAGTCACAAAAAAAAGGTTATGTATTTGTCACACGACCGGTTTCGGGCTTGCGCCCATCCACCGGTGTTTATACATTCATGTACATATTTGTACTGCTGGAGATCAATAAAGATGAAGCACCATTATTACAGTTACGCTGTGTTGACAGTTTTGCCACTTAGTTACACACTTATTATCAATTTCACCTCCATATTTCAGTTTTACCAAGTTTAGCTCTATTTCACTATTACGAAGGGGCTGACATAGTGTGGCTCCTAACATTAATTTTAATGTAGTTCGGTATTACTTTAGACAAAAGGCACTTTCTGTTGAATTTGATTGCTTGGATGGTCTTCATCATCTTGATTTTACGTGTTTTGAATGCATTGACATTTCGTAATACCTGGCTAGGTAACATTAAATGTATTTTATCCAAAGTGGATTTTATCCATAGTGAAATATCCAGCTAAACTTGGTAAAACTGAAATATGGACGTCAATATGATAATACGTGTGTAACTAAGTGGCAAAACTGTCTCCACAGCGTAACTATAATAATGGTGCTTCATCTTTATTGATCTACAGCAGTATAAACATGTACATGAATGTATAAGCACCTGAGGATGGGCGCAAGTCTGAAACCGGTCTTGTGACAAGTAAATAACCATTTTTTGTGACTGGTAGCGGATATTTTTCTACACCCTATAAATAATTAGCTGCCGAGTACACAGGTCACGAAAATCTTGGTCACTGGTGAGGTCACTTTCCTTAAAACAGAGACCTCGGGAGATCTCCGCCACTTCGTAAAATGAACAGAATTACATTCTTAGGACAATGGAAAATTTACCACTATAATTTCTTAAATCTTTATAAATCGTTTCAAATAACCCTTCGTCACGATCAGCAATGAAGGGATGTGCCCAGAACTTCTTTTTCTGCATTCCCTTTTTAGTTCCAACTTGAGCACAAAGCTTGTACCTCTTCTACTCTTCCACTGAGCGCAGACTGAAGGCGTTCCTCTGGTGTCTCCTGGCGTCTTGCATTGCTAGACCTGAGAGCTGCCAGCAGAGCGGCCAGCAAACCTGCCGTGGTGTCCAAGTGCTGTAGGGCCCCTAAGTACCCGCGCACGAGCACAAGTTGGCTCTGAGCACTATGGGACTTAACTTCTAAGGTCATCAGTCCCCTAGAACTTAGAACCACCCAAACCTAACCAACCCAAGGACATCACACACATCCATGCCCGAGGCAGGATTCGAACCTGCGACCGTAGCGGTCGCGCGGTTCCAGACTGTAGCGCCTTTAACCGCTTGGCCACCACGGCCGGCGAGCACAAGTTGTCAGTTGCAAGTTGCACGTCAGTCCGAGTTTTACTAGGGAGTTCGTCGTGTCTTCAAGTCGTCGAGTGTCTTCAGCAAAAACTAAACAGTGAACAGAATTATCGTGTGTGGACAGAGACCGCCTGTCTACAAAGTTAACTGACTACTGTTAGATTAGTGATCTTCCGACTTTAGTTCAGAGAATATTATCATTCTGTTTTAGTTCTTAAAACAGTCAACGAAGGACAGATAGGCTAAACTTGCATTAGGGAACTGCTCTGACCAGCGTAATCAAAGTTGAGTAATATATTTCGCTATTCACTATTGCGTGTTACTTTTATTGTGGGTGTGTTGCCCTAGAACCCACGCATCCGTCCTATCGGGACACCTACATTAGTCTTTCTCAGCGCTAGCGAGATTTTCGGGAAAGTGGACACGAAAGTGGACACCCCCCGTCCACAACATACTGCTCTTTGTTTCATGAGCAACTGGTCACTTTTCATCAAGGTGAAGACAGATTATAAGTATATTTGCGTCAAATGTAATTCGAGGTGAAAATGTTGGGTGCCTCACCCAGCATATACAAGGACACCGGCAGATACCACTCCGTTTTCTGAAGAGGACTGCGTCGAAACACCAGAGGAAAGTAACGCGTATAGGTTGAGAGAGCATCTTCTTAAGTTTCGATTCGTAATATGCACAATGAGATCGGTAAGAATCAATTGTACAACAGAGTTGAACTAATTTGGTGAAGATATAGATAAATCATATTCGAGATATAATTGTAGGATTTTATCTACTTTTAGTACTTACCTTTTCTTTCGTTTTTTTATTATTAACATCGTTATTATTGTGCGAAGATGAAAATATGACAAATTTCTAAACGTAATACCGTAAATCCTTACATAATACAGTTGTAATGTGTACTTATACCAATTATTGCAGGCAACCAGGAGCCATGTCACGTAAATTGATAGCCGCAATAAATGAAAAAAAAAATACCTTAGTATACAACACGTACTCGAGGGCTGAACTATTTCTCAACTGTGGGATGATAATGAAATATGTATAAAGCATCAAGATCTGTATCTAAAGTCCTGCTCTAATGAATACACCATCCAATAGGAAATCGTCGTTATTCGGCGTGACTTCAGCCACATTCTACAAAACAACAATCTAAAACATATCATAAATAGCGGGAATAAGGCACCGTACAACATTTAGAGCAGTGCGTGAGGAAGGGGGAGGGGCAGCTGTGGACGAGATGGGGGGAGGGGGGAGAGCTACTACTGCACGTCGGTGGCTCTTTCGGAGGCGTCGTGTCCGGCAGTCTCCACCACTGACGTCAGAATCCAGTTCAGGCCGGTGTGGAAGGGGAGAGAGAAAGCGTTGCAAACAAGCACATTTATCTGGTCGTAAGACTCCGCTTTCATGTGTTTCCGTAGTGTAGTGGTTATCACGTGCGCCTCACACGCGCAAGGTCCCCGGTTCGATCCCGGGCGGAAACAATGCCTTTTTTTTTTTTTTTTTTTTTACTGCAAATAGTCTCGTGTTGCTAAGAATGGAAGAGACCCACAAGGTAATGCTGGTTAACAGGAAATAGCGTTAAGAGCTACCAGATGCTTCTCCCTTTTCCTCTTTCTCCCTTTTGCATTTTTCGCAGTTGATATGCGATATCTGAGTATAATATTTTGATGGTTTTATTTTAATTATTTATTTTTTACTTATTTATCAGGTTCCGTGCGACCATGTGAGCGGCTGTTTGCTCATGAACATGTCGATGCATAGTTTACAATGATGGCAGGCATAGCGAAAAGCCGGCCGCTGCGGCCGAGCCGTTCTAGGCGCTTCAGTCCGGAACCGGAACCACGCGGCTGCTGCGGTCGCAGGTTCGAATCCTGCCTCGGGCATGGATGTGTGTGATGTCGTTAGGTTGGTTAGGTTTAAGTAGTTCTAGGCCTGACTTACCTTACTTTAATAAAACTGACCCTAAAATTCAATTGCGACGCGTCATTGGCATCGTACTGAGGCAGTAAAAGTTAACAATCCACACTAACATTAATCACAAAATATTTATTGATTTTTACTTAGAGAAAGCACGAGATGGGAACATTCGTCTGACCATGGCAAAGAAATTGGAAAATTCAGATAAACTTCTGGTGTATTAAGGTTATATTTGGCTCATTTCCTGAATCAGAAATATTAGGAAAATATAGAAATTTCCCATCTGGTTGGTGATTGAAAACGATTATTTACTAACACCAGATTGCAGATTAAATATTGGACGCAAACGTAACCAACTCTGAATACTGAGCTCAGCCCAGACATCACTCTGCTGCGTGGATCGTCGGAAAAACTAATCAGTCACATTACCACTACACGCACGTCAAGCCGTAAGAAAAGGAAAGCAGTAACACCTTATCTCGTATCGCTGATCAGAATACATAGAGAGGAGCAACATGTGCTTATCAAAAATCAGTTCATAAAACATATCTTGCTCTCTCAAAACTAAAACTCTCAGTTATTTATTTATTGAGATTTCCCTCTATACAATGTTTTTTCTCCAACATATCAAATACCCAGAAATTATTACATGTGTTAATAAGATCTTAATTTATCTCCTCAGGATGTTCTTCCAGGTGTTTCGGTCTTGTATATCTTCTTCCTCTTCACATGTCTTCTCATTTTTAATCGCACATTTTGGAGCCGGGTGGTCATAGGGCTTCCTCTTCTCTTCTTTCCCTCCGGTTCCCATTACAGGATCATCTTCGGAATTCTGGCTTCTTTCAGTCTTCTTATGTGCCCGTACCATTGTAACTTCCTTCCGTCCATCATGTCCCGTATTCTTTCTATTGTATTGTATTAAACTGGGAACATAGAAACGACAGAGTGGCTTCGTCCCGCTGTAGCCCTCAGTGGTTCACAACCCCACAGCTTGTCCACCCATCCCACCGCCGCCCCACACCAAACCAAGGGTTATTGTACGGTCCGGACCCCAGTGGACACCCCTCCTCCCGGGGACGTCTCATACCAGACGAGCGTAACCCCAAATGTTTGCGTGGTAGAGTAATTATGGTGTACGCGTACGCGGAGAAGGTGTGTGCGCAGCAATCGCCGACACAGTGTAACTGAGGCGGAATAAGGGGAACCAGCCCACATTCTCCGAGGCAGATGAAAAACCGCCTTAAAAACCATCTACAGGCTGGCCGGCACGCCAGGCCTCGACACTAATCCGACGGACGGATTCGTGCTGGGGACTGGCACGCCTTCCCGCTCGGGAAGCAGCGCGTTAGACCGCGCGGCTAGCTGGGCGGGCTATTCTTTCTCTTACTTCCTTCTCTTTATTATTTCATCGCTTCTTCCTTTCTATTTTCTAGAAATGCTTTCTGAACTTCTCCGGAAGTCCATTTCTACTGTTTGCAGTTTTTTTTTTGTGTTGTTTCAAATTAGTAGTCCAAGTCTCCACTCCATATCTATGTTCTCTAGTATCGATTTTGGGAATTTAAGGAGATGGGACCTAGATAAACTGACTAAACCAGAGGTTGTACAGACTTTCAGGGAGAGTATAAGGGAACAATTGAAAAGGATGGGGGAAAGAAATACAGTAGAAGAAGAATGGGTAGCTTTGAGGGATGAAGTGGTGAAGGCAGCAGAGGATCAACTAGGTGAAAAGACGAGGGCTAATAGAACTCCTTGGGTGACAGAAGAAATATTGAATTTAATTGACGAAAGGAGAAAATATAAAAATGTTGTAAATGAAGCAAGCAAAAAGGAATACAAACGTCCCAAAAATGAGATCGTCAGGAACTGCAAAATGGCTAAGCAGGCATGGCTAGAGGACAAATGTAAGGATGTAGAGGTTTATCTCACTAGAGGTAAGATAGATACTGCCTACAGGAAAATTAAAGAGACATTTGGAGAAAAGAGAACCATTTGTATGAATATCAAGAGCTCAGATGGAAACCAAGTTCTAAGCAAAGAAGGGAAAGCAGAAAGGTGGAAGGAATATATAGAGGGTCTATACAAGGGCGATGTACTTGAGGACAATATTATGGCAATGGAAGAGGACGTAGATGAAGATGAAATGGGAGATATGATACTGCGTGAAGAGTTTGACAGAGCACTGAAAGACCTGAGTCGAAACAAGGCCCCGGGATTAGGCAACATTCCATTACAACTACTGACAGTCTTGGGAGAGCCAGTCCTTACAAAACTCTACCAACTGGTGAGCAAAATATATGAGACAGGTGAAATACCCTCAGACTTCAAGAATAATATAATAATTCCAATCCCAAAGAAAGCAGGCGTTGACAGATGTGGAAATTACCGAACTATCAGTTTAATAAGTCACAGCTGCAAAATACTAACGCGAATTCTTTACAGACGAATGGAAAAACTGGTAGAAGCCGACCTTGGGGAAGATCAGTTTGGATTCCGTAGAAATATGGGAACACGTGAGGCAATACTGACCCTACGACTTATTTTAGAATCTAGATTAAGAAAAGGCAAACCTACGTTTCTAGCATTTGTAGACTTAGAGAAAGCTTTTGCAATTTTGACTGGAATACTCTCTTTCAAATTCTGAAGGTGGCAGGAGTAAAATACAGGGAGCGAAAGGCTATTTACAATTTGTACAGAAACCAGATGGCAGTTATAAGAGTCGAGGGACATGAAAGGGAAGCAGTGGTTGGGAAGGGAGTGAGACAGGGTTGTAGCCTCTCCCCGATGTTGTTCAATCTGTTTATTGAGCAAGCAGTATAGGAAACAAAAGAAAAATTCGGAGTAGGTATAAAAATCCATGGAGAAGAAATAAAAACTTTGAGGTTCGCCGATGACATTGTAATTCTGTCAGAGACAGCAAAGGACTTGGAAGAGCAATTGAACGGAATGGACAGTATCTTAAAAGGAGGATATAAGATGAACATCAACAAAAGCAAAACGAGGATAATGGAATGTAGTCTAATTAACTCGGGTGATGCTGAGGGAATTAGATTAGGGAATGAGACACTTAAAAGTAGTAAACGAGTTTTGCTATTTGGGGAGCAAAATAACTGATGACGGTCGAAGTAGAGAGGATATAAAATGTAGACTGGCAACGGCAAGGAAAGCGTTTCTGAAGAAGAGAAATTTGTTAACACCGATTATAGATTTAAGTGTCAGGAAGTCGTTTCTGAAAGTATTTACATGGAGTGTAGCCATGTATGGAAGTGAAACATGGACGATAAATAGTTTGGACAAGAAGGGAATAGTAGCTTTCGAAATATGGTGCTACAGAAGAATGCTGAAGATTAGATGGGTGGATCACATAACTAATGATGAGGTATTGAATAGAATTGGGGAGAATAGGAGTTTGTGGCACAACGTGACAAGAAGAAGGGACCGGTTGGTAGGACATGTTCTGAGGCATCAATGGATCACAAATTTAGCAATTGGAGAGCAGCGTAGAGGGTAAAAATCGTAGAGGGAGACCAAGAGAGGAATACACAAAGCAGATTCAGAAGTATGTAGGTTGCAGTATGTACTGGGAGATGAAGAAGCTTGCACAGGATAGAGTAGAATGGAGAGCTGCATCAAACCAGTCTCAGGACTGAAGACCACAACAGCAACAAACCTTGGATATTCCCTTCATCTCTAACACGGATCCCAAATTACACACCTCCTTAATTTTCTCCCTCTACGTATGTCATCTGGATCAGTGAAGTATTCTGTTTTCTGGTAATTAATCTTCAATTCCCAATTTCTGTATTCCATTGCTAATTTGTTACACATATAATTTGCATACTCCCCGTCTTGTGTATAACTACTTGATCACCAGCAAATAGGTGATCCAAATAAACTCCATCTTTAGTTACTAGACCCAACACATTGCATTTCTACTCTCAATACCAGTATCAATATCATTCATTCTTTCTCTTCAACTGAGTGGCAATAGAATTATCACACCGCGGCTTATGTGATACCAGTAACTTGCAACCGGCCTCTTCCGGCTCAGCATTACCTGCTCGCACCAAGTCACAACTGCAGTTCACGCGGCGCAAAACTGACCAGTAAAAGATAACCGGCTGACTGCCTCGATACAACTGCTTCTCACAACTGACTCTTCAAGACTGCCACATTGCATCTGCCTCCCTAGCACTGCCTCTTTCCTTTCTTCAGATTCAACGTTGCACGACCACGCCCTAGGTGTTTTTGGCTGAGATACTCCCTCCAGTGGTGGGTTTGCATATAGCTCCACCAGGCATGGGCCCGGGGGCGGCGCCTTAAGGGGGGCGACATTTTTTGCTCTGTACTCATTTTAATCTTTCACCTTTTAAAATAACTGGTCTTACAAACAACAAATTTTTTTTAATATTGTTAAACAATTTGCTCGTTTAAACAAGCCTTAAGAACGAAATTCGACAATACAAGCTTGGAAATATAGATAGTTTACTTGGTGACTGAATGGAAATTTAACATTAGGTTTTAGTCAGGTATCATCTTCATGATTGTTCAAAATATTTTGAAGTAAGCTGTCAGGACGGCAATCTACAATACAATGTTTGAAACGTTATTATTCCGATAATGTTGTAGGCTGCTACTTAGCCCTACCATATTTTCCCCGTGGAAATACCGGGAACCCTGAAAAGCTGTGATAAACTAATCAGCAGTTTCCTAAGTACTGTAACGTGTGTGGGCCTCAGTAGGTAAAATCCGACTCTAATTAAATTTCTTGTAGAAATTACGGGAAAGTATATCAAGTCAACCCTCCATTACTGTAATTAATGTGAAAGCTCTGCGGTCTTCAATATCAGAGCTTTGATTAAATGACACCCGTTTAACAAAACATGTTGATATTGGGAATGTTTTACATTTTTAAACATCTGTTTATACGAAAAAAACATAAGTAGAATATCTAATATTGTGTGGAATACACTTCACAACAGTTTAAAAATTTTATTTAATTAGTTACTTAGTTTTTTTTTTTTTTTTTTTGCGAGAAAAGAAGAAGAAACCAACTTTCGTTTGTCTCATTTATCGTGCTGCAGCCTGCACGATATCAAAGTTCCCACTCTGCGCAATCTAACAGTACGTGGCATATGCAAATTTTATATTAAACTTCTCAACTAAGCATTTTTTCTTCGAGGAAAGCTTATTTTTATTTTATGTTGGAACAAAAGGTGCATTTGCGTGTAGACGTAACAGCAGTAGTCACACAAATGACAAACAATACATCAACTGCCAACAAGACTACTTAAATTTTGTAGTCTGTCTTCTCTGCCCACAGAAACCAATAAAATGTTACAGAAATTGCAAAAATTATTTCCTTTTTAAATTAGAAAGACAGTGTCAAGAATATTCACAACACATTTGCGTCTCAGCTAAAATTCCGGCGACGCGGGAAACAGAAGCCAAAAAAGGGACTGTCCCGTTTTCTTTACGAGACGAATTCCAGCAGGCAGGTGTGCTTCTACTGTTCACTGAGAACAGAGAAACAGGCGACAATGAAATTAAATTAGTCTGCATTGTAGTTCTTTCATAGCACAGCTACGACGAGTAATCCGAGTTGGTCAGTTCATCGCTCCGTGCTTAAAGGAAAAATCTTTGTGCTCGTGAGCCGCGTTTCAAGTATAAAGCTTTGTGCTCATGTACAGAGTAGTGCGATTCGAACTGGATACAGTCTTTCTTTCTTTCCTTTTAAAAAATTTTTCTTTTGTGTTTACTGTTGGTTGACAACTTTGTAAGTGCCTTAACATGAAAAACAATGAAAAAAGCAAACGTGTACAATTAAGTGGGGCGGCATTTCGGAAATTATCAAAGGAAAGGCGAGAACGAGAAGCCAATGTTCAAAAAACGCTTGGCAGAGTAGATAAAGTTTTCGCAAAAAACGTTGCTGGTTCGACTTCAAGTAGTACGGTTGATATTTCTGGTACTGCAGCTGTTGTAAAAGAACTAATACAGACGAAACAAAATCTAAAAATGAAGAAAAGCAAATTGTCCCTGATTTCGAGTTTCACGAAAAACTAAGTGTCGAGTCAGACATTACAAAATAAATAACCTCGTTAGTGATAATCCTGCAGAATGGTGTGTCAATCAATCAACAATCGACATTCTGTTACAAAGTGGCGTTCATCAAACTTGTAATGTGATTTCTCTAATTCAAGAAAATCAATAGGCGATAAAACCAGATATTTGAACAAAAATGTAGTTTGCCGTAAACTTTTAAATGGTGAATAAACTTTGCGTGATTTTGTAATATACTGCTGTAGCACCGGTGCTGTTTTTGTGCACCATGTAAATTTTTCCGAAGTAAGGCTACTAATGGTATTGCAGATTGGAAAAATATTTCTAATATTTTATCTCATCATGAGAATTCACTTGAACACAAAAATTCTGATTTATCACTCTTAACAAGAAAAAGTCACTTGGAACAGTAGATAACTATTTCGAGTCATATGTTGAGACAGAAAAAATGTACTGACGCAGTGTGTTGAAAAGGGTGTTTGAAGTAGTGAAGAAGCTAACAAGTCGTGGACTTCCCCTACGTGGACACGTTGAAAGATTCCATTCATTACATAATGGTCAATTTATGATGTCTCTTGAACTTATAGCCGAGTTTGATTCTTTTCTCGCAGAGCTTATTGAACGATATGGAAATCCAGGGCAGGGACATACAAGTTATCTTTCTTCAACAATCTGTGATGAAATAATAGAGCTTATTTCTGAACGAATAAAAAGAATTATCATAAGAGAAATAAAATGGGTCAAATATTTCTCTACAATAGTAGATTCTACTGCAGAGATTTTACATATTGATCAGTTATCTTTCATATTAAGATATGTGAACGAGAATGGTGAACCTGTTGAACGTTTCCTGCTGTTTTTACCAATCCCGGGACACAAGTCCGAAAACTTAGCTGAGGCCGCATTAAAAGTCCTGCCTACAAATTCATCTGCATCTACATCTACATCTATACTCCGCAAGTCACCTGACTGTGCGGCGGAGGGTACGTTGAGTACCTCTATCGGTTCTCCCTTCTATTCCAGTCTCGTATTGTTCGTGGAAAGAAAGATTGTCGGTATGCCTCTGTGTGGGCTCTAATCTCTCTGATTTTATCCTCATGGTCTCTTCGCGAAATATGCGTAGGAGGGAGCAATGTACTGCTTAACTCCTCGGTGAAGGTATGTTCTCAAACTTCAACAATAGCCCGTACCGAGCTAACTGAGCGCCTCTCGTGCAGAATTTTCCACTGGAGTCTATCACCTCCGTAAGACTTTCGCGATTACAAAATGATCCTGTAACGAAGCGCGCTGCTCCCCGTTGGATCTTCTGTCAACCCTATCTGGCACGGATCCCACACCGGTGAGCTGTATTCAAGCAGTGGGCGAACAAGTGTACTGTAACCTACTTCCTTTGTTTTCGGACTGCATTTCCTTAGGATTCTGCCAATGAATCTCAGTCTGGCATCTTCTTTACTGACGATTAATTTTATATGGTTATTCCACTTTAGATCACTCCTAATGCCTACTCCCAGATAATTTATGGAATTAACTGCTTCCAGTTGCTGACCTTCTATATTATAGCTAAATGGTAAAGGATCTTTCTTTCTATGTATTCCCAGCACATTAAACTTGTCTACATTGAGATTCAGTTGCCATTCCCTGCACCATGCGTCAATTCGTTTAAATCCTCCTGCATTTCAGTACAATTTTCCATTGTTACAACCTCTCGATATACTACAGCATCATCCGCAAAAAACCTCAGTGAACTTCTGATGTTGTCCGCAAGGTCATTAATCATTCCATTGATATTACTGACTGTAGAGGCCAGTCATACGACAACGCAAACAATATGTCAAGAACCTACACTGGTTTGCAGGCACGCATTAAAGAACGAAATCCGAAAGCGCCTTATGTGCCTTGTGCAGCACATTCTTTGAATGTAGTCGGCCATAGTGCTGCAAGCTGTTGTCTGGAAGCATGTCCATTTTTCAATGTAGTGCAAAACCTTTATAATTTTTTCTCTGCTTCTACACAGCGCTCGGATAAACTACTTTCTTTCATGTAACGAGGAAGCAAAACGGTAAAAAGTTTATCAAAAACGCGTTGGTCAGCCAGAGAGGAAGTGTGTGTAAGTCCATATGAAAATTGGAAGGGCATTATCAATGCCCTCACACATATTACTAATAATATGTTTGAAAAACCACTTGTGCGAAATGAGGTTTCTGCTTTATTGAATCAACTCAACAGCCTAGAAACAGTATTCATGATGACAGTTTGGAAGGACATACTCCAGAGATTTAATAGTGTAAATCTGAAATTGCAAAGTGTAAACACTGATACTAAAATAGTGCATTAATTATATGAATCACTTGTAGGATTTATTGCATCTATTCGTGGCATGTTCGACTGTTATGAAAATAAATCCATGGAGATTGTGACTGATATAGACTATGAATGCACCTATAAAAGATCACGAAAACGCAAAGTTCATGATGGCGAAGAAGCGGACTCTGAAGAAGTTTTTCTGACTGGAAGGGAAAAATTTAGAGTCGAAACATTTTTCCCAGTACTCGACAGCTAGTACGCCGAATTTGTGAGGAGGAAGGAAATCTATAGAACACTGCTGGACTCATTCACAGTTTTCAGTCACCTTAAGAACAGTTCACCTGACGATACTGATGAAAGTGCAACTAAACTCAAAGCGTCTTATGGCACAGATTTAGTGAATGCGTATAGTTCGCAGAACTTCTGAAATCTTCTGAGATTAGTGATATAACAGTCGAAATGAGTAAATTTTTACGGAAAGAGTGGTTACAGTCCGTGTTTCCGAAAGCTGATATTGCTCTTAGAATAGGTCTGTGTATGGTACTTACAAATTGTTCAGCAGAACGCTCGTTTTCGTCTCTTAAAAGACTAAAATCGTACCTACGTTCTACGTTGTCTGCGGAGAGACTGAACGCCTTGTCCATTCTTCACATCGAAGCCGATCTCCTAGCTGATAACCGTCTGAACTATGAAGATACGATCAACGAGTTTTCTGCCGTCAAAGCCAGACGCAAACTTTGCAGACTGGTGGGTTTGTTTATTTATTTATTTTTCTTTTTTTACAATCGTATTGACCTACTAGGATCACGTTAACAACTTCAGTTCCTCTTCTTCCTTTGTTGTTGTTTCCTTTTTTTCCAGTATTTCCTCATTTTCTCCCCATGAAGTCTCTTCCTTTCTTCTGTCCATATTGTTCCCGAGTTTTTTATTTCTTCTGCTTTGAAGCCTTCCAAATTTAGTATTTTACTTTTAAAACGGTTTCTTTCTGTTATTTCTGATTCTTTGATGTTGTTTCTTTCAGGATCTTTCCCTACTTCTGTAATCCATGCTATTGTCGATTTCCCAAGCCCGATTGAGAAAGAAGGAGGGGGAGGAGTGACATCTCGTTAAAAAACCTTGGTTCACCTGGCCCAGTAGTACCTCGACTGGGCCCCTTGCCAGGGATACGGTGAAGACCTCAACGGCAGCGAAGGCGGAGAAGATGGACTTCGGTATGGCGGAGCTGACGAAAGAGGCAGCCTCTTGTCCAAGGCCAAAATGGACGGAGGGCACGACGGTTCCACATGTTGGTGGCGGCACCCCGACAGCTTCTGTTCCACATTTTAGTGGCGGATGAATAAGTAATATTCCAGGCTAATAACCTGGTCTTACTTTGGGAATTCAGGGATTACTTTGGATTCCCTAATATTTAAAATTTACAGCTTCAAGTCGCAAGATGGAAAGTTCGCACAATGGATGCTCTGCCCCAGGTGGTAACTCTGGTGAGGAATCTACCATTACATCATGTAATGCAATGGGACCTAGGATTCTGGGGAGTCCCAACATTTGCGATGAGTTGGTTTACTTATTCATATCATTTTTAAAAATTTAAGATTATAATGTGATTTTTATTATAACTTAGAGCACATTCATTGGATTTACAAACTACGTATTACCTGTTTATTTTACAATTGCCGATGGCAGAACGCGGAACTAAAGCTCGTTTACGTGCGGACGTGATCGAAGGCGCGGGGACAATACTAAACAATACCCGTATGACTCAGGCCGCTCGGCGCTGTACAGTCAAATCATAGTGATACTGTAGTATATTACAACTGATACGTTTTCTTGGCGTCTGCTGAAGTGTATAGTTATCGCGGAAATATACGTCATTGGAGAGCACGCTCAGATGAAAAAGTGTTAATAAATAACGTAGTTCAGTTCTGTCGACAAATACGTAAAAACTCTGCTAATGCCCTTAAAAAGAGGTATGATGAGAGCAGTAGCTGCAGCACAAAACAGTTCAGCCCTTACATGGATTACAGGTATTGTGTACGCTTATTATGCAGCATAAGACCCTAATGCTTTACAAGTCAACTATTAGATTATAAAACAAATTTGATTTTTCGACACTAGTCAGTAAAATTATGCAATAGCAAATCCAGTTCTGTGTTTGTTCCTCTGTATTTAGTTATTATTTCGTGCACCGAAATCTCTATTTCATTTTCATTTCTTACGCTTTCTTATAGATTCACTTATTAATACCGAACGTTATAGATTCACGTATTAATACCGGACGTGTTTTTTTTTTATGTGCTACACATTCAAGTCATTAGACCGTAAAACAGCAGTTTAATTTTAATTTTGAACTCATCTCTGTAAAAGTACGTATTAATTTCTAATTTATGACACGTTCGCTTCAATTTTTAGATCGCAACACAACTTTTTTATTTTCATTTTCAACGGTTTCTTATAAAAGAACATATTAAAAGTGAATGTACAACAAAAATCCGCTGTCTCCTACACGCTCTGCTGAATTCTTAGGCCGTAAAAGAAAAATTATTTTCCTTTTGTTCGTTTCCGTTGTCTTTCGACAGAAGAATGTGTTAACACAATGCAGGTTTAAGTTTGTTTTATCCGCTGCCGTACAACAAGTACAGTTCAGGAACCATATTACATTTTGATTGAGCGCGACTAGACCGCTGACGCGTCCTTCGGAACAACGAATAGCAGAGTACGGAAACAGCTCACAGCGCTCCCACCCAAAATAGCAGTTGTAAAGTGATCGGGTAATTGTTATTATTTAACACATATTTTCTTTTTTTTAGGGGGGGGAGGGGGGGAACATATAATATGGTGTGCCTACACGCGCAAAATTTTTTAATCCGCCCCTGACTCTCTCCAATGTTTGCCAGAGAAATTAATGCTTCCCATGTTGCAGAGGAATCTCGAAATCGACCAGCCATCGGTCGTAAAATATGCCACAGAACTCTCCCGTAAGCGATATGCAAAAATTCGTAATCGAAATGCACGGTGGTTACATCAACAGACGCCTTTCAAGCACATCTCCTATTCGATGTCCAAGCATGCTCCGAAGGCACCGACAACCGTCCCCAAGGCGTTCCTAGAGTTCAAAGACAATTTCCCCTACTGTCTTGCCACGTTGGATGCAACAGTTTCTCCCGACCACCCTGTCAGTATTAATAATTGGATGAGTGACCGTCTGGAGAAAATCGTATCTTGTAGTCTGAAAAAATGGTTCAAATGGCTCTGAGCACTATGGGACTCAACTTCTGAGGTCATTAGTCCCCTAGAACTTAGAACTAGTTAAACCTAACTAACCTAAGGACATCACACACATCCATGCCCGAGGCAGGATTCGAACCTGCGACCGTAGCGGTCGCGCGGTTCCAGACTGCAGCGCCTAGAACCGCACGGCCACTTCGGCCAGCTGTAGTCTGAAATGATGCGCAAGTCGCCGAAGTGGAGTCCAATAGGGAGACTTCGCGACATTATCCTAATTTATATCCTAATCACATATACTATGACAAGCGTCCGTACTAGGTTTGGTCATGTTAATAATACGCATACGACAACTCAATAATGAACAGATGCAATTGCGCTGATCGGGTTATTCAACAACATTTTTATCCAATCAGCTCAAGTAACCTCTTACGATGGTCCTGTGTAAATAATGTCTTCGAGAGAGAGTAGTAAACCGTTAGCTTTTCGTAGATTATTTACACTTTCTACTCCTGGACGCAATATCTGTCATCTCTCAGAAGTAGTTTTCTAATATTGCAGGTTCCAACTTTTACGGATCGGGGCCGCAAACTCTTCTGATATTATAAATTAGCAATATTTAAGTCGATTCTTGTAGACCGCAGGTGGTTTGACACCTGCTGCGTGTTAAATCGGTCTCAGCATTTGATGCGTTTTTGTCGGAGGCCTGAAGATCGAAATGATCTTGTGTCGTTTCAGCAGACGGCTTATTTTGCGCGACACGGGGCCACAGAACGGTAAAAAAGCAAATTCCTTTTCCTGCTCCTGGTCGGTGGTCTTATTGTGAGTCTCTCTTGAAATAGCTTCATTTATTTCATGGACGTATAGCTGTTGTTCCTGAAGACCTTGCTTAGGTGGCTCAGCTCACGGGATAGATTATCAGCGTCTGATATGGTTCAAATGGTTCAAATGGCTCTGAGGACTATGGGACCTAACATCTATGGTCATCAGTCCCCTAGAACTTAGAACTACTTAAACCTAACTAACCTAAGGACATCACACACATCCATGCCCGAGGCAAGATTCGAACCTGCGACCGTAGCAGTCGCGCGGTTCCGGACCGAGCGCCTAGAACCGTTAGACCACCGCGGCCGGCCCAGCGTCTGATATCATCCTTGCACTATGCACCAGTGTTTGTAAAACAGTGCGCTTCTGTGCCGGGTGATAATGGCTGACAGCGTGCAAGTATAGATCGGTGTCGGTGGGTTTTCTGTAGGCGCTGTGTCCAAGGCATCCATTTCGTATGCGGCGAACGAGATGTTGCTGTTAATACCGCTGTGGTTTTCCAAGAACTCGTCAAGTTTCAGACGCCCGTGGGGCCAAATGACGAACGTGTCGTCAACGTATCACTTTAACGGCGCTGTGTTTAAGGCAGTACCCTCAAACTTCTCCATGAAGTGATTTGTAACAGCTGGAGCTAACGAGCTATACATTGCAACTCCGTGCGCTTGATTGTAATACTGACCGTCGTACAGAAAATAAAAGGAGGTAAGAGTGTGCCTAAATAACTCGACTGCTCCACTTAGAAAGAACAGTCTGTTTCGTGAACAACGCCACCACATCAAAACTCACCATAATGTCACCCTCGCTCCCTCACTAAGTCGAAGATGTTAATTCGGGTGATAAAATCTGCTGAATTTTTAATATGATGTTCGCAGTGCCCCACATGTGAGACGACTAGATTGACTAAGTACATCGCTAACTTGTATGCTGGTGCACAAGTGGTGGGCACGATGAGGTGGAATAACGTCCCGTCCTTGTAGGTTTTAGGTATAGCTTTAGCGGTAGGTGGTCTAAATGCCTGTTTGAGAATATTCTTGACCATAGTGTCTTCCAACGAAGAGCGCTTGAAAAGTTCAGATGTGTCTCATTATTCTCGATGTTGGGTCGCGTGGAAGTTTCCGAGAAGCGTCTTCGCCTAGCAGAGCGCAGATGTTCGTATCATATTGTCAGCAGGAAGGACCACAATGTTCTCATCATTACGTACTGCTCGCAGGCCATTGGTCGTAATGGGTGGTGGTAACTTTGCTGTTGTGAGAATACGGCTCGTTGCACGCCGTATTTCATCCGCTGTTTCAATTGCGACTGTGTCACGTGTGCATGTCATCTTGGTCATTTTGTACATCGAGAGCAAGCCATGTTGATCCACGATCTTTGTTTGTGCTGCTACACCGTCTCTTCCTTAGGACGCTCACAGAGAGAGAGCATTATTAGAATACGCGCATTCACATACGACCACAAATTAACACAAATACATTGACGGGTAGAAAAATCACAACACCAAGAAGGAATTGTGCGACATACGCGAAAGTTGGTTCAAATGGCTCTGAGCACTATAGGACTTAACAGCTGAGGTCATCAGTCCCCTAGAACTTAGAACTACTTAAACCTAACCAACCTAAGGACATCACACACATCCATGCCCGAGGCAGGATTCGAACCTGTGACCGTAGCGGTCACGCGGTTCCAGGCCGAAGTGTATAGAACCGCTCGGCCATACCGGTCGGCGAAAGTTGGTAGGCTTCTTTTTACATCTGAAAGATTGTGTGTATTCAGTTCCACGCCAGTCGCGTAAGAGTTGGCGCTAGTAGTGCCACTGTGAGAATGCAAATCAGGTATGCCTTAAATACGCGTTGCAACAGTCCTGAACGTTAGTTACCTTTAACATTCGCCGTGGTGAACTGATGTTAGTCGAAGAGTGCCTTTAAGGCGACAAAGACATCATCATCAACAACTGACTGAATTTGAACGAGGTCGTGTTACAGGGCTACGAGAAGGTGGATGTTCCTTCTGCGATATTGCAGAAGGACTTGACAAGAGTGTAGCCATTGCATTCGACTGTTGGCAGCGGCGGTCACGAAAATTTACGGTGAAAGAAGAACGGGATCTCGACGGCCGCGGGCCTTTGTGGCCGAGCGGTTCTAGGCGCTTCAGTCCGGAACCGCGCTGCTGCTACGGTCCAGGTTCGAATACTGCCTCGGGCATGGATGTGTGTGATGTCCTTAGGTTAGTTAGGTTTAAGTAGTTCTAAGTCTAGGGGACTGATGACCTCAAATGTTAAGTCCCATAGTGCTTAGGGCCATTTGAACCATTTTTTAAATTTGGACGGCCACGTGGCACTGCCGAGAGGAAAGACCATCGTGTTTGGCGTATAACTCTGGCGCATCGAACTGCATCTGCAGCAGCAATTTCAGCATCAGTTGAACCCGCAACGACACAACGAACTGTTACGAATTGGTTACTTCAAGTACAGCTCCGAACGAGACGCCACGCACGGTGCGTTCCACTGACTCCAAACCTCGCCACTTGCGACTTCAGTGATGTCAAGCGTGAGTTCATTGGAGGGCGTGGGTGAAGGACTGTCGTGTTTTCCGATGAAAGTAGCTTCTGCCGCGATGCCACTGATGGCCGTGTGTCGTTGGATCAGTCGAGGCTCTTGTAACCAGCCTGTCTGCGTGCAAGACACTAAACCTACACCTGGAATTATGATCAGGGATGCGATTTCGTATTAGAGCAGAAGCGCTCTCCTGGTTATCCCACACACCCTGACCGCAAAATTGTACGTGAATCTGGTGAGTCGATCTATTGTGTTGCCATTCATGAAAAACATTCCAGGGGGTGCTTTCCAACAGGATAGCGCTCGTCCACACACTGCTGTTGTAACCCAGTATGCTCTGAAGAGTGTCGACATGTTGCCTTGGCCTTCTCGATCACGGGATCTGTCTCCAATCGAGCACATGTGAGACATCATCGGACGACAATTCCAGCGTCATCCACAAAGAGCATTAATCGTACTTATATTGACCGTCGAAGTGTAACAAGCACGTAAATCCATCCCACACACTGGAATCCGACACCTATACAACACAATGGATGCACGTTTGCACGCTTGCATTCAACATTCTGGCGGCTACACCGTTTATTAATGTACCGGCATTTCATATTTGGAATGATTTATCTCGCGCTTACCCGCTATCTTGCAATGCTGATCACTGAAATATGTTACCTAGACAAATGTATTCCCGAAATTTCACTACTCTACATTAATTACTTTTTGGTGTTACGATTTTTTTGCGTTAATATAGTTTCGAAAGGTAACAACACTGCAACAGTCCCTACAAGTCAACAAGTTTCTTAGCAACTGCAAAGACCTTTATTGTGAAAATATTGTAAGAAAAATGGTGGATAAGTTCAAAGTATTGAAAGTCTGCACTTTCTTGGCACACAAGTCAGCTATTTGCTAGAAAATGTAGACGTTGTAAGTGAGTAACAGAGGAAAAGGTTGCATGAAATCATTAAACAAATGCAATGGGGGTAACAGCACACATGGGAGGTTAATATAGTGGCTGGATACTGCGCTATGGTGTGTTCGTATCCCCAGACAGTACACAGAAGAAAACGGACTCTAGATTTGAGGGGGAGAAAAGAGACATTAACATTTAAGCCTTCTATTAATTGTGACGTACATAATATTTCAATACAATGTTAGAACTGCTTTATTTTAAAACGTATTTTTAATAAAGTTTTTTTGGAACGCATATGTATTTTATGAATCTTTTGGATCTTTACGATTACTTTGTGCAGAAACCTTATGTGATTCAGAGAATGGGTAAGGATCACCTACCCAAACGAAGACAAGATGTACAAAGTAAAAACTGGTAGGCCTGTTCAATTGAACTGAGCACACAAGCATCACTGGGACAAATGGCCATTGCGTATACACATGTGCTAAAATACCCAGTAACTGAATAACCTTTTGAGCAATTTAGCAAAGCATAATCTCGCATTCTGTCCCTGATAAGCCACAGTCGCGACCGACCGACCGCCGTCTCAGCCTCTCATAATGACGTCACTGGAAGCGAGGTGGTCGGGCGTAGTGTGAGCACACCGCTCTCCGGGCCGTTGCCGACCTTTTTGACCTAGGAGCCTCTCCTTCTCATTCAAGTAGCTTCTCAGCTGGCATCACTAGGATGAGTAAGTTTTCCAAATGCAGTGTTTCCGACGCTTTTCTAGGTGCTTCAGGCATCGTAGCACTTCTAGCCAACCATGGGTCTTCTGGCCAGAGCCTCCCCCACTGCTGATATATACCAGTCGTTCACCAGCAGCTGATGTCTTTATCGCCGTCAGTCAGGCAGTGCCCCCGACGACAGCCTTAGTTTCCGACTATCTTCGTAGACCTATGGTATTTGAATTCTACACACTGTGAACAATGGAAACAATTACAACAGTGAAAGGGGAACCGTGTCCTCAAGGATGGTCATCGTTACCTGATGGATAGAAATTATGATGCGTATACGAACTGGTTTTGAGTTAAATCCGAGCGGGGCAATCCACCTGCTTAACTGAGTAGAAACGTGTTTACCTAGCGTTCAGCTAACCCGGGTTCGATTCCCGGGCGGGTTGGAGATTTTCTCCGCTCGTGGACTGCGTATCGTGCTGTCCTCGTCATCCATTCACCATCACCGACACGGAAGTCACCCAATGTGGCGTCGCCTGAAATAATAATTGCAACCCGACGGCTGAACTTCCCCGCCTGGGTACTTCCGGCCATCAATGCCAGACGATCATTTCATTTTTCCGAACGGTGCACGTCCCAAGACTGTTTAAAAACTGCAAATGGCAGAAACATTGCTGAACAGCAACATTCCTGTCCATCTAACGAAGCAGATGTGAGTATTAAGAAAGGAATGTTAACTACGGAAGAAGAGACCACAAAGAAAAGACAGTGCCTGTTTTCCACATTTTTAAAGAGGAATTAAGAGATTTGAAACATAAAGGCTTAGAATTCGTCGCAAATATGTCAAAGTATGAGAACTGGAAGACGAAGTTTATCTCACAGGAATTACTCAAACTACATTTGCAACTGGCTAGTAAGTTCACTTCTTTTTCCTGGGATTGGATTGATGGTGTCACCTGGGTGTCAGCTGATTCCGCCTACGGGACGTCAAACAGCTAAGTTCTCACGTCTCCTTGACAAACCATCTCTGCAGGTTCCGTGCAAGGCTGTTATCAATTTGAGTGGTATGGTGTTGAGTGATGATGCGGTCTCGGTTTTGCAGAAAGGTCTCAACTTCGCTCCCACCCCCAAGTTCACTCCGGTCGCAGAAATTGTTAGTGCTGTTGAACAGGTTGCAGCTCGACTTCCGCCAGAATCAGCCGAGGAAATACGTCGTGAAACTTGTCGTGCGTTGACGAAATCCAAGCCGATGAAGTCAAATATCAGCAGTAAAGAGAGGGCGGCCATTCGTGATCTGAGGGAGCGCTCTGAAATTGTTCTTACCAGCTGACAAAGGCAATGCTACAGTTGTGGTCTCCCATAAGGACTACACTGACAAGATGCAGAGCCCGCTAAATGACGATTCCTACCGGAAGATCAGCGTTGACCCTACAAAGAAGGTGGAGAACAAGACGAGGGCGCTTCTCAAGGACGCAGATTTACCGGAGGGTGACGCTAAGAAATTGTTACCCCAAGGTCCGGTACCGCCTAGACTATATGGACTCCCGAAGGTTCACAAAGAGGGGGTACCATTACGCCCCATTGTCAGCAACATCAGGGCACCTACATATTTGTTGGCCAAATACCTGACGGGAATATTAAGTCCTTATGTGGGTAAATGCCCTTATCACATCCGTAATTCCGTGGATTTTGTTAAACGCCTTGATAGCTTCAGGTTGGATGAGTCAGATATCATGGTGAGTTTTGACGTCGTTTCCTTGTTTACGAGGGTATCCCTGCGAGAGTCACTAGAATTGATTAGAAGTTTGACGAAAAGACCACTGAACTTTTTAGGCATGTCTTGACTTCCACGCATTTTCTTTTTAATGGAGAATACTACGAACAAACGGAGGGGGTCGCCATGGGTAGCCCACTCTCACCGGTGGTAGCGAATTTGTACATGGAGAACTTCGAGGAGGAAGCCCTGTCGTCATCCGTATGGAAACCTACTTGCTTTTTCCGTTACGTGGACGACACGTTCGTCATCTGGCCACATGGTATGGATAAACTCCTTGACTTCCTTACACATCTAAACTCCATACACCCCAACATCAAATTCACTATGGAGACTGAAACGGAGGGTAAATTACCTTTCCTTGACGTCTTGGCCAAGAGAAGGGCTGACGGCACCCTAGGTCATGGGGTGTATCGGAAGACAACGCACACTGATCTGTATTTGTACGCAGACAGCTGCCACCACCCTTCACAGAGGAATGGGGTACTTAAAACTCTAGTACATAGGGCGCGCACTATCTCTGACGCAGAGAGTCTACCCCAGGAATTGGAACATCTGAGAACTGTATTTCGAAAAAATGGGTACTCAGAGTGGCAGATTCAACGTGCTCTCCGCCCAACCACTGCAGCACAACCTGTTGAGATGGATGAAGTCACGAGGGAGGAGGCAGGCACTGCATTTATTCCATACACAGGCGCACTCTCGGGGAAAATCGCCCGCATTCTGAAGAAACACCGGGTCGGAACTGTGTTTTGTCCTCCGAATAAAACCCGTGCACTGGTGGGGAGCGCCAAAGATGACCTCGGTTTGAGGAAGGCCGGCGTGTACCAGATTCCGTGTCAATGTGGCAAGTCGTATATTGGTCAGACGATGCGTACCGTCGAGGATCGATGCCGTGAACACCAGAGGCACACTCGACTGATGTATCCGAGCAAGTCGGCGGTCGCTGAACATTGTTTGTCGGAAAATGGAGTATGACCGCACGAGGATTCTGGTACAGACGTCGAGATACTGGGACAGCGTTGTTAGAGAGGCCATCGAAATTCGCACCAATGACGACCTCATAAACCGTGACTGTGGCTATAATCTTAGCAAGGCTTGGGAACCAGCGATTGGGTTAATCAAGAGTAAATCGAGCAAACGTATAGTTGTGACGACCACGGCGGACAGAGCCATCACACCGACGTCATCTCAGACGCCGTCGCAATCTGTTCCACCGCGCGATCGCCGAAATATTGTGCCCGTTGGACACTATAGACCGGCAGCACACCCGTGGATATTTTGATTATCAAATACGCCGGGAGAAACTCAAGAATTACGAAAATAATGTTGTCCGAAACAACCGTTCCGGTTTCAATTTTCACTTCAACTGATGTCCATAGAATAAAATGCCAAGAATTGAGATTAACGGAATAAGACATGGATAGAGAAGAAGTCTGGTACATCTTGTTTGGTTGTTGATTTGGGAGAAGGGACCAAACAGCGAGGTCATCGGTTCCATCGGATTAGCGAAGGATGGGGAAGGAAGTCGGCCGTGCCCTTTCAAAGGAACCATCCCGGAATTTGCCTGAAGCGATTTGGGGAAATCACGGAAAACCGAAATCGGGATGGCCGGAGGTGGGTTTGACCTGTCGTCCTCCCGAATGCGAGTCCAGTGTCGTAAGCACTGCGACACCTTGTTCGATGGCAAATCTTCCACCGAAAAGTGTTGAAGGATCGTGGATGATAATAATGGAGGAAATTCCCACTGGGAAAACGTCATGAAATTCGACGACTATGTGCTCTCTCATTGGATGGAAAAATGTAGTATACCATTTTAAGTATGCAATGCTTTTCATCACAGGACTACGAACGCTGCCGAAGGTTGGCGTAGCTAATTAAACTCCTCAATAAATCAAGACCATCTGAACGGATACTTCCTCACAAATAAGCGAAAGGAGGAAGCAGTAGTTGATATTAAGATTGCATTGAACTGCCTTTTCAAAAAATAATAAAAAGATAGATAGATATCGACATGAGGCTAAAAAACATTTAAGAGTATATACCGACTCGGGAAATGTAAGATGATGTTGAAAATCTCTGCCTTTCTTTAAAATCGATCGGGCTGTTCGCACTATGGATCCTCAACAGAGAAACCTAGCGCAGCTGACCACGGCACGGTTGTCCTCATGGCTCCACGCCCCTGTCGGTGTCTTTTAGAACCTCATTAACTCTCTTCCTGCATGTTCCACAGAGGTTTGTGTTGCAGTAGGTGTTACTGAGGCTTCTGACAGGTGCGCACATTAATGTGACCGGACTGAGTACTTCGCTGTTGCCGAAAGCATTCGTGATAGTTCCAGGACTGAAATGCGAACATAGAACCGATAAATTGCAGCTCTGTGTACTAAATGAGAGCTATTTCTATCGGGATGTTGTAAACACACATTTCTGTATTCTTCACTGAATAATGTTTCTCGAAACTTCGTAAGTCGGCGTTCGAATCTGCCAGTTCAGGTTTCTCAGTATGTTCGTCACACTCTCCCGCATGTCAAACAAATCAGTGGCCGTTCGCGCTGCTCTTCTTCGCACATGTTCGATCCCTCCTGTTGGTGCTACATTTACTTATACACCGATACTCTGCAAATCACACTGAAGTGCCCGGCAGAGGGTTCATCGATCCACCTTCACAATATTTCTCTATTATTCCAGTCACGAACAGAATACCTATATCTTTCAGTGCGAGATCTGATTTTCCTTATTATGATGATCGTTTCTCCCTATGTATGTCGACGTCCACAAAATGTTTTCACATTCCCTCGAGAAAGTTGGTTACTGAAATTTCGTGAGAGAATACGCCGCAACGAAAAACGCCTTTTTGTTTTAATGACGTCCACCTCAAATATTGTATCATGTCAGTGACACTGTCTCTCCTAATTCGCGATAGTACAAAACATGCTGTTCTTCTTTGAACTTTCTCCATATACCCCGTTAATCCTATCTGATAAGGATCCCAGACCGTGCAGCAGTACATCAAAAGAGGACGGACAAGAGTAATGTAGGCAGTCTACATTTTCTAAGTGCTCTGCCAATAAAACGCAGTCTTCGATTTGCCTTCCCCACAACATTTTCTATGTCTTCTGTCCAATTTAAGTCGCTCGTAATTGCAATTCCTAGGTATTTAGTTGAACTTAAGGCCTTTAGATTTGACTAATTTATCGTGTCACCGATATTTAACAGTCATGCGGATGACCTCACACTTTTCGTTATTTAGTGCAATGTTGTAAGGATCACACACTCGATCAGTCTTCTAACATGGGACGCACTTTGTTAGCAGTCTCCTCTGTAGATCGATCGCGTCCTTTCAGCTTCCTATCAATGAACCAGTCTGCCCTTGCTTCAGTTTTGACCATTTGTGATTATTCCACTGCACATCACCAGAAACTGCTACACTCAGATATCCATATTACTAACGCCGCGAAAATTATCCAGCCCATATACAGCCAGTGTCCGTCTCCATAGCTGAATGGTCAGCACAGCTGATTACAATGCAGAAGTTCCATTTTCGAATGCCGATAATGCCAGACATTTTTTCTTGGTGGGAGGAATGGAACAGGTTGCATTGAGCCTTGTGACACCGACTGAGTCACCTCTTGACTGAGTAATAGCGGCTCAAGGTCATGAAAATTGACAACGACTGAAAGGGTAGTGTGACCGCACCCATTGACGTCATTGGCGGAGGACGACACGGCGGTCGGTCGGTCCCCATGGGCCCTTCAGAGCATGTTCATGAGTATATATTTTATACAAACAGTATTTGGGAATGAGAGCACTTAGCGACTTCCAACAAACTTCACACATGTAACTTCAAGCCTTTTCGAAACTTTTTTCTCGCTCACAACCCCCGACAAACTATCGAAAGGAAAAATTCTTATCGCTTACCACAATTTCGCAGTCCATATGATAAAACTTCAGAATAAGACATGACGCTTTCATTTATTATATTTTTGCTTCTCATTCTATTGGCAACGCATTTTGCACATAATTTCCGCATATACGACTGAATACACCTGCAAAATTATATCATAGTACGACACATAGTTGAGAAGATACGACATCGTAAACACTGAGACGCGTGAAAAACTACCTTTTCTCAGAACACTCGCCCAACTTAGCGATTTCTAACATGTTTTGTGCAAGATAATTCTATTCTTTAAAGAATAAGGCGTTGTCGAAGGCAGATTACTGGTTTGCATGAGATGAGTGACTCCATTTTCGATTCATTGATAATGCAGTCCTAGGACTTCGGCACATTTGAAGTAATATGCCAGTCTTTGCACTGCTTTGAAATATTATCATTATCTGATCGGATATTTGTGAAGCTGTTGTCGGATAATGTAACAATTAAATGTCTGAATCATCTGTGACAATTCTGAGTTTAACAAACCACCATTCATACACACCCTGTCCCTACCAAGAAATCCTCGGAGCAGTCACCAGACATAAATTGCTCTGTAACGAGATCTACGTTGTCTTATGTCGCAAACTGACCAAGCAAGCCTGACAACGTCACGAAATTTTCTTAATATTTCAAACTCATAGCAATTTGCGAAGCAATAAGATTTAGAATTGTTGAAACCAAGGGCAATAACGTCTTAGTGCTGAGCAAAGTAGCTCAGAGTTTAAGACACTGAACTTCCATTGGGAAAGGACAGAATTAATTCAATGTCATACTATCCTCAATCAGGTTAGCTTTGGTTCTGTATTTGAAAAGCCTGTCTTCAAGTGTCTCCCTGACCGCAAATAATACACTGTGCAAGTCACAGTTTGGGTACCTTAAGGCTTCCGATGTAGAAAAGACTATTTACACGTACAGTGAGAATGTACACTCCTGGAAATTGAAATAAGAACACCGTGAATTCATTGTCCCAGGAAGGGGAAACTTTATTGACACATTCCTGGGGTCAGATACATCACATGATCACACTGACAGAACCACAGGCACATAGACACAGGCAACAGAGCATGCACAATGTCGGCACTAGTACAGTGTATATCCACCTTTCGCAGCAATGCAGGCTGCTATTCTCCCATGGAGACGATCGTAGAGATGCTGGATGTATTCCTGTGGAACGGCTTGCCATGCCATTTCCACCTGGCGCCTCAGTAGGACCAGCGTTCGTGCTGGACGTGCAGACCGCGTGAGACGACGCTTCATGCAGTCCCAAACATGCTCAATGGGGGACAGATCCGGAGATCTTGCTGGCCAGGGTAGTTGACTTACACCTTCTAGAGCACGTTGGGTGGCACGGGATACATGCGGACGTGCATTGTCCTGTTGGAACAGCAAGTTCCCTTGCCGGTCTAGGAATGGTAGACGATGGGTTCGATGACGGTTTGGATGTACCGTGCACTATTCAGTGTCCCCTCGACGATCACCAGTGGTGTACGGCCAGTGTAGGAGATCGCTCCCCACACCATTATGCCGGGTGTTGGCCCTGTGTGCCTCGGTCGTATGCAGTCCTGATTGTGGCGCTCACCTGCACGGCGCCAAACACGCATACGACCATCATTGGCACCAAGGCAGAAGCGACTCTCATCGCTGAAGACGACACGTCTCCATTCGTCCCTCCATTCACGCCTGTCGCGACACCACTGGAGGCGGGCTGCACGATGTTGGCGCGTGAGCGGAAGACGGCCTAACGGTGTGCGGGACCGTAGCCCAGCTTCATGGAGACGGTTGCGAATGGTCCTCGCCGATACCCCAGGAGCAACAGTGTCCCTAATTTGCTGGGAAGTGGCGGTGCGGTCCCCTACGGCACTGCGTAGGATCCTACGGTCTTGGCGTGCATCCGTGCGTCGCTGCGGTCCGGTCCCAGGTCGACGGGCACGTGCACCTTCCGCCGACCACTGGCGACAACATCGATGTACTGTGGAGACCTCACGCCCCACGTGTTGAGCAATTCGGCGGTACGTCCACCCGGCCTCCCGCATGCCCACTATACGCCCTCGCTCAAAGTCCGTCAACTGCACATACGGTTCACGTCCACGCTGTCGCGGCATGCTACCAGTGTTAAAGACTGCGATGGAGCTCCGTATGCCACGGCAAACTGGCTGACACTGACGGCGGCGGTGCACAAATGCTGCGCAGCTAGCGCCATTCGACGGCCAACACCGCGGTTCCTGGTGTGTCCGCTGTGCCGTGCGTGTGATCATTGCTTGTACAGCCCTCTCGCAGTGTCCGGAGCAAATATGGTGGGTCTGACACACCGGTGTCAATGTGTTCTTTTTTCCATTTCCAGGAGTGTATTTAATTCATTAGATAAGAAATTAGAGGCTATTGCCATTTTCTGTGACCTGTTGAAAGCCTTTGACTATGTGAATCACAGCTTTCTCTTCAGTAAATTAGAATATTACGGTGTCACCGGCAGTGCTGCAAAATGGTTTGAGTCTTACCTTTTTAACAGGAAACAACGGGTGTCGTTGCAAAATACCTGTGGAGTAAGCAGTCAGTCTTCATCTGATTGGGAATTAATTACATAAGGTGTTCCTCAAGGTTCCATCTGGGATCCGTTGCTTTTTCTTGTGTACATTAATGATCTCTCGTCATTTACATCGCCAGATGCTAAGTTTGCAGATAATACAAACATATCAATACATAGCAAGTCAAGTACAGATTTAGAAATGGCTGCTAATCAAATTTTTGCTGCCATTAATAAATGGTTTAAAGCTGATTCACTGTCATTATACTTTGAAAAGACCCACTATAAGCATTTCAGAACCTGTAAGAGATTTCCTCCCAGCATGAGTAAAACATATGAAGATATGCAGATCGAAGGAGTTGACAGTGTTAATTTCTGCAGTTGGGAAAGACACACCACAGAATTGCTGAAGTACCTAAACAAGTCTGTACTTGCTGCGTGAATGATGTCAGATGTAGGAAGTATAAATATAAACAGAACTTGCATACTTTTCTTACTATTCTTCAATTATGTCATAAGACCTCGTATTCAGGGGAAACTCGTCACACGGGGCAAAAGTTTTTAGAGTGCAAAAGCGTGTAATAAGACTCATTTGTGGTGTAAATTCAAGAACATCATGTAGAAACTGTTCAAGGAATTGGGTGTTCTAACCACTCATTCTCAGTAAATGTATTCCTTAATGACGTTTGTTGCAAGTAATATCTCTTTATTTCCAAGTAATAGTTCAATATTTATAATCATTGCTAGGATTAAGACCAATCTACATAAAGGTTTAAAATCACTTACATTGGTCCAAAAAGGGATCAAAAATTCAGGAACAATTTTCAGTAAATTGCCAGTAACCATTAAGAACTTAGTTTTAGGTAAAGCTCAGTTTAAACAGAGTCTGGAGTAGTTTTTGGTAGGCAGTTCCTTCTACTCTGTAAATGAATATCTTGCCAGGGAGTGTTAGACCAGCTCAAGTAAAAAAATGTCTGTTGGATTTCAGTTTGGACAGCACTTGGTCACGATAGTCAAGATTAGGTATTTAGTGTATGATGAATGTATTAAAACAGCGTAGCTAAGTTTCATTCTGACAATGTATTAATTCTGTAAGTATCAGCAGTTCCAGTTTACTGTAATGTATTCACATATTTTGACAACCTCCTGACAAATGATCAGGGAAGTGAGTATTATATGCAAATGTTTTATGTTTCTTAAGTTATGCTTTCTGACTTGTTCAGCACCCACGAGAATCATCTCGTTTTTGGGTCTATGGAACGAAAACTGAATCTAATCTAATCTGAAATGGAATGGCATGGATGACTAAATGGTTCTTTTCATAAGGACACAGACGTCTACTTCCCGTTCTTGTACGAAGTTGTGCTCTGTCGATAAAGACCACGTCGTCGACAGGAGTTTAAAAAATTTTCTTACTCATTCCCCTGAAACTCCTCAATAGCCGACTCTTGTCTAATGACGGAGACTATCCGCGCGTCAATAAAACTCAGAGCGTGCTGCATGCAGCACGTCTGGCTGGGATCTGGTCCTCTGACGTCACAGAGAAAGCCAGAGAAGCGCTGTGCTCGTTTAGATGAGTCAGCTACTTGAGGAAGCTGCATGACGGGGCGATGGTGGTGTAATGGTCAGCATAGTTGCCTTCCAAGCAGTTGATCCGGGTTCGATTCCCGGCCATCGCAGTTATTTTGCTTACCGTTTGTTTTTGCAACACTTGGATCGTTCAGTACCATTTTAACTTATTTTACTTTTAGGTCATAGATCATAGAAAAAGTCGATCAATTACGCATTCGTATATGTGTTGCAGCTCGGTACTGCCACAACGACCCCCAAGAACTTGTATTGATTCTTAATTCTCTGTGAGACTGACGTCGTCAGGTGCAGGAGACCCTGTGATAGTATTTGTTGTGTGCATATTTTAGTTGTCTTGATCGCAACATAATGTAGTAACCTGATGATAAACGGGTTCTGTTAACTAGCAACCATCCATAAATCTTGCTTACTTTCCCGCTGGTTTTATACACTAACCGTCACGCTCTGACGGATACTGACAAGTTGTAGTTGTTAACGTCGTACGTCGGCACCAATTATTGGTGTAAGCATGATATGAGGATGGTTGCTAGTCAACCGAAACCGGTTATCATCTAGCCGTAATTACATTAGAGCCCGCATCTCGTGGTCGTGCGGTAGCGTTCTCGCTTCCCACGCCCGGGTTCCCGGGTTCGATTCCCGGCGGGGTCAGGGATTTTCTCTGCCTCGTGATGGCTGGGTGTTGTGTGATGTCCGTAGTTAGGTTTAAGTAGTTCTAAGTTCTAGGGGACTGATGACCATAGATGTTAAGTCCCATAGTGCTCAGAGCCATTTGAACCATTACATTAGATTACGATCAAGTCCATTGAAATACTTTATTCTTAATTCTAACGCTGGTTAAAAATGTGTCACGCAGTTTCGACTTTCTCTTTCCAGACTTGATTGGGGCACGTGGGCGTCGACTTTTAAAAAATATTGGGTGGGGGAGGGGGGGGGGAGCATACTGGGGGTCTTGCCCCGAGAAATTTTCTAAATTTTATATCAAAAATAGTGAGTGTTTAAGTTTTTTTGAGCATTTTAGAGTCATATGATCAACATTAGAACCCCGAAAACTGGACTCTCGATGACTCGACACTCCGGGAAACTCGATAAGACTGACACATTTTTTGGCTTTGAAAAAAGAAACAAAACATAAACACACATAGTATTTTCGTAAAAAACTAATTTACTTTACAGTAATAATCGTGCTTATAGACTATTAGAGAGCAGTGAATACATAGCTCTCAAAAGACTGAAATTATATTTAAATAAATCCTAAACTATCATTAAAAGAATAAAACATAAAATATTGCTGTCGCACAGTAATAGCACTTTGATTAATAGGTGAAATAGCTAATTTAAGCTTACCCTGAAGAAGGCGCAGCGTTCATTAAATAAAAACAGTATCCCAAAGTTAATGCTTTAATAGAGTTAATAAAGTTAATACAGTATGCCTAATACTTTCAGTAAAAAATTACGTAAATAGCGGGTTTTAGTTGGGTTTTACTCCCTAAAATTATTTAAGTATTTGAAAATAACTAATACAGTACTATAATAATACAGTACTAAGCTAGCACTAATATTTCGAAACCGAAAATTTAACATTATGTACGTATTTAAATCTCTATTTCATAAAGATTTTTAATATTGCTCTAAATGCCATAATTAGCGCTAGAGTGTCTTTAGAAAGGTGCAAATGTCGACTGCCTGGATTACTGAATATGAAGTCGTTGATGACTGGTCGGATACCCAATTAATCCAAAACATCTATGTGGGCATGAAGGACAGCCAAGTTGTTCCATCGCTTCTGTCCCATTCTTGATCGGAGATGTGATTGCAGACGTTTAGGGGCACTAAATGACCGTTCTGCTGTTGCTGCCGTGATTGGAACTACTTAGAGAAGCTTAATGCACTTCACTACTTCACATAACATTTCTCGAACTGCAGGTTCGTCTCTAATGTATTTTCTTGTGTCACGCATGTTTTTTAAGACCAATTGTTTTTTATTAGCGATATCGGCTAGCATATTCAAGTATAAGCGCAGTCTCTCAATGTCTACGTCATTTTTGAAAAACTCAGTTGATTTTTCGAAATTTGCTTCACCTCTTTTTACTAAAAGTAAGCACTCTTGTTCAACTGCAATGACCTGTTTGAGTCCAGTGAAGCAAACCACTCAGTAATGCAAAATTGCGCCGTTTCACAAACTTCAATGTAAATAGCTTTGTAGTATTCCTTTGCGGTTTTGAAAGTGTGCAGTGAGCTGGCTTTGTTGTTTTCATACTTCTTTGGTATACTTCGATTCCGAGGAAGCGAAGGATCATCAACTTGCGAAGGTATTTCTTTTAAACACAATTCCCAAAAGTGTTCAAAACTATCACGCCTTCCATTCAATATAAAAATCAAGACCTCATATATTTTTTCCAGATCAGCAACACTTAGATGAGGGCATTGAACTTTTTCATTGACATCCTCTACTGGGTTCATTGGATGGCAATAAAGACGTAAAAAGAAATAAGTCTTGAATTGTAACATTGACTCAAGGTAGCCTGCACATTTGTAACATATCTCTGTTTTGTCCTCTGCAGAAAATGTTTCAAAAAGCTCTAGAAGTTCTTCAAAGTTCTTCAGTATTATCAAGATAGTAGAAGCTCGCATAGTCCATCGAGTAGGCCAAAGAAGTCGTAGACCAGCTTGGTTGTTGGCACTCTCACAGCGTATGCTTCTGAAAAGTCCCATCCTTTTGTTGCATAGCCGGCCAGGGTGGCCGAGCGGTTCTAGGCGCTTCAGTCTGGAACCACGCGACCGCTACGGTCGCGGGTTCGAATCCCGCCTCGGGCATGGATGTGTGTGATGTCCTTAGGTTAGTTAGGTTTAAGTAGTTCTAAGTTCTAGGGGACTTACGACCTCAGCAGTTGAGTCCCATAGTGCTCAGAGCCATTTGTTGGATTCCCTTACGGTGTTTATTAAATCCTTGGCCAAAATCATAATATCCCTCGTAGACGTAAGATGGCGGATACTGTCTACAACTGCCAAGTCTAAACTGTGAGCAATGCAGTGCACATAATGTGCTTTTGGCTGTATATCCAAAACTAACTTTTTTAGTCCTTTGAACTCGAGACTCCATCATAGCACTGTCCTCTTAAGTTATCCATTGACAAATCAAGACGAGCAGAAAGGTCTTTTAAAATACTAAACAGAGAGTGTGATTCAGAGTTGGGGGTCTCGTATAAGACAATAAACTCTTCGTTGATGGTTAAGGAATCGTCGACAGTGCGAATACAAAATGACGCTCGTTCATTAATCGAAGAATCACTTGTTTCGTCAACCATAATACAAAAATGTGCCGTCTTCTTGACTGAAGCCAATACCTTTCTCAACACAGACTTCCCTAGTAGATCAATGATCTCGTTTTGAATATCGTGGGACGTCTACTTATACCCCGAACGCCCTAACCAATCTTTTAACTCAGGCATGTGATTCTTTCGGAGTTCCAACAACTGAAAAAAAAATTGAGTTTACATCTTTGTGCCCTCTAATTGCTAGTCCTTGTCGGCATAGAAATTGCACGGTAGTAAAAATTGTCTCAAGAGCTAAATGGCACTTCTTCATATCACTGTCTAACTGTTCATTCAGTTGGGAGGCCACACTTCGGTTAGTGATAGAATTTAGTTTCAGAACATCTTCTTTATGGGTAAACGTATTTTCATGAAGACAGAATTTTTCCAAAGCCTTTTGTCAGTTAGAAAACCCTACGGAAGTAAATGCATCTTCTTTTTTTGTAATAGACTTTTAGCATCTTCCTCTTTGCAGGTTTTACAAAAAACTTTTTCGGTAGGTGCTTCATATTCTAGCTATGTATAGTTTATCAACCAAGATCTTCCCTTACCAGATTGTCCAGGTTTCGGCTGTGAATTGTTCTCACCTGAATACGATGAAGCAATTGACGACACAGTAATTGCTGGAGGTTGACTTGCAGTATCATCAACTTCCAAGGGCGTCTTTTTGATAACAAATTTATCCATTGCAAACTTAATTCACAATACACTAAGAGACTAAAGTAAACGAATAAACTATAGCCATATAAAATAGTCAACTAGACACTAAAGTCGGAACACTAAACATGTCTGCAGCATGCACTGAATGAAACTATCCACAATGAATGACTGCTACAGCAGGGTGGGCTTTATATAGCAGCGGCGTCGTAACGTCTCGAAGCGTCAAGGCGACATGAGGCGGGGGGTTCCAGGCCCTTCTGCTCCAGTCCATTTTATGTTGCCGCGGCCACAGCGCTGGCCCGCCGGCGGCAGACTTTACCCGAAGGTTCGCGCACCGGGACAAATTCTAAGTATACCCACAGCACCACAACACTATCATGTTTCACACCACTCGTTTTCAGTTAATCTGCTTACAGCCATAGTAATTATTTGTTTTATCTCATTACTGAATGTATTTTAAAAGGTAACTATCGTCAAACAGGGAAAATAAAAAATCCAACATAATTTTGTGATTTTACAAAGCATAATATAAGGCAAACCTACGTTTCTAGCATTTGTAGACTTAGAGAAAGCTTTTGACAATGTTGACTGGAATACTCTCTTTCAAATTCTGAAGGTGACAGGGGTAAAATACAGGGAGCGAAAGGTTATTTACAATTTGTACAGAAACCAGATGGCAGTTGTAAGAGTCGAGGGACATGAAAGGGAAGCAGTGATTGGGAAGGGAGTGAGACAGGGTTGTAGCCTATCCCCGATGTTATTCAATCTGTATATTGAGCAAGCACTAAAGGAAACAAAAGAAAAATTCGGAGTAGGTATTAAAATCCATTGAGAAGAAATAGAAACTTTGAGGTTCGCCGATGACAGTGTAATTCTGTCAGAGACAGCAAAGGACTTGGAATAGCAGTTGAACGGAATGGACAGTGTCTTAAAAGGAGGATATAAGATGAACATCAACAAAAACAAAACGAGGATAATGGAATGTAGTCGAATTAAGTCGGGTGATGCTGAGGGAATTAGGTTAGGAAATGAGACACTTAAAGTAGTAAAGGAGTTTTGCTATTTGGGGAGCAAAATAACTTATGATGGTCGAAGTAGAGAGGATATAAAATGTAGACTGGCAATGGCAAGGAAAGCGTTTCTGAAGAAGTGAAATTTGTTAACAACGAGTATAGATTTAAGTGTCAGGAAGTCGTTTCTGAAAGTATTTGTATGGAGTGTAGCCATGTATGGATGTGAAACATGGACGGTAACTAGTTTGGACAAGAAGAGAATAGAAGCTTTCGAAATGTGGTGCTACAGAAGAATGCTGAAGATTAGATGGATAGATCACATAACTAATGAGGTACTGAATAGGATTGGAGAGAAGAGAAGTTTGTGGCACAACTTGACTAGAAGAAGGGGTCGGTTGGTAGGACATGTTCTGAGGCATCAAGGGATCACCAATGTAGTATTGGAGGGAAGAGTGGGGGGATGAACTCGTAGAGGGAGACCAAGAGATGAATACACTAAACAGATTCAGAAGGATTTAGGTTGCAGTAGGCACTGGGAGATGAAGAAGCTTGCACAGGATAGAGTAGCATGGAGAGCTGCATCAAACCAGTCTCAGGACTGAAGACCACAACAACAACTACAACAATATATCTAATAATTTTCTTTATGTATTGTAGGGCTTCGCCCCCCCTCCCCTCCAACGAATATTTGAAGGGGATCAGGCCCCCTCAGGTCCCATGGAGTCGACGCCTGTGTTGGGGCATCACATAAAGCAAACAAAACATGGAAATTTTGTTTAATGGCTCTGAGCACTACGGGACTTAACATCTGAGATCATCAGTCCCCTAGACTTAGAACTACTTAAACCTAATTAACCTAAGGACATCACACACATCCATGGTCGAGGCAGGATTCGAACCTGCGACCGTAGCAGCAGCGCGATTCCGAACTGAAGCGCCTAGAACCGCTCGTTCACAGAAGCCGGGGTTTTGTTTAATGCCGCCTTTCACCAAGAACAACATGATTTTTCTAATAAAACTTTTGAAACTCACGGATTTCAAGATCAAAATCATATAAGCACAATTATTGAAACTTGTATCGAATTTGGAAACAAAAGTAATTTAGTCCTCCGTAGTGAGTGCACAATGGTTGATCTGATAACTTCTCTACAGGAATGTGGGACCTGCTATAATATTTTCGTCTAAAAATATTACCAACACTCAACTTATAATCATCTAACTAAAAAGCTTTTGGTTTTTCACTTGCCTTCTACTGTCTACTACACTTTCAAGTGTTCGATTGAGTTACTTAAATACATACATACCACAATCTGAATTAGAAAACAACATGGAAAATGAGAAATTTATGGAAGGAGGCAGAGATAAAAGCTACAACATACATGCCATTTAAAAATATATATATATATATATATGTTGTTAACACTTCCCAAATAGGATTTTAGGTTTATTCTATTTGTGCTTTGACACTAGTACACTACAATTACCATGTTTTTCTTCAAAAAAATTGCATAACATCACTTGAAAGTAACTGTGACGTACTCAATGAGTAGTAACTAGTAACATATTTGCAAATTTACAAAGTCACAAATATCAAGAGTTTTAAACAGTAACATGAAAATAAACCCTTACTTGTATAACAAAAATCTTTTCCATATCAAAGTAGTCGAAGTAGCAAATGCTACAATACCTTTTAGATTGATCAGGGTTGCAAAAAGACTTAACGTTTTGTGTAAACATGTCATGAAATGTTCTCAACTTTGTCGATGCACAACTCCTCCCCCCCCCCCCCCCCCCACGTCATATTGGATACATAGCCTGTTCTCATTCTGCAGCTCAAGGCGATTTTTGTTTCTTAAATCAGGGTTAGTCGGGATGGTAGGTTCAATATTTGTATAAATCTTACCATAATGGCCGGCCGGAGTGGCCGAGTGGTTCTAGGCGCTACAGTCTGGAACCGCGTGACCGCTACGGTCGCAGGTTCGAATCCGGCCTCGGGCATGGATGTGTGTGATGTCCGTAGGTTAGTTAGGTTTAAGTAGTTCTAAGTTCTAGGGGACTGATGACCTCAGAAGTTAAGTCCTATAGTGCTCAGAGCCATTTGAACTATTTTACCATAATGACTTGATGCAGTCCACTGTTCTTGCCATTTCTGTATTGTTTCTGCGATGAATACACAACTTTCGATGGCATGCAGATACAAACTTATTTTGCATGGAAGCTTCAACCAAACTGACACATTCGCATTTGTAGGTGTCTCCTATGATAGCTGTTCAGCATTCTCATTATCAGTTATTCCTCAGTGGCTCTTGACCCGAGGCGTTTACATTACTTTTTCGCTTGTTCCAGTTTCTACCGTTATAAGCACTTCTAATACCTTCATAACGAGGGATCCTAATCTCTTATGTCTATTCCTGCTCAGAGCTTTCATTCCAGAAACGGTATCGATCAAGATCAACGTGCATGTTGATGTGATTGTTTAACGAACTTCATTGTGTCAATACTTTCGCCTTCAAATACGAAGGATTCTCGAGAAAACTGGAGTGATTTAGTAACTGACATCAACAAACTCTAACTGGAAATTCTTCCTGGGTTTCTAGCTCTTGATCTGAATACGTTAGAGTAAATTTGGAAATAATCCAGTCACATAATTTGCTGCGTAACATACAATTTGGATGTAATAGACAGAACTTGGCATTTGTCAACTTACATTATACGAATAGAAAATCGAGGTGTTTGTTCTTTTCACATTCCAGCGCAGACCTGTCGGATGATTAAACACTATAGATGACACATCACTTTATAGGTCCTAAGTATAGTATATTGCTGACTGTTTTTGTTAATTCTTCTTCTACAATGCAGAGTTACAAATGAAGAAGGTATTTCTTAATAAAATGGCTGATCTATAAACGACAATCAGAAAGTAATACTTATTAAATAAACTTTATCTTCACAAGCTAACAGGTTCTCTGATACCTTTATTAACAATGCATTGGTAAGTCTGATTCTCAAAGCCCGAGGGTAAACGTACATATTGAGGGACATATAGCTCTCTTACGCATCTCTTGTCATAGTCTGGCGTAGATAGAACAAATGTCTGTAAATGAGAAGCAAAATGCTGGACTGCACTGTACTCTCTATACAGACAGAATAATGTCAAGTGGCGATTCACAGTTCATAATGATATACACCTGAGCCAGATTTCAAACGCTGGTCCCAAGGGATCGACTGTTGTCGTTTCCGACTGTTGTGGTTTTACTAGCGTAGGTGTGGATCTCAGAGCTATATGAGAACGAATTCTGTTTAGTCTCGTATCCGAAAATAGCGTGACTGACGGTTTATCTGGTGATACCAATAACCCACTGTTTAAAACCAAATTATTAAAAGCCTTCATTTCACTGTATTAGAAGAATGCTGAATATTATGTGGATACGTAGCTAATGAAGTACTGAATCGAATTTGGGACAAAAATAATTCAAGGGGCAACTCGACTAAAAGAAGGAAATCTTTTGTACGACACATTCTGAGGCATAGAGGAATCGTCAGTTTACTAATGGACCATAGGTTTGACGGATACAAATTGTAGGGTGAGACCTTGTCCGGGCGACAGTAAGCAGATACATAGCGGTGTAGGTTGTAATAGTTACGCAGATACGATAAAGCTCGTGCAAGATGGAGTAACGTGGGAAGCTGTATCAAACAAGGCTTCAGACATCTATAACAACTGACATTTGACTTCCCTATTCATCATCATCATCATCATCAGCCAATTCAGTCATTAAATGATGTACTCTTCGAGTCGTGGATTCAGGTAGGCTTTCAGCAGTCTTCTCCAAGTGGGACGGTCTTGGGCAGTTCTCTGCCAGGTGTTACCAGCGATCTTCTTGATGTCTTTGTCCCACCTGTCTGGTGGTCTTCCTCTAGGCCTCCGGTGCTCTCTCGGACTCCACTCCAGTACTAGATTCGTCCATCTGTTGTCTTTTCTCCTTGCCACGTGGCCAGCCTCTGCCATTAGAAATACAAAAATACTTGTTTCAGTGCTTCTTGAAAATCAGCCTCTAACCGAGTGCAACACGGAATGAAAATTTTTTATAAAATATTTCGTTACATTAAATTTATTTTAAAGCTACATTAATGGAAATTGCAATTTTACTTCTCAGTTAGATATAAATAAATATTTATTTATACCATCTATGAATGTTTTGAGAATTTCGACGTTTTGACTTAAATAGCTATTAAAAGTTGTGCAAATATATTTTCATTGGCACGCTGACGTAAAAAAGAAATGAAATAAATCCTTACCGCAAATATCCATAACTGCTATCGGTCGATGGTAGATTTTTCTATTTTGAATGTTCTTCTGTTTTGTCCGTAGTACATGTGATTGTATTTTACTAACAACGCGTCTTGACTCCAAGTAGTTCGCGCAGTTTTTTGTATAAGTAATTCGTTAAGTCTGAGACGTTATTGTGCTCAAGAACAGAATTTGATAGGAACTATGGTATTTCAAATTATTAATACATATCCACTCAGTTTTCTTTCTTTTTTTCTTTTCTAGGTTGCTTTGATCCTGAAATGGTAAACGTACTCGTATTTCATTAGAATATGCAACGTACAAGGTGTGCAACTTTGCTTCCGCCGTATTTTTCCCAACATTTGAGGCTTTAATGAAACAAATTGGTTACACATGCATTGTTCAAAGTATTTTCCATCGCTGGCCACTACTTTCTCCCATCTTTCGGGCATTGCACGAATCCTGGGTCGAAAAAATTGTTCATCTTTTGAAGCGATCCACGAATTGATCCAATTTGTGACTTCTTCATGAGATCGAAAGTGTTGGTCAGCCAGGCCATGCGCCATTGATCTAAACAGGTGATAGTCAGAGGGAGCAATGTCTGGAGAATACGGCGGGTGGGGTAGGACTTCCCATTTAAACGTTTCCAAGTACGTTTTGACCTCTTTTGCAACGTGGGGTCGAGCGTTGTCCTGTAAAATCACTTTATCGTGCCTCTCGCTGTATTGCGGCCGTTTGTCTTTTAATGCTCTGCTCAAACGCATTAACTGCGTTCGATAACGACCACCGGTGATTGTTTAACTTGGTTTTAACACCTCATAGTACACGACGCCGAGCTGGTCCCACCAAATGCAGAGCATGATCTTGGAGCCGTGAATATTCGGTTTGGTCGTCGACTCGGAAGCATGGCCGGGATATCCTTCTGATTTATTGCGTTTAGGGTTATCGTAATGAAGCCGTTTTTCGTCCCCTGTCACAATGCGATGCAGAAATCCTTTCCGTTTTTGCCCCTGAAGCAACTGTTCACAAACACGCAAACGCCGTTCAACATCTCTTGGTTTCACCTCACACGGGACCCAACTTCCTTCTTTCTGAATCATGCTTTGAGACATTTTGAAATGGCTTGCTGTGTCACTCCCACTAATCGTGCCAATTCTTCTTGAGTTTGACGCGAATCTTCACTCAAAAATGTCTCCAATTCTGCATCTTCGAAAACATTCTCTCTTCCGCCACTATGCCGGTCTAAGACGTTAAAATCAGCGTTTTTGAGGCGTTGAAACCACTCACGAGACCTTCTTTCACTAACAGCGTCCTTACCATACGTACTTAAGAGCATTCGATGCGATTCAGCCGCTGCTTTCTTCATATTGAAACAAAACAGTAACACCACCCGCAAATGACGATAATTAAGGTCCTAAACTGACATTTTCAACCAAAAACTACTTTATGATGCAGACACAAATCGACTAATGTTTGAATGAGGTTATGCTGACCGAGGTCCAAGCTAACTGCCTGACGTCTGCGATCTGTTTCTTTCGACCGCTACTTACCGTTGTCCCCACCTATCGGCAAACGGTGGAAGCAACCTTGTAAACATTGTAATTTTTGTATATTATTGATTTGAATGACACCCTTTTGATTCAACGAACTTGAAAAAGCAAGTAACAGGTTATTGTGCCAATCCAAATAACACTTACTGAACACCACACTACACTTCAAAGCGACGCAGATGCAGGCCACGAATTTTCATCACAAGTTCCTAGTCTCCGTAAACAACGATCGGTAAGTTCTACTAATCGCTCAATTCCTCGACGATATCGTTGATCACGGAGCCATCTGCGAACCACTGTGTAAATGTCCTCGTTTTTGGAAACGCTCTCTCTTCCCAGATGCCGAAGAGATGGAAATAGCGTGGAACGAGATATGGATTTCCCGTCCAGCATCAGCCACGTCTGCGGGGCTGTAGGGAAATTTTTGTCACCATGCCCCTACTTGACTTGACGCGACAATGCATTTGGTACACATGCCACCAGAACTTCAGGATGGATCTGTGTGGAAGTTACGTGATTTGCCTCAAGAATCGCACTGTCCTAAGTACTTTAACTTTGGAATGCGTTTCCAGTTGCTGCTCTATTTCAGTCGCACTACAACAGGACAGTGCCTACAGGAAACGTGGAAAATGTAGTCTTTTCTGACGATGCACCACTCTTGCTCCGCAATTGCCTTGGTGTCGGGCGACCTGTGTAACTTACGTTTCGAAATCCCTACGTTCATCCACCTTATGACTAATCATAGGCTATTCGATGAGTTATTCACAAGAAACATTATTACTGATATTTTACTGACGTCAGCCACTGAAACTTACAAATAGGTAAAAAAATCGGAACATGTATTTAAATTCCCACGACAACAGCACAAAATCTCTACGTTCAGTGCTTGTTTACACCATGATTTCTAGTTAGATGTCCAACAGAGTTACATCACTAAATTTGTCTCGAGGACATCTGCTATTCTGACGTGAAGAAGTGAGGTGCCTCACCCCGTAGACATAAAGTTACTCGTAAGTACCTCTGGGATATCTGAAGATGATTTCGTGAAAACTGCGGGCGATACAGAAAAATAACGCATATCGGTGGACGGGGAATATCCGCAAGTTTCGATTTATAATATGCATCATGGGACCAGGTGCTTATCTTTTGCATAATAGAGTTTAGGTCAGAATAAATTTTGAGAGCTGATAGAGAAACATATAAACCAGAAAAAATACTCATATCGGAACGCAAAAAAGGCTGTTTTACGAGACTGATTGAAAAGTGGTGTACCAGATACCTCATTCTTCACTTTTTTTGTGCTACGATAAGTGCATTTTCCGCTGATTCCCTTCTTCCCGTGCCACAGCAAGCCATGTTACTCGTATGAAAAGAACGGTATGGTTCAGTAAAATTTAGATAGTTTACTTACGTGAAATTGAAATGATGCGAAACACATTTTGCGCTTCAGTCCGTATTTTACGTGGACAAGAATCATGCATATGCTTCAGCACTTCAACATAGGGTTCCCGGAACCATTGTAATGATAACGGAGGGGTTTTACAACATGTTTTACAGTTCTCCGTCACTTTATAAACCACATTTTCGACACACACTGGATCTTACGTGCGTATTTTACGTGTGCAAGTGGGGTAACTTAGAGCCTCTGTATCTCGGAAACGAATAAACATATGAAGAAAATTTTCGAGGATGTTCGAGATCAGGATCTTAGGGGTGTATCGTAAAATTTACAACCATTGGCTGTGCACTGCCGTCTTCGAATCCGCATTTTCCAGAATTTCTTAGAAACAGAGTAGGTACTAAATGGTGCCTCCATAACCCCGTTAGGCGCAAATAGATCACATGTAATGGAAAAAGAACCAACCGATTTACTCCATTTGCTTAAGCTGGAGAAAGTGTGTAACATTCAACATTGGACCTTGTACCGTAGGATAGTTATAGTAACATAATCCTTCTGTCAGGTATACAAATGGTCCCTAGGCGAAGGGCTATCCAAAACAGTTGACCCTTCCTTTCCACCACCAATAGAACCCGATGTATGATCCCCGGAACAATCACGTGTTTATGCACGGCGTATTCGAATATTTTAGGTAATGCATGCTGCCGCACCGAATATGTTCGAGGTGCAATTGTTGGATTTTATCTTTTTATTGTTCTATTATTACTATTATTATTATTCTATGACTCTGTAAATACGATAAGTTTCTGAACATAATACTGTACACTCTTATATAATACAATTATAACGTGCTTATACGAGCCATTGCAGGCAAGCAGAAAAGAGGTAATGTGAATTGATAGCTGAAATAAATGAAAAGAGAATGTATCTTAATATACAAGAGGTACTCGAGGATTGATCTAGTTCTGAACTTTAAAATGTTGATGTTAGATGTAACTAAAGTTCCACTCTGTAGGCCTAATGAATACACTATCCATGAGGAATTCTTTATTTGGCGCGAAACCAGCTTCGTCCTACATAACAAAAATGTAAAACATCGTCACAAACAGCGCGGATAAGGCACCATAGAACACTGACGAGCAGTGTGTGTGTTTCGGGATAGGGTGGGGAGGAAAGGGTGGGGCAAGCTACCATGGCGCGTCTGTGGCTGTTTCCGAGGCGACGTCTCCGGCAAGCTCTACCACTGACGTCAGAATCCGGTTCAGGCCGCTGTGGAAGGGGAGAGAGAAAGCGTTGGAAAGAAGCCACCTTTACCTGGTCGTCTGAGCTAGCCTTCAACTGTTTCCGTAGTGTAGTGGTTATCACGTGCGCTTCACACGCGCAAGGTCCCCGGTTCGATCCCGGGCGGAAACACAATTATTTTTTTTAATATTAGGAATAGTAGAGCGTTATTAAGAATAAAAGAGCTCCGAAAGGCAACTTATATTAGAAGGAAACAGCGTAAAAGTTACTAGATGCTTGTTTCTCCTTCTACCGCTTGCGTTTTCGCAGTTGATGTGCGATTCATGAGAGTAATATTTTCACAATTTTATTATAATGATTTGTTTTTTATTATCAGCTTTCGTGGAGCCATGCGAGCGAAAGCTACTTGCTCATGGAGCGAGTCGATGCGTAGTTTACAGAACACTAATTAGAAAATCTATAAACAAAGAACCTAAAAAAGTATGAAATTGTGAGAAAATGTGTTGATAAATGACACATTACTGCCAAGAAATCCTGTACAGAACAGGAGACAGAAGGGAACTTTCAACTTGTATTTGAATTCTTGGAGTTTATCACACTATTTTTTCAGTTCTGCTGGAAGTATATAGAAAATGCAACCTGCTGAATACTGCACAGCTTCCGTTCAGTGCTTACGGAAGTGTTACTCACGTGTGTATCGTATTTACGTTTGTTTCTCACTGACTAAAGGTTGCAGTCGTGTTTTGATGGGCTGATGCTGCCAACATCAAGTCCCATGTTAGAATCTCATAAGTACAAGGATGGCAGATTTAGAATTCCGAGTCACCTGAACTGAGAACTACACGAAATTGGCGAACTAACACATAATATCAATCTGACCGCCTTCCTCTGGCCTAAGAATATTCTCCGTGAGTGCACGTGGTCGTTCCAGAATATGGCACCGTACCAGATAAGAGAGTAAAGCAAGTAAAATAAACAAACCTTCATGCTTCAGGGTCAGAAACAGTGGAGATCAGTCTCATAGTGAAGGTACGAGCTTTTCACAAGCTGCGACATTGTCGCGAATAAAACAGAGACCCGTATATCCAATAAAGTTATGATCACAAACTTTTTGTTAACAGATTACCGGTTTCGGTGTATAATGACCATCATCAGATCTGTTTTATAAAAACAAAGTCCTAATATACTGCAGTCACGATGCCACTATAGCTGCAGTACAATAGGACTTTGTTTTTATAAAACAGATCTCATGATGGTCATTATAGACCGAAACCGGTAATCTGTTAACAAAAAGTTTGTGACCAAAGACGTAAATTAAAGGAAACTTATTGAAGGTACGAGCATTCATTTCTGCACGAGATCTTGAACGTGATATTTCCAGCAAACCCTTCAGTCTGCCGTCAGTGCAAGGAATTTAAAATCGGTTGACATCTCTGTTTGAACGCCTTGAGACAGTAATTTTCGCATTCCCAAGTGTTTTTTATCAGAAAGTCAGCGGTTCGTGGTCTTGTGGTTAGCACTGCTGACTCTCGAGTCTCGATCAGGGGTCTCTAGTTTTGATTCCCGACCAGGTCGGGTATTTCCTCAGCTCGGGACTGGATGTGTGTATGTTTCCCTCATCATCTTTTTGTTATCATCGATACTCAAGTCGCCGAAATGACGTCAGCTAAACCGACTTACACAAGGCGGAGAAAACCCCCGAAAGGGAACTCCTGGCCAAAAACGCCATACGCACATTTATTTATTTATTTATTTTTATTGTATTTTTCTTTTTTTGTATGAGGAACCGTTGCAGAATCAACACACATAAATGTTTTATAATATGTTGCGGCCATTTCTAATGCACTCAAAAACTGATATTAGTCTTGACCACGTTCTTTATTAATTCTATTCTGCCTTACGTGTTCCGGCCCTACTCCATCCTCAGAGGGTCTACAACACACACACATGAAATGCTATCAGTGAAAATACATTAATGAAATTAAATAAAGTGTAAAACGTAAAAACGGAAGAGCACTCCGTCTTCAGGTCACGAGTGGCCTACCGGGACCATCCGACCGCCGTGTCATCCTCAGAGGAGGATGCGGATAGGAGGGGCGTGGGGTCAGCACATCACTCCCGGCGCTTATGATGGTATTCTTGACCGAAGTCGCTACTATTCGGTCGACTAACTCCGCAATTGGCATCACGTGGCTGAGTGCACCCCGAAAAATGGCAACAGCGCATGGCGGCTGGATGGTCACCCATCCAATGCCGGCCGCGCCCAACAGCGCTTAACTTCGGTGATCTCACTGGAACCGGTGTATTCACTGCGGCGAGGCCGTTGCCTAAAAGCGGAAGTAGCAAGTGCTAATGTTTCACTATCTATCGTCAGCTGTTCATCATCTGTTGTATTCCTACTTTAATATGTGTCTTTTATCTTATATTTTGTTATACACGGATGCTTGTCTCTGCAAGATTATTACATAACTAAATACGCATCCCGGATTTTTGCTTGTACCTTTACAGTTATGTCTTATCCTATGGTCTTAATTTCCATTATAGTGATTATAACTTTACATACACTGATGAGCCAAAAAATTATGACCATCTACTTAACAGTGTATTGTACACCTTTGGAACGCGATATAGCACCGATTCTGCATGTCATGGATTCGATAAGTCCATGGTAGACTTCTGCAGGTATCTAGCATCAGATGTCTACGCGCAGGTCACGCTATTCCTGTATATTACGAGCCGGTGGTTTGTGGATCTGGAGTTGGCCCCGGATAGCGTCCCACATGTACTCCATCAGTTTCACACCAGGCCAGTTTGGTGCAAAAGGCATCAACATCAGTTCAGTATAACACTATTTTAACCACTGTAGCACTTGGCTGGCCTTGTGAGACGGACAGTTATCCTGCTGGAAGATGCCATCACTGTCGGGGAAAACTTTAAGCATTAAGGGATGCAATAATTTCCACATAGTCCCAAGCTGCCGTAATGCTTTCGGTTAGTACTATAGGTCCCATAGAAGCTGAGGTGAATGTCCCCCATAGCATCCGACCAGGCGACAAGTTTCCATTGATATACGGTCCATTCTCGATGATCTTCTGTTCACAACAACCATAATTGACGATGTCGCTGGCAACACAAGAATACTTAGGGGCCATCTGGTGCGGAGCCTCGTGTTCAACAATGTCGGCAGGACGGTATGCTTTGAAACACTTTTGCCTGTGCCAGCATTGTTCTCTGTCGTCAAATGTGCCACAGATTGCCGTTTATCTCCCTTTACAGAACGGACAAGCCTCGCAACTCTGCGGCCTGTAATGAGGCATTGACGTCCAATAACTTGTCGTCTACTAGTGGGATTCACTGTCCTTCAACCACTTCCCACAGATGCTCACGGCAGTAGCACGTGAACAGCAACCAGCTTCACCATTTCCCGGATGCTCATTCCCAGGCTCTGGACGTAACAGTCTGGCCATTACCAAAGTCGCTCATGCCAGTGGTTGTCCTCATTTGTGACCGGTATCGTCGCTAGAATGATTCCCCATATGTTTTTTTTTCCTTTACTGAATTTCGATGTCCCCCCACCCTCCATAGGGGAGCCGGCTGACAGCAGCTTAATACGCCGCTAAACAGCGGATAGAAGAGTTAAAAAACATAATGGGAAGATGACAAACAATATGTAAAGGCGATAAAACGGTGACTTTGTTAAAAACAGTAAAATGGCGGTAAGTTGCGGAAGTTAAAATACAAAAAAAAAAACACGGGGTTGACGATGCTAACGAAGACACACAGTAAGTACACAGGCACAATTAAAAAACACGGCAACAGTATGGTTTTTATTCGCAACACTTTATAAAGGGGTACACAACACTGAACACTCAAACACTGCACCAAAAATTAGAGTCAAAGATTACACACCACAGCCTAAAGCAGATAGGGGGAGGGGAAAACCCAGACAGATGAGGGGAAAATAGGTGGGGAAAGCAAAAAAGGGGGGGACGATGGACGGAGAGGACACAGAAAAAGTGGGGAGCAGGGCAGATGCGAGAAAAGGAGTGGGGAAGACAATGGAGGGGAAAGAAAAACGACTCAGGGGGAGAAAATAGAGTCAAGGAGTGGGTAGGTGGACAAAGTACAGCATGGAAGGGGGGAGAGGGAGCCTAGGAAAAGGACAGAGGGAGGGAGGAGAAGGTGAGGATCAAAGTTGATAGGAAGGATAAATGAAGGAAGAGAGGGCATCATTCAGGAGGGGGAGTACATGGAAGCCTCCTCAGAAAAGGAGATGAAGGGTGTAGAGGTTGAGGGTTGGGAGGACACAATGGTGAAGGCATGGCAGCGGGTGGGGTTTGGAGACGAGAGGAGCAACCAGGGGATGAGGGGGATCAAGCTGGCGGGACGTGTAGAGGATGCAGATATGTCCTAGGAAAAGGAGCAGATGGGGGAAAGAAATCAGGTCATAGAAATCCTTGGGGGGGGGGGGGCAGGAGGCATATACGGTAGGCGAGGCAGAGTACATGGCACACGACGATCTGGAGGGACTTACAGAATATGGGGTGGAGGGGGGAGGGGCGCCAGTATCCAGGTGGGACTAGCATAACAGAGGATGGGACGGATTAAGGATTTGTAGGTGCGGAGGATGGTAGAGGGTTTCAACCCCCGATGTCTGGCCAGAGAGGAGTTTAAGGAGATGGAAGCAGTTGTGGGCTTTGGATTGGATAGAGTGGAGATGAGGGATCCAGGTGAGGCGAGAGTCGATGATGAGATAGGTGAGGGTGAGGGAATTCCCCATGCGTCTCTCTTCCACTTATATACTTTCCTCGCCATGTCAAATGCCCGCAGTGCCACCATGCGGCATTCACTCTCGTGGTAGGCAGTGGTCATAATGTTGTTGCTCATCAGTGTATATGCATTTTTGGATACTAAATTAAGCTTGATTGAACAGCTACATCTTTACAGGCTGTATTTTCATCATTGAACATTGACGCCATCTTGTGTTGATAATTTTTGCAAAATTGCTTGCATCATGCAGACATCTGTCAAATTATAATCAGGTTCAATCATATCAGAAATTGAGTCCGCCTTGATGCAAAACACCTTGTTATTTGTTTACTTGTTTATTTTACAAACTAGTTTCGGCGACAAATATTACCACCATCAGTGGTTTCTTTTTTTTAAATCAAAATCATGAAGAAAATATCATAGTTATACAAACACAGTAACACATTATTACAGTCTTACTGTTCATTCTTTGAAATAGTTTTCTATGAATACATTCATACTACTTTATTTATTGCATGTTATGGCATGTTTCTGAGAATTATTGTCGCTGTTTGCGACATATTTTCTGTGCTTTTTTCTGTTGATGTAAAAGATGTAATACAAAATTTTCATTTAAACTACTTTATATTAATGAATGGTGTCAGTACTTCTGTATTTCAAAACGTAAAAAAAAAAATCTTCGTAACCTCCATACAGTGCTGCTATCTGGCGGTCTCTTTTGCCTAATACTTTGACGTGTACTGTTAGTTTGTTCTTAAATGTCATTACGTAACACAGACCAAGTATTTTGTATCCATGATAGTTTAGGTCTTACATAAAGATATATTACATATATTTTGGTGAGTTGTTCTTTGTTTTCTACGTTGTGCATTTCACGTAGTTTTGTCAATGTTTTCACTAAGTGTTTGCGTCTTGCGATTTTGGGATGTACATTTTATGCAACTGTACCAATGTAGTTTTCAATGACACCTTTTCATGTATTTCCCTTGTAGTGTATTTGCGAATGGCGTAAGGCCGAAACGCGTAAAGTAGTATAAAATCAATAAAAAAAGTGGTCAAGACCAATATCAGTTTTTGAGAAACTGGTGCATTGCATTTTGTTGCACGTAAGAGTTAATCTGTTTTGTGAAAGTCACGTACTGATGTTATCTTCGTATATGGAGCAAGCAGTAAAAAAAAAGAATTGAACTTCAGGCACAAGAAAACAAAGTTTTAGTTTTTGTCAGTGACACTGTAGCTCTGTCAGAGACCCGAAGGACTTGTAAGATCAGTTAAACGGAATTCGTAGGGTTTGAAAAACGGATTGTAAGGTAAATATCAACAAATTTAAAACAAGGGTAATGGAACGTAGTCGAATTAAATCTGGCTCTGCTGAGGGAATTAGATTACGAAATGAGCTACTAAAATCAGTAAATGAGTTTTGCTATTTGGGCAGTAAAATAGCTGATGATGGCATAAGAGATATGTAACTTAGCGGCGGCGTTCATAAATATACATATACAACTTATACCTTATACGGGCTGTTCCACTATTATAGGTATAAACGAAAGGGACGAGTCAATGGAACAAGTAATCAATCCATCAGAAACACATATGCGGAAACCAATGGTTTCCCCGATATGAAGCGTTACGGCTGAGTACGTGAACACCTTATAACAGAGGCCCTTTGGATCAAAACTGCTGATATCCACTTGAGGACAACGGACTACAACAAGTGATCCACACGGCCACCAGTCATGTGAAGGCTTCAGCATGTATGGCGTCTCTTAAAAGGAGATATATATGTCGACGATGAGCATCCAGCTAAATCTAAGCACGGTTCGACAGACAACAGTACATGTATGGTGAAACGGTGCCATCTGTCAGTATTTTACAGATGACCTGGTGAGGCTAAATTAATAAACAACCTCTGTAGGCTACTAACGGCCAGATCCTATCTATGTATACGGAAATGAAAATTAAAGCAGGGATACAGTCACTCATACACTGACTGACAACGTCACACCGCCCGAAAACAGTAAGATAATAAATCAGCAGGCGCGGCTTTTTCGTACGGCAGTGTGACTTTCCACAAATTTATAAAATTGGACCTAACATATAAATAGAACTGAGGCAGTAAAAGATAATAATGTATACTAACATGAAGCAGAAAATAGTTATTGATTATTACAGTAGAAGTAGCATGAGATAGAAGCTTTAGTCTGACCAAGGTAAAGAAATTAGACAATTCAAACAAATTCCTGGTTAATTCAGATAATTACTATAACAAACCCTCGTATAAATTAATATAACATGTAGTATCTAGTTGCAATAATGACTGTGTGGACGATGTGGTATATTCTACACCTTATTTTAGATCTATATGACGATGCTGCGCTGATTATATTTATATGTTTTGACGATGCCATTATGGACTTATCACTTTAGGACACTGTGCAAAAAAAAAAAGATCTGAGGATGGTCACTAAGGACTGCAACAGGTCTTCGTCTAAAGAATTGATATTGTGATCAAAGACCGGAATAAAAAAACATTTTACGTAGTATCTACTGCACAATGCAGTTACATTTGGAAGGATTCATGAATCAGAAAAATTGAGAAAAAACAGAAATATTTCCCATCTGTTTGGTGAATGAAAACAATGATTTGCTAACTTCCAAACGCGGGTTAAATATTGGACGGAATGTAACCAATGCTGAATAATGGACGCAGCCTAATCGTCATTCTGCCACGTGGTTCGTCGGGAAAGCTAATCGGTTACACTACCTTTAGATACACGCGAAGCCGTGAGAAAAGGAAAGCAGTAACGCCTTACCTCGAATCACTATGTAGAATGCGTACAGGGGAGCAACATATCCTTGTAAAAACCAGTTTGAAAAACTGATATTGCAGCCACCCTCAGTATCAACACCAATATGCACTCCTTTTCAATTGAGCGACACAGAATTATCGGACCACAGTTTGTTTGATACAAACAACTTCCAAACGGCCTCTTCCGGCTCAGCACTGCCTTCTCGCGCCAACTCACAATCACTTGCAGTTCACACGCACATATGGTCAGCACCGATTAACTCATAACAACATGCACTGCGCTACATGGCAAGTCGACTTGTTAATCGGCCAAGATATGATGGCACCTGGGGTTGTGAGCGCTTCGGTAGGCTTACCGTGAGTCGGCACCTAAACAGGGTTGCAGAGTGAAGATAAGACGGTACAACAACAATTGTCGACTAATTATAAAATCCGATCTAAGTTCCAAAAATTAAATAAATTCGTTTTATTGTCAAAATATGGGCTATGTGCCTAACCTTCGTCAGTAAAAATCGGGCATCTAGTAATCAGTGTGGAAGTAGTTTAAAACATTGCCACCAGAATGCGCCAGGTGCTAAGTGCCACCTGTTCTGAAACAAAATCGGGACTTTTTCCCCGTGCTGTAGTTTAAGGTTCGATTGTGTTCAAGTTGGAGTGATTAGTCCTGTGTGTTGTGTTTACTATTATGGTTTATGTGATGGATGAAACACGAAAACGTCGGAAAAGGGGTGAAGGTAGTGTTTCCCAAATAAATAAGAAGCTAAGAGCCGAGGGAAAACCATGTGAGAACAATAAGTAAGTTACTGTACCTTAAAAACAACCTCCACCTGATGAGGTAAGTGTATATGATAACTTTAACGCCTTAGGACTAAGGCTTTTTTGAAGAACTTCGCTTGATTATGATTTTCTGTGGCGTTTTAAGCCAAACTATATTTAGATTATGCAGACCACGTTACGTTTTGTTTGAACTGGTTCCTGGACTATAGTACACCTACTAACTGTGCAGAGTAGACAAACAAACAGGTCATTCGTGGCACTCACAAATTATTTAATGCTTCTAAATCGCGTGTTTGTTTGTTGTATATTTCATGCCGGTGCCGCAAACAATGTAGAGACATTGCATTGGAACACAAATCAAGTATATACAATCAGTTCTGCGAGCTAGGTGATAATGTTAAGCCAAACTCTTATTTGATGGGAAACGTAAGTGCATGCAATGTTAGAAGAAGACGTCATGGTTCTTACGAAGAACCCGAGGAGAGTCGCAGACAGGTTAGTGTTTTTTATACAGTTCCTGATGACGAAGGCGGACATTTTCAAGTTCGCATAAAACCTTTCTGGAAATACACAAAATTACCAGGCGAAGAGTGGAAAACTTAACAAAAGCAAAAAAGAGTGGTGATGTTACCTACATTGAACCTAGGGGAAATAAAAACACCGCTGATGTAAAACGCATTGTTGAACATATCAAAAGTTTCCCCAAGGACGAAAGCCATTACACAAGGGCTAAAAGCTCTCTTCTATTTTTAAGCCAAGATTTAAATTATAGCACAATGTGTGAGGCTTTTGTTACGCTCTATCCAAACACAAAAAGTAAGTATTTGTACTAAAAAAAGTATTGAAGGAACACTTTCCCAAACTGAGATTTCACTGCCCAAGGAAAGGTACCTATAACACATGTGATCTGCTTAAAAGTGAGATGTTGAATGACTCAATCAATAGAGCTGTACATTGAACTTCACTAGAATTTCATCATAGATGGGCTGAAAGAGCCAGAGAAGAGATGAAGGGTGATCATCTATATCCTACCACTCCAAGTGATACATGCACAGTTCCATAGATTTACAACAGGTTTTCTCCTTGCCAACATTGTCGCACTGCCAAATGTATTATTTACTTGTTACAATTTGGGATTGCATATGGCAGATAATAACAGAGGTTTTATGTTTCTTTGGCACGAGGACATGAGTGGCAAGGGAGGCAACGAAATAGCAAGCTGTGTGTTAAGAGGGATTAAAAGTAAAATTACCCAGAAAAAAAGTTAACATTGTGGTCTGACAACAGCAGCGACAAAAAAAAATCAAATGATATTTTTCCTGTGGATATATTTGGTCTGCAATGATTTTTTTGACGAAGTTCATCACAAGTATTTCGCAAATGAAACAAAAAAGTTGTGAAGACTGAAACCATAAAAGACTTAGATCTACCTCAGCTTGAACTAACAGCCAGATTGAAAATTGAGATGAAGGAGGACTTAAAAACGATGATACCTTATCTCAAACAAGAAAACAAACTGTTTTACCATAATCCGACTGAGCAAACACAGCAGCTGTTTATAGACCGTAACATTGTAATTTTTGTTTATAAAATATTGGCAAGTTAATACAAAATGTAACTTTTTAAACTTTGTAAAAGACATTTATTTTGAAATAAAACTTGAAAGAACACAATAACGTGTCTGATTTTGTCTTGCTTCGTTAACTAGTTTGTTTGCTAACACAACACTTCTTTAGGCCTAACTGACATTTCATAATAATATAGTTATTGTAGAAAAACTGTAAAAAGTAGTTTCCAGGTTCTTATAATAGATAAATTATTATTATTATCCTTCCCACAACCCTTTATTTACAGATATAAGTGATGGACTAGCCCAGTTTTGTGTTAGAGAGGTTGACTCATAGCCCTGTTCTTGTTTTGTGCCATCAACAATTTTTTTGTTGTTGTTAAATGTTTTACAGTAACTTTACTCTAAAAATGTTTGTAGATTAACTGTCTTCATTTGTTTAGGCTATAAAAAAATAAAGATATCAAAAAGGAATGTTTTCTGGGGTTTTCTTGCGATTTCCTCAAAACAGCGGTTGTGGCACTTACCACAGATTTTATGATTAGTCGACAATTATGAAATCCAAATTGCACGAATCTTCGTGATTAGAGTTATGAAGTGGATGGTCCCTCACACAAGGAGTAGCTGCCAAATTATTCATCTGCTGTATCTGCTTCACTGTAATCGTTTCGCATTTCACCCGCCGTGTCAGTTTCCATATTATTGACGTCGTCATGTGCTGCATATTTATCTTCACTTACCACAACAACATTGGTTATTATATTATCTATTACTTCTTCGATTAACACATCTCTGCGCCAATATTCATTTTCAATTTATTTTACATAATCGTTGGTTATTTGCTTCATGTTATTTAAATTATTGGAATAAACCTTTTTCTGCAGTTTTTTGTTTCACTGTATTCCATGTTAGTTCTATAGGATTCAAATCACAATGGAGCCTCAGAACAGTAAATACCTTACTCTTCAAAACGTCACCTGCTTTAAAAACAGGGTTTGGCTCAGAACACAATTAATAGAAGCTCGTTTCTCGTTAAGATCGATTAAAAACTAATTTTGTTCTGAATGAACTATTACATTATCCCTTCTTGCTGGGTGCAGTAGTGAGGGATTTATTTGTTGGAACAGTATGAAATGGTGCATTGTCAAGAACAACAATAATACAAGCTGGGATATTATGAATCAATTTGTCTTCGAAGCATTTGCGATAATTATCCACATTCATAACATCGTGATAAACTTGCGATATAGATTTAGAATCATAAATTAACTCTTCTCTCTCTATGAAACTCATTGCTCCTCTATCTAGACAACAATATTTCTGATTGCTCCCAAGTATTCCACACGCTTTGAATGTTCAGATTGGATGTTTCTCTTGTGTCTGCATTTTTAAACGAAATCTCATTTCTTTCAGCTTCCTCTTTCCCATTAAAAATTTGTCTCAGTTTCTGAAAATGCCGCGCGGAATTAGCCCAGCGGTTTAAGGCGCTGCAGTCATGGACTGTGTGGCTGGTCCCAGCGGAGGTTCGAGTCCTCCCTCGGGCATGGGTGTGTGTGTTTGTCCTTAGGATAATTTAGGTTAAGTAGTGTGTAAGCTTAGGGACTGATGACCTTAGCAGTTAAGTCCCAGAAGATTTCACACACGTTTTTTTCAGAAAATATAAGCAGCTTTCTCAACTTTGGCATTTCCTACTTCTACTCACAACACTTCAAAAATTTCCTCGAAAAATTTCTCTGTCGAAGTCATCTAGAGAAACCACTTTTCAAGAAACGCCATTGTATTCTAGGAGTTTTAACTTTTTCTCCAGTTTTTACCGATTTCCTGTTCTTTCAAAAGGTGTTTCACTGTTATTTCTGACTTTCCTACCATTTTTGCCACCTGCAAGATTGTTTTCTGTTGAGGTATAATTACCTGATTCTCCAGAATAAGATTTTCACTCTGCAGCGGAGTGTGCGCTGATATGAAACTTCCTGGCAGATTAAAACTGTGTGCCGGACCGAGACTCGAACTCGGGACCTTTGGCTTTCGCGGCCAAGTGCTCTACCAACTGAGCTACCCAAGCACGACTCACGTCCCGTCCTCACAGCTTTACTTCCGCCAGTACCTCACCTCCTACCTTCCAAACTTTACAGAAGCTCTCCTGCGAACCTTGCAGAACAAGCACTCCTGAAAGAAAGGATATTGCGGAGACATGGCTTAGCCACAGCCTGGGGTATGTTTCCGAGTTCGAGTCTCGGTCCGGCACACAGTTTTAATCTGCCAGGAAGTTTCATATCAGCGCACACTCCGCTGCAGAGTGAAAATCTCAGCCTTGCCATGTCGGAAGCATCAGTTTGCATCCGATCACCAGAACTCGTTCCCAGAGTTCAACGACACTATCCCCAACAGTCTTGCCACATAGGAAGCATCAGTTTGCATTCGATCACCAAAATGCCTTCCCAGAGTTCAACGACACTATCCCCAACAGTATTGCCACTTCGGAAGCATCGATTCCCGTCCGATCACCAAAGTTAAGCAACGTTTGGCCCTGTTATTACTTGAATGGTTGACTGTCTGGGGAAAATCGGATGCCATACGCTGAAATGATAAGCAGGTGGCCGAAATGGCTTCTAATTGAAAGACTTTGGGGCGTTATCGCAGACTACGTCTCAGTGACACAGTGTACGATAAGCGTCCGCACCAGGTTTGGTCACGGAAATAATACACATACGGTAATACGTTAATGAACACATACAATTGCGCTGATCGAATTATTCAAGAATATTTGTATTCATTCAGCTCAACTAATCTCTCACCTTCGTTCTGTGTCAATTATGTCTTCGAGAGATAATAGTAAAACGTTAACTAGTAGTAGATTATTTACACTGTCTACTCGTGGACGCAGTATCTGTCACCTTTCCAGAGAAATTTTCGTTCAAATCCTAACCTCTACGAATCAGAGATACAAACTCTTCTAATATTATTAATGAGCAATACTTATGTCCATCTCGTAAAAATTTTCGTAATCTACATTCAGACTTTCTTCCGTTGTTATGGTTGCTTAAGATCACATACTCTATACCAGACCAGTAAAGAGCGCAACCATCTTTACCTCCATGAGTGCAACCAACACAGTCCTGTCTCTGTCTTCACGTAATGTTAAATTATTTAAAGAGTATTCTCTCGTGATTACGACAATATTTTATTTGACTGTAACTCTCAGTCAGAAAATTCTCACTTCACAAAGATCAATGTCTAACATAAATTTTCAGTTTTGGTAAACAGTACTTTTCAAAGTTATGACACATCGTAGTAATTTCCTGAGAGCGAAATATCACTCAATCCTTCAGATTAAATCCTCGTTTCAGCTGGGTGGGTTAATACTTTCTTCAAAGTAAACACATACTTTGAAAATAAAATTCACAACTCAAGGGTACACATTTCCAGTATCAAATCCGGCTTGATATTTCATTTCACTATAGTTGCACCCTATTACAGATGGCCAGTTATAACGTACATTCACATTGACATGCAGTGTTCGTGGCTGGATAGTAACATAAACTGACTTCATCTTACAAGCAGCACATTTTTCATTTCAGTAACAACAACATAATTTCATATTTTTAATACTAAAGGGGAGGGGGGAAGGCAGAAAGGTGGAATGAGTATATAGAGGGTTTATACAAGGGCGATGTACTTGAGGACTATTATGGAAATGGAAGAGAATGTAGATGAAGATGAAATGGGAGATAAGATACTGCGTGAAGAGTTTGACAGAGCACTGAAAGACCTGAGTCGAAACAAGGCCCCGGGAGTAGACAACATTCCATTAGAACTACTGATGGCCTTGGGAGAGCCAGTCATGACAAAACTCTACCATCTGGTGAGCAAGATGTATGTGACAGGCGAAATACCCACAGACTTCAAGAAGAATGTAATAATTCCAATCCCAAAGAAAGCAGGTGTTGACAGATGTGAAAATTACCGTACTATCAGTTTAATAAGTCACAGCTGCAAAATACTAACGCGAATTCTTTGCAGACGAATGGAAAAACTGGTAGAAGCGGACCTCGGGGAAGATCAGTTTGGATTCCGTAGAAATTTTGGAACACGTGAGGCAATACTAACCTTAAGACTTATCTTAGAAGAAAAATTAAGAAAAGGCAAACCTACGTTTCTAGCATTTGTAGACTTAGAGAAAGCTTTTGACAACGTTAACTGGAATACTCTCTTTCAAATTCTGAAGGTGGCAGGGGTAAAATACAGGGAGCGAAAAGCTATTTACAATTTGTACAGAAACCAGATGGCAGTTATAAGAGTCGAGGGACATGAAAGGGAAGCAGTGGTTGGGAAGGGAGTGAGACAGGGTTGTAGCCTCTCCCCGATGTTATTCAATCTGTATATTGAGCAAGCAGTAAAGGAAACAAAAGAAAAATTCGGAGTAGGTATTAAAATTCATGGAGAAGATGTAAATACTTTGAGGTTCGCCGATGACATTGTAATTCTGTCAGAGACAGCAAAGGACTTGGAATAGCAGTTGAACGGAATGGACAGTGTCTTAAAAGGAGGATATAAGATGAACATCAACAAATGCAAAACGAGGATAATGGAATGTAGTCAAATTAAATCGGGTGATGCTGAGGGGATTAGATTAGGAAATGAGATACTTAAAGTAGTAAAGGAGTTTTGCTATTTAGGGAGTAAAATAACTGATGATGGTCGAAGTAGAGAGGATATAAAATGTAGACTGGCAATGGCAAGGAAAGCGTTTCTGAAGAAGAGAAATTTGTTAACATCGAGTATAGATTTAAGTGTCAGGAAGTCGTTTCTGAAAGTATTTGTATGGAGTGTAGCCATGTATGGAAGTGAAACATGGACGATAACCAGTTTGGACAAGAAGAGAATAGAAGCTTTCGAAATGTGGTGCTACAGAAGAATGCTGAAGATAAGGTGGGTAGATCACGTAACTAATGTGGAGGTATTGAATAGGATGGGGGAGAAGAGAAGTTTGTGGCACAACTTGACTAGAAGAAGGGATCGGTTGGTAGGACATGTTTTGAGGCATCAAGGGATCACAAATTTAGCATTGGAGGGCAGTGTGGAGGGTAAAAATCGTAGAGGGAGACCAAGAGATCAATACACTAAGCAGATTCAGAAGGATGTAGGTTGCAGTAGGTACTGGGAGATGAAGAAACTTGCACAGGATAGAGTAGCATGGAGAGCTGCATCAAACCAGTCTCAGGACTGAAGACCACAACAACAACAACAATACTATGCACAGAGAAAGGCTTCAGTGACTCGGTTGAGTGACAATTTCGTTCAGCTTCTTAGCTTTCAGCAGTCGCGTTGGGAAGTCCGTCGCGTTTTTTTTTTTTTTTTTTTTTTTTTTTTTTTTTTTTTTTTTGCTTCCTCGCGACTATGAAACAAACAAATCACACAGTATTTTGTGACCGAAGACACCTTATTCTACACATTATTAACATCACTTCCCATACATCAAGTTTGCATCCTCTGTTCAAAAGAGAACACGTAAATGATGACAGGCAAAAGTTAGAGATGTGTGCGTCTGTGGAAAGGTAGATGCGCAAATCATATAACAGTTACCGCAGTCATAAATTCGCAGAAGATTTTGCCAAGACTCCGAGAAAATTCTGGTGCAATATACACACCTGGAAATGGAAAAAAGAACACATTGACACCGGTGTGTCAGACCCACCATACTTGCTCCGGACACTGCGAGAGGGCTGTACAAGCAATGAGCACACGCACGGCACAGCGGACACACCAGGAACCGCGGTGTTGGCCGTCGAATGGCGCTAGCTGCGCAGCATTTGTGCACCGCCGCCGTCAGTATCAGCCAGTTTGCCGTGGCATACGGAGCTCCATCGCAGTCTTTAACACTGGTAGCATGCCGCGACAGCGTGGACGTGAACCGTATGTGCAGTTGACGGACTTTGAGCGAGGGCGTATAATGGGCATGCGGGAGGCCGGGTGGACGTACCGCCGAATTGCTCAACACGTGGGGCGTGAGGTCTCCACAGTACATCGATGTTGTCGCCAGTGGTCGGCGGAAGGTGCACGTGCCCGTCGACCTGGGACCGGACCGCAGCGACGCACGGATGCACGCCAAGACCGTAGGATCCTACGCAGTGCCGTAGGGGACCGCACCGCCACTTCCCAGCAAATTAGGGACACTGTTGCTCCTGGGGTATCGGCGAGGACCATTCGCAACCGTCTCCATGAAGCTGGGCTATGGTCCCGCACACCGGTAGGCCGTCTTCCGCTCACGCCCCAACATCGTGCAGCCCGCCTCCAGTGGTGTCGCGACAGGCGTGAATGGAGGGACGAATGGAGACGTGTCGTCTTCAGCGATGAGAGTCGCTTCTGCCTTGGTGCCAATGATGGTCGTATGCGTGTTTGGCGCCGTGCAGGTGAGCGCCACAATCAGGACTGCATACGACCGAGGCACACAGGGCCAACACCCGGCATCATGGTGTGGGGAGCGATCTCCTACACTGGCCGTACACCACTGCTGATCGTCGAGGGGACACTGAATAGTGCACGGTACATCCAAACCGTCATCGAACCCATCGTTCTACCATTCCTAGACCGGCAAGGGAACTTGCTGTTCCAACAGGACAATGCACGTCCGCATGTATCCCGTGCCACCCAACGTGCTCTAGAAGGTGTAAGTCAACTACCCTGGCCAGCAAGATCTCCGGATCTGTCCCCCATTGAGCATGTTTGGGACTGGATGAAGCGTCGTCTCACGCGGTCTGCACGTCCAGCACGAACGCTGGTCCAACTGAGGCGCCAGGTGGAAATGGCATGGCAAGCCGTTCCACAGGACTACATCCAGCATCTCTACGATCGTCTCCATGGGAGAATAGCAGCCTGCATTGCTGCGAAAGGTGGATATACACTGTACTAGTGCCGACATTGTGCATGCTCTGTTGCCTGTGTCTGTGTGCCTGTGGTTCTGTCAGTGTGATCATGTGATGTATCTGACCCCAGGAATGTGTCAATAAAGTTTCCCCTTCCTGGGACAATGAATTCACGGTGTTCTTATTTCAATTTCCAGGAGTGTATAATCCGTAAGTGACTCGAGGACTTCTATCCAGTAACTCGTTGAGCGGTCTGGTGTACGGTGAAAGAAACCAAAAGGAAAGCTGAAGTTGTAAATTTCACTTTTAAGAAATCGTTCAGGCGGGAAAACTGTACAAAAATACCATCGTTTGCCCATCGGACAGATCCTCGTGTGGAGGACTTTAGGCATCCCTGGCGTAGAGAAACAACTGAAAGAGTTGAAACCAAACAAGTCGCCAGGTGTGGATGGAATTCCAGTTCGATTTTAAAATGTGTACTCTACGCCACTGGCCGTTTACTTAGTCTGCATATATCGCGAATATCTCGCCCAGTGCTAAGTTACAAGAGAATGGAAAAGACCGTTGGTAACTCCTGTATGTAAAAAGAGTAAAAGAAGCGGATCCGAAAAATAGTCCAACAGACCTATCCTCGCTGCAGAATTCTTTAACATATTCTCATATCGAATATAATAAAGTTGCCTGAAACGGAAAAGCTTCTGTCCACAAATCAGCAGGGATTTAGACAGCATCGCTGTTGCAAAACTCAGCTTGCCCTTTTCTCACCTGATATCCTACGAATTATGGATGAACGGCAACAAGCAGACTCCATATTCGTACTTTCCGAAGACCATTAGACTCGGTGCCTCACAACAGATTGTTAACGAAGGTACAAACATACGGAACAGATCCCCAAATATGTGAGTGGCTCGAAAACTCCTCAAGTTAAAGAACCCTACACGTTGCCCTGATGGCGACTGTTCGTCAGAGACAAGCTTATCGTCAGTGTGACAGGACCACTATTATTCTCAATACACATAAAAGATCTAACGCACAGGGTGGGCAGCAATCTGTGGCTCTTTGCTGATGATGTTCTGTGTACAGGAAGGTGTTGTACTTGAGTGACTGGAGGACGGCGATGACTTGGCCAGCCGGCCTGTGTGACCGTGCGGTTCTAGGCTCTACAGTCCGGAACTGAGCGACCGCTACGGTCGCAGGTTCGAATCCTGCCTCGGGCATGGATGTGTGTGCTGTCTTTAGATTAGTTAGGTTTAATCCGGCACGGTAACTCAGCGTGTTCTGTCAGAGGGATAGCTGACCTCTGTAATAAAGAAACTCAGTTGATGGATCAACGACGAACTAGAAATGGGTGTCTTGCGACGTCCGCCCCGAGTAGATACAACGAACAAAATGAGATTAATAAAAATTTTAAAAAAATATGCCAGCACGGTAGCTCAGCGTGTTCGGTCAGAGGGCTAGCTGCCCTCTGTAATAAAAAAAAAACTGAGTTAATGGATCAACAACAAAACTGAAACTGGTGTCTTTCGACGTCCGCTCAGAGCAGTTACAACGAACGAAAACGAACAAAATGAGATTTAAAAAAAAATTTGTTCTAAGTTCTAGGCGACTGATGACCTCAGAAGTTACGTCGCATAGTGCTCAGAGCCATTTGAACCATTTTTTTGACTTGGCCAATATTTGTAATTGGTTCGATGATTGGCAGATAGGGTGTTTCAGAAGAGATGCTCAGTACTTCATACATGGAAAGTACAGGCCAAAAGTAGCTAAAAAGCTCCAATAAACATGGGTCCATAAATCAACCATTGTCGAGATATAACACATTTTCTGTTGCGGTTCGTCAGTGTGTAGGAACATGTGATACCTCTAAAATATTCAAATGTTGTCCATGCGGCTGATTGTAACATCGAACTCGTCTTTGAAATGAGTTGCGAATCCTCTCAGGCAGTCCTGGGGAACTCTATAAATGCTGGAAGACTGTTTCAAACCACAAGCGTAATTCCTCAAGAGAGTTGACCTCGGTAGCGTAGACCAGGCTTTTGACATGACCCCACACACAGAAATCCATGGGATTTAAATCCGGAGACCTTGGAGGCCACAGCACAGGCCTCCTCTACCTACCCAATGTTGACCATACATCCGGGTTAGAAGACGCCGCACTCTTAAATGAAAATGTGCTGGAGAAACGTCGCGCATGAACCACATGTTCAGGCGTTGGTTCAGTGGGACATCATCACGTACATCTGGAAGTACAGCCCTTGGTATCCGCAGGTACTGCTGTACAGTTAGTCTCTATGGTAGGAAGTGTGGTCCAATTATGCGGTCTCCGAGCAATCCTGCCCAGATATTCAATGAATAACGCTGCTGACTGGTACATTTAGCCATCGCAGATAGACGACGCGCTAAACGGGAGCCTAATAGCTACTTTTCGCCTGTACTTTCCACGTGTGAATTATTGACCATCACTTTTGAAACATTGTGTCTGTTCTTTTGGACATGTCCGAAAGGACAGACACCATTTTAATCCTGCAGCTGCTACGAATCAAAACACAAAGGAATTAATGACTTAAGCTGCCAGTGGGCATTGGTTTAAATCAATGGGGAAACGTTGAGAATTAGTGCCAGATCGGGAATCGAACCCTGGTTTCCTGCTTATTACGCAAATTCTCTGACCGCTGCGCCAGCCGGACACAGTGGTCATCGCAACTTCTCGGAATATCCTAGCACGCCTCCTGTCAGACCCAAATTCTCAGTTTATCCACACACAACAGATGTAGTGCCCCTGTCCGTTATCTTCATTACACGCCGCATTTCGCCGATTCCCGTACGAGTTCGAGCGTGGAGTGCATCATCATGGAAGTGATCGTTAGTTGTCCTCGCCTTAATTATGTATGTGGTGTCTGTCTGTTCTTTGGCTCCGTCAGGAGGCGCGCTAGGGTAGTTCGTGAAGCTGCGATGACTACTGTGTCCGGAGGGCGCAGCAGTCAGCGCATCTGCCTAGGAAGCAAGAGGCTCGGGTTCGAACCCTATTCCGGCATAAATTTCCAACTTTCCCCACTGATTTAGATCAATGCCTACCGGCAGCTAACGTCTGTAATTCCCCTGAGCCTATAAAAATGTAAGTTAATGGAAATGAGTAAGAACAACAATCCCGTAATTTTCGGAAACAACATTAGTAGTCGCGTCAGGCCTATCGTTGCAAAGCTATATGGAGCTGAACGATCGTATGAGGTCGGTATTGGGGAAGGCGAATGCTCGACCTCCGTTTCCTGGGAAAGATATAGGAAATTATAAGCCATCTGCGAAGGAGGCTGTGGGCAGAACACTTGTGCGATACATTGTTGAGTAATGCTCTCTTGTGTTTGGAATTCCCACTAAGTAGTATTAAGGGATGACATCTAAGCAATTCACAGGCGTGTTGCTAGGTTTATTACCAGCAAGTTCGATACATACAGAAACGCTCTATGAAAAGAGCACTCCGTCTTCAGGCCACAAGTGGCCCACCGGGACCATCCGACCGCCGTGTCATCCTCAGGTGAGCATGCGGATAGGAGGGGGGTGTGGTCAGCACACCACTCACCCAGTCGTTATGATGGTTTTCTTTGACCGGAGCCGCTACTATCCGGTCGAGAAGCTCCTCAATTGGCATCACGAGGCTGAGTGCACCCCGAAAAATGGCAACAGCGCAAGGTAGCTGGATGGTCACCCATCAAAGTGCCGGCCACGCCCGACAGAGCTTAAATTCGGTGATCTCACGGGAACCGGTGTATCCAGTGCGGCAAGGCCGTTGCCCAAACGCTCTATGAACTTAAATGAAAATCCCCTCGTTCTTTCCGAGAATAACTATTGAGAACGTTTGGAGACCTGATATTTTAGACAGACTCCAAAACTGTCTGGCAGCCCCCAACACCGAGTGCGTGCTGTAAAGTAATGCCTTCTAATATTTTGTGTGTATACTCCTAAAGTTTTTTTTTTTTTAATAAAACAAACTTTATTAACATTCTACATCTAGCATGCCAACAAGTTTGCAGCCATCTGCCGCTAGAGGGCTCCGAATTGCAGCGAGTAACATGGTAGCGTTTAACGTTAATTATGTTGGTGCTTGAGAAACAGCGTGCTGTAATCGAGTCTCGAATGCGAAGAGTTCGCCTACACGTAGAGCCCTTTTGCTTCAGCATGACAATGTCAGACCACACACGAGTACTGCGACATCTACAACGATCCGACTCCTTGGATTCACTGTCATCGATCATCCTCCACATAGACCCCACTTGGCCCCATCAGATTTTCATCTATTTCCGAAACTTAAAAAGCACTTTCGAGGGCTTCACTTTGATAGTGATATAATGCCGCAAGCAGAGTTAAGGTCGTGGCTCCGTCAACACCGCAAAATATTCCACGGTGGCTGGTCTCTCGTTCGGAGAAATGTGTTCGTCGGCGGAGTATGTATGTTGAGGGATAGATAACGAGACATGAAGAATAAATGTGTAGATCCTTAATAACGTATGCAGTGTTTAAAAAAGTGTAAGAATTTTCACATAAAATAATCAGAGACTTTACTTTTCAGCATGCTCTCTTAACTTGTAAAGATATTATATGTAGCTTCATTAGTATGATGTGTAGGCGCAAACCAATTGTATAATAAGACCACTAAAAATTTTCATTTGAAGGATGTTTGTTTGGCAAAGCATCGTATTTGAATTAAATATAGGTTGCATTTGCTTGGATGATACTTCCCTTTTGTTACATTATTTTTACGCAACCGTTCAGACTTATATGCTTACAGTTACAACACAATATTTTTATTCCTTAAATACTGATTTTTTCAGGAAAATGAATCTCAGTCTTTAATTAAAAAAAAGAAACAGTTGTTTATAGTGATGTTAATAAACAGTTGGGAATATATTGATGATACCAGTCCTTCCTTTTTCTTTATCTCGCCGATACATATAATCATACCAATCATTTTTATTTACAGATCCCTGTATTGGCCGTGTTTGCACATCCAGCATATAATCATAAATTGTGTGGGTAAAATCTGATATAGTTAAATAGCCTTAAATGCTACTTAAGAGGCTTTTAAGGCGAAAATTGCTAAATAAGATACTTTTTCGTTTCAGTTTTCACAATTTTTTACTGGTGGTGGTGAGGTGGGGGGGGGGCACTTTCACATCACAGATCCACAGATTTGCATCGCATATCCTAAATATGGCCCTGATTATACGGTAAAAATAACATGAGAAGGTAAATTTTAGACAATTTTGCACTTATTATTAAGGACGAGGAGGCGACGTAGAACAAAAAGGAATTGAGACCACTACTAAAGCAAAACGTTCGCTAGACAAAACAGGCAATAAACGTTACGTGAGCAAAAGCTGCGATACTGTATTGACGTCTTTTCGGATGTCTGGCGTCGTGTTTGCCAGACGTAATTAATGTGTTGTTGTGCCTGCGTAGCGCTGATTGAATGAGTGCGTGGTCTCTTACACTGAAAGCGGGCAGTTTTAGTTAACGTGTTTACAACTGCGTTAATTGTGTAATGGCCCGCGGCCGAGAGCTGATAATTTTAATTGCTTCCGTCATTTAACCCGCATGGCTAAATATCAGCCGACAATGTGAACAGAGAAATTCCAGACTTAAGGAAACATTCAGTCTTGAAAACAGACGCTTTTGTCCAAATAAATATGAATTCCGAAGGATGTTGTTCTCTTTTATCACGTGATCCAGATCCTGCCTCCAACAAATTCGCCGGCTGGTGTGGCCGAGCGTTTCTAGGCGCTTCAGTCTGGAACCGCGCGACCGCTACGGTCGCAGGTTCGAATCCTGCCTCGGGCATGGATGTGTGTGATGTCCTTAGGTTAGTTAGGTTTAAGTAGTTCTAAGTTCTAGGGGACTGATGACCTTAGCTGTTAAGTCCCATAGTGCTCAGAGCCATTTTTTTTTCCAACAAATTCACGGCTTTAGCTTCTCTTGACTAATCTGTTATCGTCGAGTCCCCTTGGCCTTCATACAAGAATCATTATACAGATGCCAATAACTACACCTATTTTCAGTCCTTCCGCATATTTCTGAAATTTTAAGGTCAGTCAAGTCGTCATTGACCTGTGTGGAAATGGGATACTTTGCCAGTCACAGTTTGGATTTCAAACAGGCCACTCTGCTGAAACTGCTAATTATACGTTTACTGAGCACATTACAAACTATCACCATTTGTGATCTTCTGTAACTTACTAGGAAAGCTAAGTATTTATGGAATACATAGTTTAGCATGTGCTTGGTTTAGTTTTTATTTAAGAAACTGAATGCCTAAAGTTTCCGTAAGCTGTTCGAGTAATACAAAGAGGACTGGCACACCATCTGTATGGGTAGAAATTCCAATTGCCTTCCCACAGGGTTCGATCATTGGGCCGCTACTGTTCTAGCCTTACGTTAACATTTTAATTGAACCAGGAGGCTGAATTATTGCTTTACGATATGCTTATAATTATTACTTTGGGACCGTCTAATCACAACTGAATAAAACACAATTATTTTGGCATACGCGTTTCGCCTTTATTATTTGCAAGGCATCTTGGACGGCCTGTAATATGTACATATTTTTGTTTATTCTATTTATTATGCATTTGTGGCGTTGTATATAGAGGTCATAATCAGTCTTGGCACTTTTTGTATTTCTACGATTAATAATTTAAAGTTTTACTTATGTGTTTCGTGGACGCTGATCTTCGTGTGGTCTTGTTCCTTTGTTACAGTTGTTCATCGTCTGCTAAGTGCCATCTGAATTAGCGTTTACACGCACTAGGAACTGAACTCTCGTTCTGATTTTATATTTCGCGTGGTGTTGCCAACAGTCGAATATTATTGCCAACTACAGTATGTGTTTTTGTGATTATAAGAGGCACCCACTTGCCTTTCTCATACTGTGGCATCAAGCAGTCAGGCCTGCAAGATGAGTGGTTTGCCAAGCGAGTGGATTCTTCCTTAATTTATCGAGTAACATGAAATCTCGTATCTTACTATTTAGTTACAAATTATCCTCCTGTGTGAATAACACGCAACGGAAACACGCATCTGACTATCAGTGATTTATAGAACTCTGACTGCACACTACGCGTTGGCAATACCACATTTACTTTTTGTCTTTGATTTACCGGCTTTTATATAAATTCGGGATATTACGACAACATACAATTTAATGAAAAAGGCCACCAATCTCTTTCTATTCACTATCTGATTTATTCCTAAACACACAAATTCTACAACCTACAACAAAATCACATGAGAAATTCCGCCCAGTGGGCATGGCTTTACGTTAGTGAATCTCTATACTATGGTCTCGTAATCTATTTACCGCAACAGTGCACTCCCTGGATCGGATGGTGGATCTTTTATTATACCTCACACTTCGCCTCTCACAATCATCCTCACGAAACTTTCCTCCAGATCGAGCGATACAGAAGGAACAGGCATACCCACAAATCTTTCGAAACTACCTTGCTACCCCCATGCAAAACACACATACCCAAATTACATGACATATACAACACAACAATATGAAATGCAACACAAAGAACTGTTACAACATCATCACTTTCCGCTTTCCCACTTCAATCAATATCTATCCCAGTTTCACACGACACTGCCCCACTTTGTAATTCTACTTTCCTACTGTGAACTCTGGAGATAAACGCACGTCTTCCTGTGCAATGCAAGCCAAGTGGCGTTGCTGGAAAAACGGCCGACTCACCTTGATTCTCTCTCAGAGTTTAAATTTAGCGTCACACGGAATGATATTTCTTAAATACTTCAACTTATGATACACACGCTATTTCTTAAATATTTCAGCTTATTGTACACACGCTATTAATTCTTAAATATTTCAGCTTATTGTACACACGCTAGTATCTCAACTTATAACTACACGTGGGCTCATTGTGACCGTTGGTTTACTGCAATCCCCTTAAAATTACCTGCCTCACTTTGTAATTTTCCCCACAAAAGTTCCTGGGAAAGAGAAATGATTAGTTCTAACTACTCTTAAATATTCCACATCCATACCATGCCTCCACACTTTCATTACGGAGCACAACAAAAAAACAGGTCTTTACAGCAGAAGGTCCAGCACCAGAGTGCCGAAAACATGGCCGTATTCCGGTTCTCTCGCACCTCTGTCGAAGTGGGAGAAGCACCTTGCTACCTTATTGGTCAGCCACATTTCAGACGCTCCAAGCTCTGGTAACTTCCATCTCTTTGGTCTCACCAAAGGTAGGCAAAGGATCGACTCAAAGATGATCGTATATTCCGATTCACTATCTGTGGTTAGCAGACGACCATACATTCATTCATTTCACAGATCTCACCAAACTGGATGTAGGGATTTATTTTGAGGGAGTGCACATGTGATCAATTAAATAAATAAATTGTCATTCTTTCCCACACTGGTATCCGGCTTCGCTGTATTAATTGAAATTGAGTTACTTTTACACAAAAAATGTGTTGTTCTGACAAGAATTTCGTACCTATTTTCAATGTTGGGCGGTACTGTACCCTTTCAATATTAGTGGTCCGTGTGTGTGTGTGTGTGTGTGTGTGTGTGTGTGTGTGTGTGTGTGTGTGTGTCTGTAGGCGCATTTGTGGATGTGATAATATGTATTTGTTTTAATATGACGGCATGTACAAATGGATTTTTTGATTTTTTATATCTTTTGATTTCTTTTATTAAATATAGTGTATCTGGTCGTTTATCAAATGTTTGTTCTCAGCAATGGCTTTCTGGATGTGGTAGCTTTCCTGCGTTGCTACAAAGCATTTGTTGTGGTTGTTCATGCTGACTGTTTTCATATCTAGTTCCATGTTTGTAAGCTGATGGTTGTAGTGTTTTATGTGCTCTGGAAATCTGGAATAATTTTTTTTATACTTCTAACATCTAATGTGTTCTTTGTAGTGGGTTTTAAAATTCCTGCAAGTCATGCATAAGTATACTGCGTCACAACTTTGACACTCACTTTTGAATATTACTGATCCCTGGAAATTGTACCACTTGGTTGTTGGTTGGCTTAAGTTTGTTCAGAGGGTTTGCAGGTTTATATGCTATTTAGAGACCATATTTCTCTAATCTTCTTGTAACTCTGTTCGCTAATTTATGCAAGTAATAGTGTGCCATTTGCTTCTTTTCTGTGTAGTATTGTTAATGCGTATGTGTGTTGTGTGTGTTTCTGGATTTGTGGCTTGTGGGTCTTCCTCCATTCTGGATATGTTGAGTATGTTGTGTTTGTCTTATATTTGTGTTTTGATTTTTTGACTGAGTCTGCGTACTACTAGTTTGTCATTTACATACTTCTCCTTTGCGGATAGACGTTGTCTGCAAAGCGATGGGCTACCTAGGGTATTCCCAATATCATGAACTCCATTAAAAAAATTTTATCAGTCATTTAGAAAATCAGATAAATGAAAAGTTATTCACTGATGAAACATTTAAAATCATATATTAGTAGAAATATGTGGATGACGTTTTTGTTTGTTAGATGAGCAACATAAAGTAGATCAACTCCACTCCGAAATCCAGAAAGCATATCAGAATATAAGTTCAAACTTGGAGAGAAAGATCAAGTAAATTTTCTAGACATAATAGTAACAGAAAATGACGAATATTCCTTTAACGTTTTCAGAAAGCCAACAGCCACAGACACAATAATACATTCCATATCTAAGAATCGGAACAACAAGAAGCTTGTGGCAGTAAGACACATGTTATATAGAATAAACAGTATTCACTGTGAAACTTCCCCTTTGAACAATTATAAACGACTGTGCTTAAGCTGAAACACAATATTTTTAGCGCAACGCAATCTGACTTTCAAAATTCCCTAAAAAAGAATGGCCCTGTCTAATATTAACCTATACGTTTCACAAATCACTTACCTCACAAAAATCTTCATTACTCGAACTACTGCAATACAGCGAGCGCCACTACTGCCAGCTAAATAAAAGATTCAAACTACGGAAGGCACTAACTACTGATAGGGATAGTTAGCAAATGAAAGATATTAATAGAGAACAAACAATGTATTTACCTTAATAGTCATAATATATATAGCAGTTCATGACAAATTACAAAACTCCGCCATTTCTCTCCCCACATCCACCACTGCTGGCGGCTCACCTCCAACTGCGCAACGCCACGCGCTGTTCACAGCCAGCTGCCCAACACTACAATGGCGAGTATTACAACAATGCAAAGCAGCCACAGACTGCACACAGCACAGCCAGTGATTTTCATACAGAGGTGGCGTTACCAATAAAAAAAACCTAAACAGCCTACTTACAACTGTGCAAGAGAAACTTCGAAAAAGGAATGAGTAAAACCAAACAAATAACTAGGAACACTCGTAGTACGCAGACTCAGTCAAAAAATCAAAAATAAATACGAAACTAACACGGCACATCCAGTATATACAGAATGCAGGAAAACTCGCAAGCAGCAAACCCACGAACAGTACACATAAACAATAACACCACTACATAGAAAACAAGGGCATGGTATACTTTTACTTACACACATAAATTAGCACACAGAGTGGCAATCATGCTAGAGAAAAAGGGCCTCCAAATACGTATAAAACTGTGAAAACCCTCCAAACAAACTTAACCCAACGAATAATCAAGAGGGACAAATTCCAGTATCAGAAATATACAAACTTGAATGTCAAAGATGTGATGCAGTTTATTCAGGTATGAGATGCAAGAATTTTAAAACACTGTACATAGTACACTTTAGGAGTTGAAAGTATGAAACAAACCATTCCGTATATGCAAAGCTCTTAAAACACAACAGCCGCCATCCTACAAACCCTGAACAAGACATGAAAATAATCAGGATGAACAACCACAACAAATGCCTTATAGCAGTGCTGCAAAACTACTACGTCCAGAAAGACACTGCTGAGAACAAACATGTGATAAACGACCAGACACACATCAATAGAGTTTCCCAGATAATCTTAATAAACGGAATTCAATTCCTGGTGCTGTGGAAGCAAAATTTCAAATGGCAGTAAGCAGACGAAGAACAGCTGTAACAGAGGAACAAGAGCACATGTAGGTAAGCATCCACGAAATCTGTAAGTAGAACTTTAATTATTACTAGATCATACAAAAGAAAAAAGTTCCAGAAATGTTTATAGACTATATATACAACATCCTAAATGTAAAACAAATAGTATAAACGAAAATTTTTACAGATTCCAGGCTACTGAAGATGCCTTGCAAACAAGAAAGGCGAAACGCGTATGGTGAAAAATATGTGACTTATTCAGTTGTGATTGGTCTGGTAATTATCAAGATATCGTAACATTATACACAACTGAGGACGACAGGGCTTCAAAAGCATTGTTATGAAGCCGAGCAAAGAATCATCAAAGAGACAATAGAAAATAATGTTTCTCTGAGAGTTACTGACTGGTTGTGTGCAAATGTACTTGCTTTCAACTTTTAAAAAACACAGCTCATCCATTTTTGTACTGTTAAAAACATCTCACCTCCTATTAACTTAGAACACCAACAAGAAATAATAAACATGTTAGAAAATTCTAAGATCTCAGCTGTAATTATTGTTGAAAGTTTGGTTCAACTACTTCTTCCACAGTATAAATGACAACTTTGGCGATATGAATGTCATGAAGGTGACATATCTTATCTGACTTCGAGATATCAGAGAAGAATGAAATCACGACTACCGCGATTCCTAAAATTGCGTCTTCCAGAGAATATATAACTAGCAACGTTCCGATGGTTCTTTACCGCGATGTCGAGTGGCGAAATAAAGTCTGATCAAGAGCTAAGATCTATTACACAAGATTGCTCGCCTTACAGTTTCAGCACACTCGCCAAGTTCTTCTGATCGAACTTCTTTTCTCGAAGTGCTGCAGTAACGGTTGAAAGTTAAGAACAGAAGTACAACATCCAACTCTCGAATAAATGGGACGCTTCTAATTAACAGCGTTTCGTGTACTGTACTCTTTTTTACAATAACAGTTTTACAAAAACAGTCTGTCTTAATTAGCAAATTCCAATTGAAAGCATCCATAGATGATCAAAAGTTTTCTCTTGTCCCCGTGACGTCATAGACATCGTTATAGACCCTTTCCTTCTACGGCTCGCACGATATCTCGAAGGGAGGAACAGACGACACAGAATAAACTTCTCGACCAGCAGGTACCGAGGACGTGGTATGATGTTTATCGCCGTCCCGGCTTGCAGATACGCTGCGTCCATACGTCTCATGCTACATGCTCATAAATAAAACATACATCCGAACAGTAGCTTATATAATTCATTACGAAAATAAACTCTTTATAATGGCGATCATCATTCTTCGGTTCCAAAAATGCTTGTGCAGCACATCACTTCACCAAAGTGATATGTTACGCTGCAAGGTCATCCAAAGAGTGAATAAATTGTCACTTTCAAGTAAATTTCTTCTCACACAGTAAGGAATGTAACTGAATAATATTAACTTCAAATCAGGAAGTGCACTAGTAATAGATTACAAAAGTATGAAACTACTAATCACAATGCTGTAAGTCAGTTGCGACACATCATTCTTCTTTTTGAAAGATACTTTGGCTATCAAAGTCAAAATGCTATAACAAAAGTATTACAGCTCTGTCCAGATAGGCAACGGACGATCAGAATGGTTTGCAACAGAGAGAGGTGTCCAACAAGGAAGTGCTCTATCACCATTCATGTTTGTAATAGTAATGGACAACATCATAAAAGATATCAAGAAAATAGACAGCGAATCAAATGCCCTGGTTTTTGCTGATGATTTGATAGTATGGGGAGAGGCAGAAGCTGAAGCACAGAAGAAACTTAATGATTAGAACAACATATTCAAAAATTTCGGCCTAAAAATGGCGAAACAAATACAGTAGAAATGATCATCAACAGGCAAGGAACAACGTCAAATATATTTCTAAAAGGAGTCAAAGTAGGATCTGTTATCGTTTCACGTACCTAGGAAGCATGATCTCGAAAGACAACACCATTAAGCAGGAAATACTCAGCAGGACACAGAAAGCATCCAATTTTTACAGTCAAATCAGAAATCTTCTCTGGGATGATAAAATGCCACGAAAAGCAAAAGCGATCATGTACCACACCTGTTTCGTACCATTCCCAACATATGGTTTAAAAACATGTACCCTACTAAACAGAGACCTCAGCAGAATTCAGGCAACAGAAGTGAGATTCATTAGAACTACGAACCAAACAACTAGAAGGAATAAAATCAGGAATGAGCTGAACAGAAAAGCAGCTGATATTGAGGTTCTTGTTACCAGTGTCATTAGGAATGTAGGCTTCTGTGATATGGGCACATAATGAGAATTAACAGCCAAAAACCTGCCAAAGGATATTTCAGTCTGAAACTCGTAGGAAGGAGACTACGGTGAAGACCAAGAAAACGCTGGATAGAGACTGTAAGATAAGGTGTGGAGAAGAAAGGACACAAATGGAAAGCTGTCCCGGAACAGAAGATGTATGAAGACAGAAGGAGATGGCGAGCGCTTGTAAGCCGTACACGGGAAACTAGAGTTGGAATATGATGATGATGATGACTCTGGCTATTATTAATCAACCTTATTTCAGCCCAGTTCCTATCAAACAAATTCGGCATGGTGCGTACAAGCTATACAAGACCTCATATATGACCAGACAGGGAAAGACTTTGTACAACACTGTATTAATAAAAATATAATCGTATATTTTCGGTCCTCAGCGTGCGCTGTCGGGCGTTCCTAGACAGCCGCTGCACTATCGCTGCGCTGTCCGATATCTCGCGGGCAACTGCCGGTTACTGTCGGTCCACCGGTCACATCCGTGGCAGCGTATATCGGCAATTACAACATTCTGAAACAGTTTTAATAAATTTAATACACATAAAACTCCCTACAGCAGTGCTTCGTCGGACTCCCACCAGTCATGTTATTCAAAAACCTGGGAACTAAATTGCGTACTTAAATATTAAATAATTATTTAAATAAAAACTTTTTAATATAACAGGTTCTAAAACGGAATAACAAAGTGTAAAATTATTTCTCCTATTCCCATACCGATTCTTAACCCCCTACAGATAGCCTTGAAAATATGTGCTTGTGAACTCTTAATAGCTATGAAAATACTTGTAGAATGTAAAACGAAAAATGGGAGGCGCATGAAATAGATAAAAGAAAGTATTTGAACTGTCCATGCATCAATTATCTATTGCATGCCTCCCATGTTTTTCGTAATGAATTCTACAAGTATTTTCATAGATATTAAAAATTAGCAAGCACTGATTTTCAGGTTATACGTATGAGGTTCGGAATCTGTATGGAGCGAGGAGTAATTATTTTATACCTTTTAGTCCATTTTAAGAACGTGTTCTATTAAAAACTTTTTATTTAAATAATTATTTTCTGCTTTTTAGCCCTATATGTGTCAACTTTTTTAATCGACTTCTAACATTTTAATGAGATTTCAAAAGAGATATGTTGTAAATGTCAGGATTATTTCGGTTACTCATCACCTGAATCAACCAATATATTGCTTCCTCCTACGATTACCTCACACAAAGGCCTCAGAGGTAAAAATTAGAGGTATTCGAGCTCACACAGGGATTTACCAGCAACTGTTCTTACCATAAAACTTTCGCAAGTGAAACAGGAAAAGGGGAAAACAGCAGTGGTACACAAACTACCCTCCGCCGCGCATCAAACAAGAAGACGAGCTGATATTGCATTGTCGTCTAGTTCTGAGCTACGTTGAACGCTTGAAGTCTCTAGCTTAGAAGGAAATGATAGTGGCAAACAAAGTATCCTTCATCACACAACAGACAGGAAAGCAAGTTAATATTGCGTTGCTGTCCATTTCCGGAATAGGTTGAAAGTCTCAAATCTCTAGCTCATAGGGAAGTTAGTTTAAAATCAGTTGCAAAATAGACAAAAAAGCAACTTGATAAAAAAGTGTTAAAATAAATCATGACTGTCGCTATCAGCGATCCAGCACAAGCTCCTTAAGGAAAGAAGTAGATGTCTGCCTACCAGGTGATTATAATTAAAGTTCAGAAGTTCAGCTACTCAAGGAGGTCCAGTGTGGGCCGTAATTATCGTATGGCAACGAAACTTGGTAGATGTTCTGATGTAATAAAGCAGAACCATCATCAGTTCCTATTTTGGCCACCAGGTGCAAATCTCGCGCTGTATACCATCTCATCGACGTCTGCGGTGCTCATATTGAACCAACTGTGTAAGTGCGATTAATAATAAAATTAAAATCATGACTTTCTCACTTGTTTGACAATGTCTACCCATGTCCCATTCCTAGTCCATTACATATGGAAACATTTCTATATGTCTTTGTTGCACTGACAGCGCCAGATTTGCACCTGGTAGCCAAAATTAGAAATAATTTATTTCCAGCGTAAATCGACTCCACATTAACGCATTAAAATGTCTACTATGTTTCGCTGTCATACGACGATTGCAACCCACACTGGACCTCTGTGAGTTGCTGCACTTTAGTTATAACCATTTGGTATAAATGTAATTAAAATTTTCCATACATTTTCTGTGTGTGCTTCCGGGACAGTGTTGTTTCTTCTTCGTACTGTATTTCGGCTGACTGCCTTACAGCTATTTTCAAGGTGAGTCGGTGAATCAATTAAAACCACTTAACACAATACTGTGGACTAAATGCACCCGCATTTATTCCGCAACCTGATGGCCTCAGAATCAACAAACATCTGACCCATAGTCCTAATTTATTATCAAATGACCGAACACATATGTATAACTCCCCTCTTCTAAATTTCACGCCTTTCTCACAGTTCTGCAATGCTTCCTACACTATCTGTTGCATTATATTCTTCTATTTTCCCTTTTTTATGTATTTTATTGTGATAGTCTATGTACATCATGCATTCTGTTGTTATAATTATCAGTTATATCTTTTAACCCGTTTCAGTACCATCTTCCAAATGTAATGCCTCTTCAACTTTTTCTTCAATTGTATTTTATTGATGTTATTAGTTTAATTTAATTTTCAAGTTTAACATTTACGTTTTGTAGTTCGTTCCTTTAAATTTATTTACTGTTCAGTATTTTAATTGCATTACCGCTGCACTGTGAAAGATGACATTCTCTTTGTTCGTATATCACACTTGATAAATATCTTTATTAATGTTATTCACGAATATTGCACTTTCATTGAAGACAATAGTTAAAGTCGGACGATAGATTTGTAAGCCGAAAACTAATTAGTAACAGAAATTAATAGGGGGAAATGTTGTACTTAGAGAATAGTGTACCTAGGAACGCTTAATTCTTGTGTTACAGAATTTTATGGTAAGTGAAATTCTACACATTTTTTAAAACTAGTTTTATAACATGTGGACAGTAAATCCATGCTTCGTCGGTCGCGCACCATCTTCTACCTTGAAGCAGAAGGAAGTCATTTACCATGGAACATAGAATATTAGCAAATTAACTGAGTTTCGTTAATGTTTTAACATTTTTTCCTCCCTTAAAAATGGAAATTTCTGAGTTTCCAGTAGCTCCAGTTCCAAAATGTACCTAACCTGTAAGTGATTTTTGATAGTAGTTCTGCTTAATGTGATTTGACTTACTGATTACTGGTCTGTAATAGAGTAATAATGTAACAGATAAACGACTAAATGCGGTACTGCCAAGATTTTCTCGATTGCAGCGCTTTTCAATTTCAACAGAATGTTTGTTCCTAGGTATATGACCATGTTGTACCTTGGAACATGTTTTTAAGTTTGGAGAAACCTTAATTTTCCGGGGTAATCCTTTTTTTTTTTAGAAAAAAGACTGCAGCATATAAAAAGCGGATGTGTTTATAAGGGGAATAACAAAATATATCGGACTCTTGTTGCGTATGTGGCTAGAGGCGAAAGTGGTCAAATTTGTAACTGTTTAGTTTTGTATACTCGTCTCCTATTCTTAACTTTCGTGTGCGTATGTATTGTACTGTGAACGTTCTGTCAACTGAATAATGCAAGTGTTGTGCTTACGTAAACGCTATCTGATGACAACAGCAGCCAAATTCATCTGAACTTGTGTAACTGTATTCCAATTAACTTTTGTTAAAAATAATTAGAAAACCTGAAACCATATAATAAAGAAGCTAACCTGTGAAATTCTGTATTGTGCAGTGCAGTAAACAGTGCTACAATGCATGACGTCACACTATGTGTCTCGCAATAATAACACACAGAACTAACAGAGTAAAAACTCTGCATAAAATTAAACTGAACTTTGGAAGGATAAATTTCCAAAATGCTTCATTAAAATGCCCTGCAAATTTACCTACAAAAACTGACTATGTAAAGTTTCGAACATTTAACGACACAAATGGCAACATGTAACGCTCCACTGTGTTAGTAATTATGTCTGATAAAAGGAATGAGATCTGAACTAAACTTTAACTGAACTGATGCATATGTTAATTTTGAAATGCATTGCATGACACTAAATAATCTCATTGTGTCCTAAGAGTGATGTTAAACAGGCCCTAACAAACTTTCTTAACATACTTTGTGGCGACGTAAATGCCAGTACTGCTCGAAAGTGTCGAATGTTAAAATGCAGCGCAGCAGCAAACGAGCTAAAGAAAACCTCGTTAAAATGGTACGTAAAGAAAGGCAGCTTATCATACTTTAAGCTTTGACCAAAGGTAAAGAAAAAAAATAAAAGAAACGGTTCAAATGGCTCTGAGCACTATGGGACTTAGCGTCTGAGGTCATCAGTCCCCTAGAACTTAGAACTACTTAAACCTAAATAACCGTAAGGACATCAAACACATCCATGCCTGAGGCAGGATTCGAACCTGCGGCCGCAGCGGTCGCGCGGGTCCAGACTGTAGCGCCTACAACCGCTCGGCCACACAGGCTGGCGAAAAAAAAGTAAAAGAAAAAGCCACCTTTAGTAAGGGAACAATAGGAGAAACGGAGCTTACTGAATGACACAGAAGTGACCTACCATTTTAAAACTGTGTTATTGAATTGACTTTTATATGTCAGAACAATCTTTACAAAATTCACTTCTTATAAAAAGTATAACTCTGCCATGAAATTCGTTAGTGGAATAGTGAAGGAGTGGTGAATCTATAGCTCTGAGTCCAAGGATATGAACATATAATTGTGTTTCATCTTGCCTCAACAATCAAACTAACCGACCTGAATCAAAGAAGAAAAGCCACATGGAAAATTTACGTTTCTCCTACTCGTCATATATTAAGCGCGAGTGAGCAATGCAGTGACGACATTACCTAGATATCGTCACATACATAAAATCAACCTTTAAAAAAAAGATATTTCGAAAAAACAGTATCTTCTCGTTTGCCTCTCTGTGTCCTATTAGTCATTCCCAGACCGCTCAGGAGCGTGGCCAAACTCAGATTCTCTCACTCACTACCCTCCAATGTTACACAGGCAACGACAATACTACTGAACACCACAGATCACATTGCTTGTACTCTGTGCCGTAACAAATCGACTACTAAAGACGTCTGAAGAAAAAATACAGTGTACAGGTATGAGGTACTACTACACATAGAATAAAACGAAAATTCATATCAGTCTCATCGAATGTGTGCCAAGGTACAACCTTCTCCCCTACTCTAGGACATACGCAATATTGTGCTTTTCATTTGTAACTATCGGAAGAAGAAATAATACTGTTGCGCATGCACGAGCGAAAGGTGATGGAATGTTCTATCCGTCGTGAAAACCATAACATAATCAAAATTTTCGAAAGCAGACGCATAAGTTTAAAGCAACTGATTGTCCAGTCTTTCGTCCCTAACTAAACGTATTGTCGAGCTTTGTCAGTTGCGTACCTCTTGTGGAGTAGTCTCCGCCCGTCAGTCTCAGGCAGCCACTTTGTCGCGCCGCGCGTTGCCATCAAAGACAAGACAAGAGCCACTCGGCAGGACTCGATAGGCGTCGCAAGGTCGGCCGCCTACACAGACTTTAGACCAGGCCGTTTCGCTATCAGGCCACCGGACAAGGCAACCGGGCTATCACCGAGCGTTTCCCCCGCTGACAATAAGCTGACACAGACTGACATACGTGAAATGTAGCCATTACCTTCGTTACCTTCCAGAAGAACCACGATAGAGCAACCTTCACCGGTGGAAGCATGCAGTAAAATCGGCACCAAAGAACTTTAGCTCTTGTCAAAACTGCAGCGGAAACTGGACGGTCAAAACCGAGATATGATTTGGACTGTTTAGCATAAACTAACGAGAAATTAAAGATACACACTAATGAACCAAAATACACTACACGGCAAAACTTTAGGACGAGATAGGTAAAGTAACATAAAATACACTGTAAAATAAAAACAGCGATGCGCCAAGAAATCAGTTGTCCGAATAGGGCGGAAATCGCTAGATGTGATGTACATGTACACACAAACATGTTCAAAAACATTGGTTGACTTGTTCAAGAGAAAGAGCTTCAAAAATTGTGCAAGTCGATAACGTGCTGGTCCACCTCTGGTCCTTATGCAAGCAGTTTTTCAACCTGACATTGATTTGTAGTGTTGTTAGGTGTCCTCCTCACGGGCATCGTCCAAATTCTCTCTCACTGGCGCGTTCGATCGTCAAAATCTCGAGATGGTTGGTGGAATCCGGCCATAATACTCCAAAAGTTCCCTGATGGGAAGAAATATGGTGACTCTGCTGGCCAAAATAGGGTTTGGAAAGCACAGTGACAAGCAGTAGAAACCCTCGTCCAGTGCGGATGTGCAATATCTTGCTAAACTGTAAGCCCAGAATGGCTTGCCACGAACGGCAACAAAACGGGACATAGAATACCGTCTATGTACTGCTGTACTGTGGGGGATCTGCGTATGTCAACCGCATTGGTCCTGCTATGAAATGAATGGCACCGCAAAACATCACTGCTGATTGTCAGGGCTTTTATCGGGCTACAGGTATGTCAGTAACCTACCTCTATCCAAGTCATTTACACACACGTACTAGGCCCGGAATCTCGTTGACTGGAGTACTGTTATCTTCAGTGATAAGTACCGCTTCGATTTGAGCCCCTATGAACAGCAAAGACATGTCAGGAGATGCTCCAGACAGCAGTGGGTTACCAACCCAACCCTCGTCCACCATACGGCACGACTACCAGGAATGATAGCCTGGGTTGCCATTTCACCTCTTTGCAGGACCCCATTTGGTTGTCAGACGTGGCGCCTTTACTATACTGCGGTACGTCGACGATATTCTACGCCCCGTTTTGATACCCTTCGTGGCAAACCATTCTGAGATTACATTTCAGCAAGATAATGCCCGCCCACACACAGCAAGAGTTTCTGCTCCTTGTTTCGTACTTGCCAAATCCTACCCTAGCCAGCAAGGTCGCCGGATGTCTCCTCAGTTGAGAACGCTTACAGCATTATGGGCACGGCTAACGCGCCAATTGGATTGAATCTGTCACGATTCCCTTACGAGGACACCAATCACTGACAAGCCGAATAACTGGTTGCCTAAGGACCAAAAGTGGACCAACGTGTTACTGACGTGCTCAGTTTGTGAATCTCTTTCTCTTGAATAAATCATCCACTTTCCTTTTGAAACTGTAATCATATGTTTTTCTGTACATATACATCATATCTACTGATTTCCGTCCCATTCGGATAATTCGCTCGTCATGCGTTGTTTTATTTTTCTGTTCAAATGGTTCAAATGGCTCTGAGCACTATGGGACTTAACATCGGAGGTCATCAGTCCCCTAGAACTTAGAACTACTTAACCTAACTAACCTAAGGACATCACACATATCCATGCCCGAGGCAGGATTCGAACCTGCGACCGTAGCGGTCGCGCGGTTCCAGACTGTAGCGCCTAGAACCGCTCGGCCACTCCAGCGGCTTTTTTTTCTGTCTCGGAGAGTTTTAACAAAAAGGTGGAAATGAATGAAAGTGGCGGGCATGTTGCCAGAGGCCTCCCAGTCGTGCACAGAAAACTGGAAGTCGCCTGACATGAGGTCATCGGGCCTGTAGCGTCAAGTAATCCCCGTCAGCCAACACAGGGCAGTTGAAGAAACGGGAAGGGACAGGGTGTGTCAATCAGTGAGCAGCTACGGTGCACTGTGGTGGGGTTCTTCATTACGACATGGCCCAGAGACAATATTTGGATGACTTCACACGAGGAAGAATCCTTGGAAAACTGGAAGAAAGACGAAGCGTGACGTGTGTAGCCCTGTGCAGAATGACCTCATAGACATCTGAAACATGATAACCTAGCATTCGTGAATTCTATTGATTACGTCATTCACATGTTTTTCAGTTTTGTAAATTTTTCGTATTCTGGCAAAGCGATGTTTCTCGTTGTATTTGTAACATTTTTTGTATGTTCCTATCCATAATGTTTAGAATTTTCTCCTCGTCAATTCCTACTTAAAATGACCCTCTTACAAAATTCTACTCGTGGAAAGTGGAGGATATGTAAGGTGGGCATGTTATTTTGATTTTTGTAAATTATCGATGTGCACGTCAGAGAGAGAGGAACTTATGTTACCGTTAAACAATATTTGGTCTTATTGTGGCATAGTCTTTGCCTCTGTGCAGTCTGACACATTTTCAGCTGAAGTGTGGTAGGTGATGGACGAATTCAGTAATGCAGTGTTGGCTTGTGATTGTATCTGTTACGTGAAGAAAAATTTATTGTAAAGGACAGCAAAGATGAATATGATGTATGTATTGGAAGGCGAAAAGAATATAGATTTTGAATAAAGTTATTATTTTTGAAGAGAAGAAGTCTTAGGGAAGACTGCAGCAGTGCGCAACTAATTTCTCAGAACAATTATTGTCAGCTAGTTAACTTCCTCAGAGCGGAGAGAAAGATCAACGGACTTCCCTGGGTCAGGCATTAAGACATCAACTGATTAGGCTCTTTGGTTTTCATGGAAATTCTCTGTTAACACTGTACCCTTTTCAAATTATTGTTCACTTTCTTAAGCATGGTACTGTCCAGACCAATGTTATGTGTGAAGATCACGCGGAATTTTACTCTGTCTTTTTTTAATACAGACTTCATTCTAAAACCGTTGCCTTGCAATATCATTTCATCCCACTGTTTAAAAAAGATTTAGCTTTACGCATTGCCACATTGCACCATGTGTATGCAAAACTTCAAATATTTATTTAGAAATAGAAATCCAGCTTGGCCGCTGCCTGCTCGCTGTTTGCTGTTGTACAGGGTGATTCAAAAAGAATACCACAACTTTAGGAATTTAAAACTCTGCAACGACAAAAGGCAGAGCTAAGCACTATCTGTCGGCGAATTAAGGGAGCTATAAAGTTTCATTTAGTTGTACATTTGTTCGCTTGAGGCGCTGTTGACTAGGCGTTAGCGTCAGTTGATGCTAAGATGGCGACCGCTCAACAGAAAGCTTTTTGTGTTATTGAGTACGGCAGAAGTGAATCGACGACAGTTATTCAGCGTGCATTTCGAACGAAGTATGGTGTTAAACCTCCTGATAGGTGGTGTATTAAACGTTGGTATAAACAGTTTACAGAGAATGGGTGTTTGTGCAAAGGGAAACGTTCTGGACGGCCGAGAACGAGTGATGAAAATGTAGCACGCATCCAGCAAGCATTTGTTCGCAGTCCAGGAAAATCGACTCGCAGAGCTAGCAGAGAGCTGAAAATTCCACAATCAACTGTATGGAGAGTCCTACGAAAAAGGTTAGTTATGAAACCTGAACGTCAACTACCCGAGGCGATGGATCGGCCGCCAGGCAGCCCGTGACAGAGCACTTCATCACTGGCCTCCAAGAAGCCCTGATCTTACCCCCTGCGATTTTTTCTGATGGGGGTATGTTAAGGATATGGTGTTTCGGCCACCTCTCCCAGCCACCATTGATGATTTGAAACGAGAAATAACAGCAGCTATCCAAACTGTTACGCCTGATATGCTACAGAGAGTGTGGAACGAGTTGGAGTATCGGGTTGATATTGCTCGTGTGTCTGGAGGGGTCCATATTGAACATCTCTGAACTTGTTTTTGAGTGAAAAAAAACCTTTTTAAATACTCTTTGTAATGATGTATAACAGAAGGTAATATTATGTTTCTTTCATTAAATACACATTTTTATAGTTGTGGTATTCTTTTTGAATCACCCTGTACTTTCGAGAAATTTACAACAATGTTTTCTATACGCGACGTAAGTGGAAATTTTGATTAGGGGCAGATAATTGCTTTACTATAATTGCTCATTTAATATAAAGAGAAGTTGTGTTGAGACCAGTCACAATTCAGTTCAAATTAGGTACTGTTTAGCGAAAGGTAAACATACGAGTTTAAGCTGAACAGTTTGTGGGTACATGGGTTTGGTAATATACTGATTTCTTTTAGAGTGGGAAGTGAATTCGGTCTAAGTTTCATACAAAAACATATAGTCGGGAACTTACAGCTGTTGTAGTTCTTTCTATGTGTGGCTCAAGTTTCATCGAGTTATGTTCCTTGTTAGTGACGCATCATGCGATAGTTACTTTCAAAATTTTGAAAAACACAGCCCTCAGTCGCGAACACAATTAATTTGTAACCTAGGTTTCAGCGTCACAAGGGACACCTTCGTCGGACAAAATTAAAACTAAATGTTACAGCATAACGTACAAAGAAATACTAAAGCCGCGGTCATACCTGACAGCGTCAGACAGTCAAAATTAAAATAAAATGCAACAGCGGTGCAAGCCACTAGGGGCTGCTATGTGTCCTCTGCTACAGTTAACACAGAATTGAGACATCATGTGACTTGTGCGCCTCGGTAACTTGAAGACAATACCGCCATCTGGTGGTTAATTGGTAAAACAAGCTATTTTGTAAACATCTCTCGTAATCGCAGAGAGGGAAATGAACAAACACCTGAACGGTGTACATGAAGTAATTACAATAGCGGGATACTGCATGATATAAAATACCACTAACGAATGACTGGCTGTAGTAGAAAAACTCTAGAATAAATGCATAAAGAAGGCATATACGAAATAATCCGTTAAATGACGTTAGTGCTTGCTATAATAGATACATTATAAAAAACAAACAAGTTTTTTAATTTACGTACATGAGCCGTAAAAAGTAGAAAGAAAAAGTATCTCTGAATCTGCAAGCAGTAGTTGGTACATCAAAGTGTTAGATCTTGTCAAGCAGCGGCTTTATACCATTGAAATAACTTCTTCCGCGCAACTGCACCTGCTCGTTGAGAAAAAGTCCGTCATTCGAAAGTAAATGCTTGAAAATTTCCAGCTCCTCCAAAACATTAAGTTTACGCCTTATTTTTTCCAATATGCAAAATTTCCAACTTCTCAACCCCTGTAGGAGAGTGCCCTGTGATTAACAGGTGATCTGCAAAAGAAGAATTAGGGGCACACGAACCGTTTTTTTTTTTCAGAAAATATTCTTTACAGCGAATTGAAAAGGCACGTCCTGTTTGACCAATATAATAGGCGCCGCAAGTGTCACACGAAATCTTGTAGACATCAGACTTCTGCAGAGCGCTAGTAGTTCACTTTAAATTATGGATGACATTTTTTCGCAAGTTGTTATTTGTAGAAGAGGCAATATTACATTTCTACTTAATCCGAAGCAAACTAGTTACTTTGGTCCTTAAGTTTTGGACACCATTGTATGAGGACCTTTCAATAAGTGTTGGAATACATTTTATTCTGAAAGAAGGTTGGTTTTATTCAGGCACCCTACTATTTTGGCTACAAAACACTGTTTTTCAACGTAATCTCCGCCCAGTGCGACGGCCTTACGCCATCTTAATTGGAGGGCCTGTATGGCCGCATGGTAGCACTCTGCGGTCGACGTCAACAACCTTCCCGTCATCCATGTTTTGCTTCCCTTGGAGTGCTTCCTTTATTGGGCTAAACAGTTGTAAGTTGGAGGTGTGAGATCCGGGCTGTAGGGTGCATGAGGAAGAACGGGTGAGTGAAGTTATGTGAGGTCCTCTCGGATGTGCAGAATTGTGTGAGGCCTTTTATTGTCGTGGACAAGAAGAAGTGGCCTCGAACACGCTGATGTCGTTTCTTTAACTTCCTGAGGATGGCACAGCACGCTTCAGTGTTGGTCCCAATAGACTGTCGCCATGACTTACCGGCTGAGAGTGCGGCTTTGAAATTTTTATTCGGAGGAGAGATGGTGTCACACCGCTCCATAGATTGTCGCTTTGTTTCCTGTCTCGAAGCGATAAACCCATGTTTCATTGCCTGTAACGATCTTCGACAAAAAATTGTCACGGTCAGCCTCGTGGTGTCCAAGCACTTCCGCACAGAATCTCCTTCGTTGCTCTTTACGGTTTTATTTTAGGCGGCGGGGAACCCGGCAGCCACACACCTCTGAGTGCCACAACTGGATGACGAGTGTTTCAGCACTGCCAAGAGAAACGCCCAGTTGTGCAGCGTGGTGTTTGATTGTGATCCGCACATTTCAACAGAGCAGGACTCGTAGCTGAGTGCAGCTGGCCAGCACGCGTGAGATCGGACGGGTTTTCCGAGACCTTATTGCGATGTTGGCCAACGCCTGGGCCAACGACTCAGGGTGCTTATGTTCACTGTCAAGTCTCCGTAGACATTCTGGAAGTGCCTGTTGTAATTATGACGACGAACGAGACGTCTAAAATGTTGACTGGTGGCCAATGCTAAATAGAAACATATAAATCACAGCAGGTTTGTCAGTAACGTCGATAAGGTGCTGGCTGCATGGTCTGGATCCGCAACGACTAAAGTAATTAGAAGTCGTTGGTAAAAAATAATACACACGTAAGGTGACAGGCAAATCCAACACCTTCCATGAAAACCCTGATGTGATAGTATGTCACATAGCTCCGAATAAATCGTGACATTAAATTAACCAAAGTAATACGAGTAACAAGTGAACAAATGGAATACCAGAGACTAACACAAGAATGCCTAAATGCATGTCATACCTTCCCACCGTGAGACAGACGCAGTTCCGAGGGGAGAAACGAGAACAGAAGCCGAGCAGAACCGTGTTAAGCTAGAAGGCCCTACGATAAGGGACGGACACCCACGTCGCCAGATAACCGACAGGACCACCCCCAGCCCATGTTAAAAGCTAGAGCCCTCCAGAAGAACAGTATAGATCTTACGATAACACTAAAAGGGCCACACCAGCCGCCAGTTTTAGCGTGAGACTTTTTCGCGTCTCTGTTACGTTGCAAACTTTAAAAACATTGCCCCACCACGAAAAGTATAACGTTTCTCATTGGATAGACCAAATTTTTGTAGGTGGAGCTTAAGGTTAACGTTGAGACCCTGATTGGTCAGATGAAAACACAGCCAGATAGTTTTTTTAAACCAACTTCGGTAAATTGTAGTAAGGAGAAGTTAGGATAGAGTTTTCCGAGACGGCGAGCTGTATTGCTACGTAAGAAAAAATCTGAAACGCGATGATTTTTCTGTTATATAATTATTGAGAAGCCACATCAGCCACTGTAATTTACGACAAGTTAGATAAGTAATTAAAGATAATTGAGGGTCACTGTATACCATTTGGAGAGTTTTCTCTTTTGTGAAACTTAATTTAAACCTAGATTATAGATGTGGTATGGCATAGGTCATCCTTCGATCCATTGTAGAACTTGGAAACCCATTCAGGGAATATTCGTTCACATTTTTGTTGAATGCAGTTGGTTTTTATCATCCTGTATTAAAACATTTCCTTTTATCAATAGTGCAATTTACAAACAATGTTTTGTGAGTAGAATAAAATTTCCAATGGTAAACTTAACTGCTTTTTCGACGTTATTTTACCAGCTAACCAAAAATAGGAAAGCCTTGAACCCCTTCCACTAAATTTAGTTAGTATTAAGATTCTTTTACAGGGAGTGCAGTGGAGCTGACGCTTAAGTATTTGGTTATATCATCGCTAGTCTCACTGAACTCTTCTGAACTCTACATGTCATGTGTAGTCTGGCGTCTCCTTACCAGCAACAGGTCCAGGTTCAAACTAGTCAATTCCCTAAAAAACACGCTCAGAGCGTCGTTGCGCGAAAGTGGTAGGGAGTCACGACTTAGAACAAACAGATACCACGCAGAATGTTAGAGAATGGCGACCCTGCCAGGATGGTAAAATACCATGATTGAAGGTCGACCACATGCCTAACTAGGTCAGAAAAATATCATGTTAAAAAATTTTCGTAATAAAAAATTTTTTTTAAAGGCATAAATAGTTGAAAACAGTAGCTGCAGCGATGGATAGTAAGAAAGTATTCAATAGAAAGTGAGACATTCTAGCAGAGACAATAGCATAATTAAGTTATGAATTTTAAGCGCCTTGTTAGAGGTTGCTTCGTATCAGCTGAAGGCTATGTTACTTTACTACTCGACGTCCCGAGCAAGAGTGGACGAGAGCTCGCTAGAAACTTGATACAAGCGGAGCACTAGCGGCGCTGGTCGCGACTCGAGGGTCCAACGATACTAATACGGACCACGGTCAGTAACTGAAATCCCTAACGAGTGTGGTATCGAACGTTGATACCACACCTGTGAATATCTGTGACCTAGTGACAGCTCTGTGCTTGGAACACACCTCCATTGCAGACGCTATTTTGAACGCTACGTGTAGCTCCACTACCAATCGGGTCGGAACTTCATGAAACTATACGGGCTGATGGGGGAATATTCCGTGATGTCCCACAGTAAATTTCACATTTTGCGATCTAAATTAGACGAAGTAAAAATGTGTAGCATTATTTATTGAAATTCCTTCTATTATGGCCACTAATAACATGTTGATCCACTGTTGTAACTACAGTAGTCATTCTGCGTGACATGGATTCGACTAATCGTTGGCAGTTTTCCGGAAGTATGTGGCACCAAAATGTTTACGAACAGGTAACATAATTCCGATAACGTATTTCCCGTAAATTACGTGTTGGTGATTTATCGGCAGAGGGCGTGCATCAGATAGCGCTCAGCAGTTTTTCTTGGATTCAACTAGGAGCTTTTGCGGGCTTAGACATCAACGTGCGTGCAGTATCGTGCCCCTCAAACCACTGTAACACGACTTAGAAGTGACGGTGACACGTAACTCACTCTGTCACGCCTTTGGTTTGCCCTGTACCTCCTTTTGACGTAGAAATGTTTTCTGTGAACAGTGGCTCCTAGACCCACATACTTTTCTCACCAGCTTAAGTTATTGCAGTATGCAACTGTTCTCTTATTTTATTCCGTAATTTGTCTGTAACTTTAGCAACTTGCTGTACTGGTTGGTATCTCTATGTTATTACATATTACCACTATATATAAGGCTTGCACCACGCCCCTTTTTTGGTTATCTGTTTCATACTGGTACCATTGTTGTCTGCACACAAGGCCTGAAGATGGCGTAGTAAATCGCCGAAACTGGTAGCCAAATAAAATAAGTTTGGAAACTAGACAGCTTAAGGGTGTTTGATTTGACATCCTGTATCAAACAGCCGAGCCCCGCAACCATCTCTTAAAAGATGCCAGCCGGTGTGGCCGAGCGGTTCTAGGCGCTTCAGTCTGGAACCGCGAGACCGCTACGGTCGCAGGTTCGAATCCTGCCTCGGGCGCCGGCCGCGGTGGTCTCGCGGTTCTAGGCGCGCAGTCCGGAACCGTGCGACTGCTACGGTCGCAGGTTCGAATCCTGCCTCTGGCATGGATGTTTGTGATATCCTTAGGTTAGTTAGGTTTAAGTAGTTCTAAGTTCTAGGGGACTAATGACCACAGCAGTTGAGTCCCACAGTGCTCAGAGCCATTTTTTTGAACCTGCCTCGGGCACGGATGTGTGTGATGCCCTTAGGTTAGTTAGGTTTAAGTAGTTCTACGTTCTAGGGGACTGATGACCTCAGGTGTTAAGTCCCATAGTGCTCAGAGCCATTTTTGTCTCAAAAGATGGACATACAGAGACTAGACCCGTTTTGATTTCCTCGGCAACATATGAGAAGGACCGGCAGTTCGCCACACTTAGCAAAGACTTTGCGCTCTTCCTCTGCATTTCGCTACACTCAGGAGAAATTCCACAACCTATACGGATGTTGCATTGGTGCAGCAGTGAGGGCAGGTTTTCAATAAATTAAGCTCCACGTAATTACAGGTGTACGAGAACCAGTCGCCGAACCGACAATCACAGCTGCTGAAAAATTAAACAACTGCTTTGCATCCCGGTTATTATCTCTGCGTGAATTTTGCACCGTGCGGTCTCCTTTTCGGAACAGTGGTGCGTTATTTTTTTAATTTACCGTGTGGCACATTTTTCATTTTGCTAGTTCGATCGTCTGAGCCGTTTCCTAGCGGGAAGAGAATTAACGCAGAGGATGCGGTGTGTTGCTAAGCCGATTAGTAAGCATATTATTTCTATACGGTACTTGCCCGCACCAACCAGCATCCGAGCTGATCCCGCAGCACGAATTACAGAGCCTCACTTCCGGCCCGATGTTCCAAAATCGTGCAAACAATGACACAGAGTACAACGGCAACTCGCTGTTTGTAATACTGTATCTATTTCTCGTCGCAAACACATATTTGCTTTCCCATATTCCGTCTCTCGAACACTCTCGCTACACTCAAGGTTTATCCGTTTTAGCTGTACAATATAAATTTATTTTACATAATTTTGTGCAGTAACAGTGACTGAGACATACAGGTCGTTACAAAAGATATACCCACGTCCACGAGATTGTATCTTCTACATCAGTGTTTCTAAATACTTACAATATGTGGGACGCATTTTAATATCCACTATTTTTATAGAATCCATGGTTTGTTACTATAGTACTTTTTAATTAAATATTCTGCAAAAGGATCATTTCCAACGAAATTATGTTATTTCAGCTAAAATTTATTTTCCTGAAAAATGGTTCCAAAATAGATCCAGAACTTATTAAAGTGATATTAACTGAAAGTTACGCAATGAAACAGGACTTTTAAATTTAAGTTTTGATGAAATGCGTGGTCTAAGAAGTATTTTAGCACTGTGAAGCAATCAGACTCACTGGAGCGCATACAAATTGTTTAGTGTTCTACCTTATTCTCTAAACCAAGAATTTTTCGAGCTCAGTAAATATATTTACTTGTTCACCATAAAGTGTAAAACTGAATTAGCTGCTTCTTCTAAAAATGTCGCTTGCATGCGGTGATCTGAAATATCTAATTTCTGTCAAATAACGGACCTTTCAGTTCTAAACTGTGTGCCATTAAGAAACCGCATACGGCAGCCGTCAACTCTGATATACAGGTTAGTATCTGTCCTCGAGATCACTGTCTCACCTCAGTGTAAAAAGAAGAGATATAGGGCCTCTTACCATGTTCTCACATAGTATTTTAAACAAACGATTATTTACTGGCTAAGGTATTGTGAACGTAATGATATTGGTGATACCAACATGACTTATAACTACCGTATTGACTTTGATAACATAGCCTTATTCGCTGTTGGTGTCGCATTCGTTTATCAAGTTCATCTCACCAGCAAAATATTAGTCATCCTTAGAGAAATCACTCTAGGCATCATTTAATACCGTCTAATTCCGCCCATTGACCTGATAACCGCATAAATTTGGTTAGGAAGGGATCCACAAATTTGTGCACATCCAGGGTAAGCCATTCGCTGAGGATTTGATCACTCATTTCCAGCAAATTACCTGGATGCTGATTCGTTGTTTTACTTGTTCCAAGATGCTCCACACATTTTTTTTTTTTTTTTTTTTTTAGCTTCACTGATTGCTACGTAGTGGTGTTGCGTCGTGGTTGATCACGTGATTCGACAGCTGCACCATATACACTGCTGGCCACCGTAAATGCAACACCCTGCAGGAAGCATCCGAATCAAGTGAAATTTACACTATGGGTTTGCAGCGATGAGATATGCAACTGATTAGAATTTCAGCGCAGACGCACATCACGCGCGTCTGTGGCGCCACCTCATAGCGCCATTTAAGGCTTGGCGATTTCGACGAGTGTACGTTCGGCACGTGTGTTTACCTTGTGGTTGTTTCACAAGACGATCAGTTATGCCTTGTAGACAACAGCGAACATCTTTTGATCAAGTATCCGAGTTCGACAGAGGAAGAATAGTGGCTTACCGAGATTGTGGATTATCATACAGAGAAATCGCAAGTCGTGTTGGACGAAACCAAACAACTGTAATGCGGATATGTGACTGTTGGATGCAGGAGGGTACGACGGACCGACGTGGTCGATCGCATTTACCTCGGTGCACCACTGCACGTGCTGATAGGCAAATTGTGCGCATGGCAGTGACGGATCGCTCAGTGACATCCCGAACCATAGCACAGCACATTCCGTCTGTAACGCATCATCCAGTGTCTGCGCGTACTATTCGACGCCGTTTACAGCAGAGTGGTCTGTCCGCAAGACGTCCATTGCTTCGTCTACCATTGACGCAGAACCACAGACATCTCCGTCGCCAATGGTGTGATGACAGACGGATGTGGACGGCAGAATGGAATGACGTTGTCTTTACTGACGAGGCACGCTTCTGTCTGCAGCACCACGATGGTCGGATTCGAGTGTGGAGACACCGTGGAGAGAGGATGCTGGACAGCTGCATTATGCACCGCCACACTGGTCTTGCACCGGGTATTATGGTATGGGGCGGTATTGGATATTACTCTCGCACGCCTCTAGTACGCATTGCCGGTACTTTAAATAGCCGGCGCTACATATCCGAGGCGCTGGAGCCAGTTGTCCTTCCTTACCTTCAGGGCTCGGCCACAGCCATATTTCAACAGGATAATGCGCGACCACACGTGGCACGCATTGTCCAAAGGTTCTTCGTCAATAACCAGATTGAATTGCTTCCCTGGCCGGCTCGCTCTCCGGATCTTTCGCCGATAGAAAACATGTGGTCCATGGTTGCTCAACGAGTGACCCAGATTACATCCCCAGCTGCCACACCAGATGATCTTGGGCAACGTGTGGCAGCTGCTTGGGCTGCTGTACGCCAGGAACACATCCAACGTCTCTTTGACTCAAAGCCGAGACGTGTGGCAGCGGTGATCTCCAACAATGGCGGCTACTCTGGCTACTGATTCTGGCAGGAACCACATGTCACAGACGTCTGTAAACGTAATCATTTGATACTTGGTCAACATGTTATCTACGAAATAAATCTTGTTGTGCTACCTCTTGTCTTTCTTGGTGTTGCATTTACGGTGGCCAGCAGTGTATAAAAGCCTCAAGGACTGATCTGTGTGTGCGCACTGGGGCTACTAATTTTTTGTGCGGTGAACTTAATAATTGACAGTTAATAATTAAAATTTAGGAGCGTTAATTTTTGAAAGTTATTTGCTTTATTGTTTGTGAAGGAAGTTGTACCACATGATACTATTCCGTTGCTCGGACACCAATGGAAAGGTTTTCCCATGCTTAACAACGACCAACGAAAGTTTACGGTATTTCCGTGTAGGACTGCCTTTTAGAGGTGAGCGTGACTGATTTTAAAGTTTTAGATCAATGCTGGAGCATATCTCCACCTGGGCTTCTACAAACGCCCAAAATTATTTTTGGACTTGACGAGTTATAAGAAAGATTGCACTCCGGATTTCGCGTTCCAATCTCTGTTTTTGTACCACGTTAGATAGGCATCAGAGTTTTTAAGTTGTATACACTGGCGGTTGCAAACAAGGGATTTGCTTAGCTGTTCAATGGTGTTCTCCTACCCTGTCTTCAGTATTCGCCTTCCCCATGAACATATTGTATTTACCGCAGACCTCAGTGCAGTCCTGAAGCACTAAAGCAGATGAGGCGTCTTCAGGGCAAACAGTTTCTCATCTGCTCCGATTCCCTGCAGTACATGTACCCAGCGGAGAAAATGTTCCAGCCAATACATGGCTAGCTGCACTTCCTTAAGCACCGGGAGAAGAAGGGATCGTTCTACTGGGTACAGGGGCATGTGGTAATTTGGAAAATGAACAAGCAGATCAAGCCGCCAAGGAGGCATGAAGGTAATATGACATGAAGTAATGTGACAATCCGCTGGTCGCTGTCGTTGCGTCAGAGATCCATGGAACTGTGGGAGGAGGGGTATCAGGCATTGAAGGGCAATAACCTGCGGTCGGTAAAGCCAGTTATCCGGCCATGGCGTACCTCATGCCAGTCACTCAGGTGGGGTAAAGCAACTCTACCTAGGTGGCGTTGGATGAAGTGACCCTGGCGTACCTCCAAATTCGACAATGCCCCTAACACATATTCTCATACTCCGACCAGATGATCCCGTTCGTTTTTCCTTTGGCGTGAAAATCATTTCAAGCCACATTTTAACTGAGTGCATTTCACATTACGATGAGAGGGGTGGAAGCGAATTTCAGTTGGGATCTGCCCTCAAGTTTCGATGATGATGAGGCGAGTCTGGTATAGATTTTAATGTTTTGTGAAGTGTCTGTGCTCCAGCCTAAGCCTTTAGTTTGGAGATTTTACGTGTTGCACAGTGACTGGCTAATCCTATTTGTTCATGCAGACATTCAGAGCTATCTGCTCTTTTATTTTAATTCTTTTCCCTGCTTTTTCCTTTTTGCTGTAAGTTTTCAATCCGACAACATACTTGCTTTTCATGAGTTGCGTGTGTGTGTGTGTGTGTGTGTGTGTGTGTGTGTTTGAGTGTGTGTGTGTGTGTGTGTGTGAGAGAGAGAGAGAGAGAGAGAGAGAGAGAGAGAGAGAGAGAGAGAGAGAGTATGCTCATACAATAGCTTCATACTTAGTAATTATATACAACCGCTAGCTCATCGAAAGATCCGTACTTCAAGGATGGAAAGTTGTACTGGTCATTGCAAAACTCAAGAAAGGAAACAGGAGTAATCCGCTAAATTGCAGACCCATTTGCAGTAGGATATTGGAACACACGCTGTGTTCGAACATTACGAATTATTTCGAAGAAAACGAAATATTGACCTATAGCCAACACGGATTCAGAAAATCTTGCTCTTGTGAAGCACAGATAGCTCATTATTCTCACGAAGTAATGAGTGCTATCGACAGGGGACGTAAAACTGATTCCATACTTTCAGATTTCCAGTACGTTTTTGACACCGTTCCTCACAAGCGACGTCTAACCAAACTACATGTCTACGGAGTATTGTCTCGGTTGTGCGGCTGGATCTCCTATCACAAATGTCACTGTTTGTAGTAACTGAAAGAAAGACATCGAGTAAAACAGAAGTAATATTACGCGTCCCCAAGGAAGTGTTATAGGCCCTCTGCTGTTCCTGATCTGTATAAACGGATTAGGAGACAATATGAGCTGTCCTGCTAGACTGTTTGCAGATGATACTGTCATTTACTGTCCTCTAAAGTTATCCGATGATGAAAACCAGTTGCAGGAGAGTTAGACAAGATATCTGTATGGTGAAAAAAGTAGCAACTGACTTTAAATAATTGAAATTCTGAGGTCATGCACATGGGTGCTGAAAGGGACCTGTTAAATTTCATTTACACTGTAAATCATACACATATAAAGACTGATAATTCAACTCTGTATTTAAGCATTACAATTACAATAATTTAACTTGGAACGATCACATAGGTAATGTTGTGAGGAAAGCAAACCAAAGACTGCGATTTATTGGCAGAACACTTAAAAATGGAACAGGTCTGCTAAAGAGACTGCCTACCCTACGCTTCTCTATCCTCTTCTGGAGTACCGTTGCGTGGTGTGGGAGCCGCATCGGATTCACAGAGGACATCGAAAAAGTTCAAAGAAGGGTTGCTCGTTTCGCGTTATCGCGAAATAGGGGAGAAAATAGATATGATACGCAAACTGCGGTGGTAATCAATAAAACAAAAGTAATTTTTGCTGTGGCATTCTCCTCCAAATGCGAAAATATTGTTTTGGCGCCCACCTACATAGGGAGTCCCAATCAGAGCTCGCAAGGAAAGATTTAAGTGTCCGTTTTCCCCGCGTTCTATTCGAGAGCTGACGGCAGAGAAATAGCTTGAAGGTGGTTCGAATGACACTCTGCCAGGCACGTAACTGTGAATAGCAAAACAGTCGCGTAGATGTAGATGTTTTAATGCGTTGTTTATGTTTTCTTGTAGTAACAGTTTTTAGCCGTTTTTCGCCTTTGATCCACACCCGTCTCATTGAATTTTAGCATGGGCACTAAAGACCTTGGAGCCACGCACCCACACCATCATACTACGATCATTCTCATCACCGTCGTGAAAAATGGCGCGTAGGTTTTCGTAGCCCTTGAGTGATCAGCATGGGACGCCAGGGGCCTGGGGAACTCAGCTGAGGAAATGCTGTTCGAAATGTGTTGTCCACCATGCTTCAGGATATGCAACAAATTCCACGAGAGGCCACCACCACCCATGTACAACCACTCGCTTAGCACCTCTCACTTCCGAGCAGCAGCGCTCACAAATTCAGACCACTTACTGCTTCCACATCGAGGACATCTGTGCTCCTACACTTCCAGCAACTGTGGTGCCAGCCGCAAAAGGGAACTCCCTCAACTACAGACTACACTGCTTTTGCCTTGTACTGGCAAAGATGAAAATCCTTCCGCTGACGGGCACGAAACACGACGTGACCCCATCACCCATACTTTTCCGATCCTGCAGACAGTAGTACAGCTTAGTGCCTGCAGCCACCTCAGTGCTGTGACTCCAACTGCGCAATGTGCACAGCTCTACGAATTACGTTGAAATGACAACATTGCGACTTAGCACTCAATTTATGCCATAACAGGACGGACACGTGTGTCGCAAAATTATTAGGGTGGCACGTAAGTTTGCAGCATTTCTGTTTTGCATGCTGGTATTCTCGTTGCTATAACTTCATTTATCGACTGTCATTTTTTATTTTTAGTTCACTGCTGCTATTTGAGTTTACATAATGTCATTTTGTCATTTGGAGATAGTGAGTAGAGCAGTGGACGCTAGAAAATGAATTGAAAATGGAGTGTCAAGTGTAGGAATCGGAACATTTCCGACATATTCCTTTCTTTGAGTTCCATAGAGGAGTAACACCAGTGGAGGCAGCCAGAAATTATCTGTGCCGTGTCTGGAGATAATACCATTCGGCAGAATATGGCAAGAAAATGATTTTTCTCGTTTCGAGGAGGATCATTTTGACATTAGTGACTCTCCACGTTCAGGAAGCCCTTCGGAGTTTGATAAATATCGTTTAAACTCATCAACCCACAATTATCCGGGCCAATGTATTCGAAAATTGGCAAATGTGATCATTCTCCCATCGAGGGACATTTGCATGCAATGCGAAAGGTTCATAAATCGGTTGTATGGGCACCGCATGTTCTAAGACAAAATAAAAATAATCTGCTGGTGACCATATGTGCATCTCTGCTCGCTCGTCATCAGCTGGGTCATGCACAACACCGAGCATTCCTATCCTGTGTCGTTACTGGTGGCGAGAAAATGTGTCTTTATGATAACATAAGGAACAGAAAGGAATGGCTGAGAGCAAACGAAGCGCAACTCTAGGTACAAAGACCGCATCCAGAAAAGATAATGTTATGCGCCTGGTGGAACAGCGACAGTGTGGTATATTACGAATTGCTTCCCCGAGATGTAATATCATTGCTGACATTATTGTCAACAATTGAGACGTATGGCAGACACAGTCCAACAACAGTCACCAGGAAGACTGCTTGAAGTGATGCTACTCCACAATAACACCAATATTCTGACTGAATGACAGAAAACGCTATACAGTAGTTGGATATATAAGTCATTCCCCACCCACCTGATTGATCTGATCTTGCGCCCTCAGGTTTTCTTTTTCGCTCTATCCAACAACCTTCAAGGAACTTCTTTTCTGGATGAAAATACGTTCCGAACATGTCTCGAGGAGCTCTCCGCCTCAAAACCACGTGATTTCTACAGTCGCGGAATCGAGAAGTTACCCCGGCATTGGCACATAGTCTTAAATAATGAAGAAGGATATATCATTCATGACTAAAGTCTCTGTTATGTGCAACTATCGCTTTTGTTAAACTTTTTGACAAACGTTACAAACTTATGCAACAACACAATACATTTCATCAAAATGGAAATACCGTAGACTGCCAAGGGCAGAAAAGTTATTTAGATATCGCCGTATTAGATATAGGGCATAAGGCAACAGCCATCAAACTGCACCAAAGTTACGTACCATCTTGTAGCATATCCTTCGTAAACCTTATTGGTTATTTTTTATTGTGTTGCTACATTTGTATTCTAATGCTCAACTGTCAAGCAAGTGTATAAGTTGATAGTTACAGTGCACAATGTTCCGCCTTTAAAAAATTTTAGCAGCTAAATCACTTTTCTGTTGCTGTGGATGTTTCAGCTGAATTAATAATAGAATTCAGTTACATCCTTGCAAACAAAATGAATGAAAATACAAGCTTGGTATAAATTTGAACTTACGCATAGAAACTAAAAATTTTCCTTAGCAACAGTACTAGGTTACCGGAAGCGATGTGGTGCAGACAGCTCGCTCGCTCACTTAATAGACTCTCTCTCTCACTTGCTACCTCGCTAGCTCAACTACACAATCATGTACCTGGACACGATGGAAATCTGACTTTTTCCGCAATTGCAAGAGGGCTGCAATGACATCCAAAGCAGCTAGGAAAAATAAAAACTGGTATTTTAGAAGCAGCAGAAGAAGTAATAGGAAAAGAAAGGACAGTGAAAAGGAAGGAATGGATCACTAATGACTTACTAAATATGATGGAAGAAAGAAGGTAATTAAAAAATTCTGTGAAGAGGGAAGACCAAGAGAAATACAAGAGTCTGAAAAACAGAATCAACAGAGAGGCAAAACAAGCAAGAGAAACATACCTTGATGAGCTCTGTATTTCAGTTGAGGACAACATGAGAAAGGAAAATATTGACAAGGCCTATAAATGTATGAGACATTTCTTTGGAGACAGAAGAAACAGACGTAGGGCTGTGATGGATGAAAATAGCAATCTGTTGGATGACGATGATGAAGTTGCAAGAAGATGGAAACAATATATTGGAAAACTGTACAGCGGACCAGAACTGTCTGAAAACATCATGGAAGAAGCAACAGAAGTAGATGCACACAACATAGGTGAACCTATATTAAAGGAAGAGTTTGAACTAGATCTGAAAAAATTGAAAAACAACAAATCGCCTGGTATAGACAATATCCCTGCTGAACTTCTGAAATCTGGAGGAGCAAAACTGAATCAGGAGTTGTATAATCTTGTTTTCAACATGTACGAAGAGGATAAAATTCTTACAGACTTTGAGAAAAACATTATGATCCCCATTCCAAAGAAGGCAAATGCTACAAGATGTGAAAATTATAGGACGCTCAGCGTAGTTACTCACGCCTCTTAAATAGTAACCTCAATTATCCTAAAACGCATAGAACAAAAAGTCGAAGCTACACTCTCCGAAGACCAGTTTGGATTCCGGGAAGATAGAGGAACCATAAAAGTAATATTTGCTCTAAAACTAATTATAGAGAAACGACTAGATAAGAACCTGACAACATACATAGCTTTCGTAGATGTAGAGAAAGCCTTTGATAATGTTAAATGGGATAAGATGTTTGAGGTACTCAAAAAAGTAGGAATAGACTATAAAGATAGAAAAATGATTTGGAACCTGTACAAAAACGAGACAGTAGTTACCCGTGGACGGACAAAACAAGAAGAGGTGCAGATGCGGAAAGGTGTCCGACAAGGTTGCGCACTATCCCCTGTTATCTTTAACGTATACATTGAAGAGGCGCTGAAAAAAGTAAGGGAAAATTCACAGACAGGTGTAGTAATTCATGGCCAACGAATAGATATGATAAGATATGCCGATGATATAGCTGTCCTAGCTGAAAGTGAAGAAGATCTTACAGTCCTACTGAATAGAATGTATAACGTTATGGGGGAAGTATATAATATGAGAATTAATAAAGGAAAAACAAAAGTAATGGCGTGCGACAAAAAAGATCAAGTGAAAGTCCAAGTTTATGTGGACAATAATGAACTGCTTGAACAAGTTGATAAATTTACTTATCTGGGCAGTAATATTACCAGGGATGGAAGGATCAAGGCAGAAGTGAGAAGTAGAATTGCTAAAGCAAAGGCTGCTTTTAACAAGAAGAAAAACATCTTAACATCTAAGAGCATCAGCCTTGAAATCAGGAAAAGGTTTTTGAAATCATATGTGTGGAGTGTGGCATTCTATGGGTGTGAAACATGGACTCTCGGGACAGAGGAAGACCAGAAGCTAAATTCTTTTGAAATGTGGGGCTATAGACGCATGCTCAAAATAAAATGTATCGACAAGGTCACAAACGAAGTGGTTCTGGAAAGAGCAGGTGAGAAGAGAATCTTCCGGAGTTTCATTGTTAAAAGAAGAGTGCAATTTACAGGCCATCTGTTAAGACATAAAGGACTCCTGAACACAATCATAGAGGGATATGTCGAGGGAAATAGACCAAGAGGAAGACCACCGCTGAGGTACATGGATCAAATCGTGAAAGATGTGGGATGTAACACCCATAAAGAAATGAAGAGAAAAGCTGAAAGACGAACATAATGGAGACAAGCTGCCATTGTAGCTGTTGCAAACCAATCCTTGGGTTGACCACTACAGAAGAAGAAGCAAGAGCTTGCCGAAAATTTCATTTCTCCACAACTTGGTGCTTCACCATACTCACACCAGTATGTGAGTGCACTTCTCAACATTGAGCTGTCTCTATGATGGATCGTCCACCTTGGGCGTACTTATTTCACATAGCACAACTGGCCTCTAATGTCACTTGGTCTCGGAAAATAGGTGAGCCGCTTACCGAGCTCGATAGCTCGCGCCCAGCAAGTTGAGCCCTGTCTTTGCCGGTTTGAGGGTCTTTGATTTTCTTTCTCGTGGAAGAGAGGAAGTGAGTTGTGCGAAAAGGCAGGGTGGAGTCGGGTTTGGGCGGTTATGGTGGGTGGTGTGTCCGATGGATCTTATGGTTTCCCTGAAGTTGGTCAGCATCGCCGGGGCTCCGTCTTTCTGGTGTGAGCGTTGGTTGTCGCCGTTCCCCCAGCAGGGTGGTGCGACAGCTGACGGGCAGTGCTGGACCAGCCTCGTCCTAACTTGATTGTACTTGTTCCTGCAGTATCCGGATTCCTCAGGGAGAATCTGGCGCGATTTGACGAAGCCCACCGGTCGTGCCCCTTCTGCACTAGACGACCGGAGCACTTTCACCATACGATTTCGCTGGCCACCACTCAAGGCCTTCTTTGGGTTAATTGGTCGAGGAAAGAGCCAGGTACGCTTCCTTATGTTTATGCTGAGCGTCATTTGCGTGTCCTCCAGAGACTTGTCTTCACTGCCCGATGTTGGTCGTGTTTAAAGCAGCTCGGTGCTGGTCTTCCACTTCGTTTTTCAATTTTTTGCTCTACTGCGCTCCCCCATTTTCATTCAATGTGATCTTGAAAGGTTTGCGGCAGGTGCTCAAGTCTCTCCCGTGGCAAATAGTCTTACGTTCAGAGTAAATGTATTTTTTAAATTTTTGATGATTTAATTTTAAGGTTGGTTGGCTGGTTTGGGGAAGACCAGACAGCTTGGTCATCGGTCTCATCGGATTATGGAGGGATGGGGAAGGAAGTCGGCCGTGCCCTTTCAGAGGAACCATCCCGGCATTTGCCTGGAGTGATTTAGGGAAATCACGGAAAACCTAAATCAGGATGGCGAGTCCAGTGTCTAACCACTGCGCCACCTCGCTCGGTTAATTTTAAGGCCTAAGGGCCTGTGTCTAATTCTAAGTCATACCTTGTCACTACGTTGCCCTTTAGAAAACAAATCCGCTTTATTTAGACGAACTAACGTGTCCCTTGCGACCACTAAGTTTTTTTTTCTTTCCCCTTAGATACCACAACTACCTTTAAGAAAAAAATAAGTGGAATTTTTTAATATCATGCTTAAATCAGTTGTTAAATCATATGTAAGCTGTGCTAAAAACAATTCTATGAAGACAGCTGAAGTTCTTAAGAGTCTCTGATTTGAACATTAAACTAATAACAGGGCGCTGATACATCCTGGATTGTGGGTGCTATTCTGAATGCTGCTTCTGCATTTATCAATATTGTGGTGATATTGGTTTTGCATTTGAGGTATTAGTAATTTTGATCCTTGGCCGCCAGCAATTCCGCCTTTAAGTGTGTTTCTCGCTCGAACCCTAACTTCAACTATAGTATCAGAGGCGAGTTAACAAGGACCCACCTCAACTTGAAGGGGGGCTGTCCTGATTTTCAGGTAGTTTTAGTCATAAATGTGAATTAAGCTGCGGACTTGATAAATGTACTCAACCTCTGTAATATTATATTCTTTGGTCAGAGAGGTTACTTCTTTCGAAGAGAGTAGCAATGTATGTTGGGCAGTTTGGCTATGCACTTGGTTTGAAAAGGATGGAAATCGTCCTGCCGTGTAATAGAGGCAGTATTTTTTAAAAAGGATTTTGTACTAATATGTTTTGAGAAAAGTAAATGAGATTATATTAATGTATGAACCTAAAAACGATAATTTTTTAGGTAATCCAAGTTTTTGTATATTTTTATAACTGTGTAGTTTATTATTGTTACAACATTGCGCCGCGCGGGATTAGCAGAGCGGTCTAAGGCGCTGCAGTCATGGACTGTGCGGCTGGTCCCGGCGGAGGTTCGAGTCCTCCCTCGGGCATGGGTGTGTGTGTTTGTCCTTAGGATAATTTAGGTTAAGTAGTGTGTAAGCTTAGGGACTGATGACCTTAGCAGTTAAGTTCCATAAGAAGAACATTGCGTATGGTTGAAGTTTACTGTAGAAATCTTACAATGTAACATAAGATTTTGTCTTATAGTTGAAACAAGTGTCAAGGAAAATAATTGTATACAGGAAATTGTGTTAACAAAAATTTTGCTAATTTGTCTATGTGTGAGAACTTCATGAAAAAGGGTGTTATTGCCACGGCTTTATGAATCATAGTCAAACTTGAAGTCTTTGTTCTTTCTTATCAGTCGTTAAGATTAATTCCCTACTTTCATTTTTACTTTCACTACTATGTTTGCATACTCGCAGTGCACATCGCGAGTTATGTACTGAGAAGCATTTTATGAAAGTTGGTGAGATATCATCTTGCATTGCACATCGCAAGTACGGCAAACGATATTTGGTTTTGGATAGTCACATCAACATTCTTAATAGCAACAGGTTGCAGTGCAGACGAGTGTTCATGCGCACAGGTACGTCAATAAATTAATTACCATCAAAGCTCATGTCCATTGTAAGGCACAGTGGATGCCAGAGTGTTTTCGTGAAAATATCAGTATCAGTTCTGAGCTTAATGCCAGTAAAAGATTTCAGTAAAGTGCTATCTTGTGAATTTTCATGCAGTCTTATCACAAAGTCACATCCTTAATTTGATGTTCATTTTTGTTGTAATTACAATGACAGTTCTGATATACGGATTGATTAAGGACTAAAGATAAGGTTAACAATATTCAGGGACAACAATTTAATCTGAATCATTTTGTCTTGCAGTCAGGAAGGCATACATGTATTTCATTGAATACTGATTGTTGTCTCACAGACGAAATGTTTGATGTACCGGCTTGTCTGAACTTCCCATCGTGTAGCGTGAGCTCCACGTACATCCGTTCACAATTTAATTTTCACGTAGCTTGGTTGCCCTGCATCGAGATTAGCATATTTCGATATCATAGTAACTTTTACGCATTTCTCAGGTAACAACATGACACGTACAAACAGGAGTTTAAAAGTATAACAAGAAACTTTCAATTGGCTAGTGCCCAGAGAAAGCAACTGCTATGGTGGAACACGAAATAGCAGTGCCTGTTTTATTAACAAGTACGATACAGTGTTCTTTCAGACATGCAGATGTTCTGAAAGAACAGGCGCTGCAGCAGGTACTGCTGTCAGGAAACACAGGAAATTTATTCGTAGTTGGGAATATGAACCACCTTCTGCTCTATAGTAGAATAATGGCAATGAAAATTTGTGCTGCACCAGGACTCGAACCCGCCCCCGCCTTTTGCGAGCGGCTCTACGAGTCTTAACCACTTCATATCCAAACTGAAAGTGGTGGGCGGGATTGGTGGCGGAAGGAAAGGAAAGAGAAGGGGTTACTGATGTCAGGTGCATCGGGACATTACACAGAACAGGCAGCAACAAGTGAAAATGTGTACCAGACCGGGATTCGAGCCCGGGATATCCTGCTTACTGGGCAAGTGTGTTAACCACTGCCTCATGCAGGACACAATGTCATCGCACCTGCGCGGACTATCTCGGCAAGCCTCACGGCAGACACACACAGTCTCACCAAGTGCCAGCTATCCACAGTCCCTGTCCATTTCTTCCACGCTCGCTGCTCTGAGATTCCTGCAGGAGGGCAGGTGTACTTTTGCATCTGCACTGAAGAAGGTGGATCCATTGCCCATCTAGGCGCATCAATTATATCAATGCGTGGCATCTGTTTTTTCAGACATGTCTCAAAAGAACGGACACCATGCATTCATATAATTAACCACTTCGGCTATCCAGGCACAAATCGGGGCCACACCCAGACTTCCTTATGTCATCATTCTTGTGTCACAACGCGGACTCATACATTATGTATATCGCTGTCCAAGAAAGACATATTTATTGAGAGTCAAGGGCCTAGTATTGGCGAATAAATACGATGTAGCAGTGCCTGTGTTATTAAGATAAGGCAATGTTCTTTGGACATGCATGCTATTTCGAATTTATTCGCCAATACCAGGCGCTCAGCTGCCAATAAATATGTGACTCCTGGACAGGAATATAGGTAATGTGCAAGTGCACATTATATCACAAGAGTGATGGCATACAGAAGTTTAGGTCTGGCCACGTTTTGTGCATAGACAGCTGAAGTGGTTATGGCGATCGCTAGTGTAAAGCGTAAAATCAGGTTCGAGCCCCAGTCTGGCACAAATTTTTATTGTCGTCATTCTAGTGGGTCATATTCACAACTGTGAATACATTTCCTGATATGGTGGAAGCTGGAACTGGCTGAGTTAAGTCAGGATGTGCAGCAGGGTGTGGCTGCAGTGGAGTGGTGCCAAGTGTCAGGCAGTGACCCTTTGTGGAAACAATGCTGGTAGGATTATACTTTTATTCCATAATAGTTACAGTAGTGGAAAAGAAGCTAGAGAGGCAGTCAGCAATCTCTATGACGTATGTAGCCTCGGCGGGTTCAGCGTGCTGGAGTCAACAGTAGCTCACCAGAAGGGCGACATGCTGGTGTTCCCCAGGGCGATGGAGGTGTCTGCAGTCAGCACAGTAGCAGAGGTGTTGACACAGGGTTGTGGCGGCAGCTACTGGTGCACAGCAGAAAGTGGCCACAGATGCTGTCCTACTTTTGCAGCATGGCGGCAAGCACAAGAGGCCAGGCAGGGTCGAACTGCAGCTTCTGGTGTGGCTGAAGCCAAAGGCGTGTGATTGCATTGAGCACTGGACACTGACGGGAGTGCTGGCAGCTAGGCAACTCGATGGCCCAGGCTCCAACCCTGATCCGTCAGGAAGGTCACAGGCAGCAGATGATAGTCACTCAGGTGCTGGACCACTTGTCAAAAGGCGTCAAGTTGGCACTATTCGGACTCAGCTCAGGCAGTGACATGTTCATTTTGGTGCATGGACTGGAGTGGACCTCCCGTCGACAAGCGGCAGTGACAACTGAGAATGAGTGCCTAAATTTGGAGGTATTTATGCTAGCCAGGCCCACTCTGGTTTCTGAAGCAGTAACGATTTTTCTTGTAAGCCAAGGTCCAAGGCCTGGCCGTTGAACAACCATTATGTCATTGCTCCAGTTCTTTCATCTTAATAATTGATACTTGTTAAGTGATGTGAACTATCCAGTAAATCGCGTCACATTCCCATGTGTGTATATAAGCCTACCAGGTGAAATATTAGTCATCCTCATAAAAGAGGACACACGTCGCTTTTCAGCTGCTTCCACACAAATGGTTCAAATGGCTCTAAGCACTAGGAGACTTAACATCTGCCGGCCGCGGTGGTCTCGCGGTTCTAGGCGCGCAGTCCGGAACCGTGCGACTGCTACGGTCGCAGGTTCGAATCCTGCCTCGGGCATGGATGTGTGTGATGTCCTTAGGTTAGTTAGGTTTAAGTAGTTCTAAGTTCTAGGGGACTAATGACCACAGCAGTTGAGTCCCATAGTGCTCAGAGCCATTTGAACCATTTTGAACTTAACATCTGAGGTCATCAGTCCCCTAGAACTTAGAACTACTTAAACCTAACTAACCTAAGGATATCACACACATCCATGCCCGAGACAGGATTCGAACCTGCGACCGTAGTGGTCGCGCGGTTCCAGACTGTAGCGCCTAGAACCGCTCGGTCACCCCGGCCGGCGCTTCCACACAGCCATGTGTCTCTCCACTGCTGACGTAAGCCATAGCAGCGAAGTGGAGAGTAGGTGCCAGTCAGTTACGTGGAATCAGTGCAGTAATATGATTTTATGTGGAGCCTTAACAAAATGGCATGAAAGGGACTGTCGTGTTTGTAGGTGCCCATGACTGCACCATGACTGAAGCTGCCTAATTGGTTGGTGTAACAATGTGGACTGTCCAACATGTCAACACGAAATGGAGTACCACTCACTGCCAAGTAAACATAGCATAAGAACGGTGGTCATAAAAAGATCCTTACCAACATGGACTGGAGACAAATTCCATGCCTTGTCAATAGCAAAAGCTTTCAAACCCATCAGGTATTGTTGTTATCAGTCAACGCAGACCGATCTCAACCAGTTTCCGAGCGAATATTGAAAAGTGAATTGTGTGCAATGGCCGTATGGAGCTACGTACCCGCAAGAGGCCATTGCTTACAGAAAATCAAGGAAATTGCAAAATATAATCTGTAAAATTGCAACATTCAATTAATCCTACCAGTTAGACAGTGTAATACCTAACTTCAATGCAAAAATCGTGCCTCTATTTTCATGAGAGGAACACTTAACTAGTTGATACTCTCTAGCCTCTTTGTTGGTAAATACCTCCAGCTTCACTACCGTTGACAAGAGAGATCTCAGAGAACAGTCTAATGGAACTGAACATATTTATCACTACGGTTTCCTATTCCTCAAGCCGTGGCATATATATCGTCATAAATAGTCTAATGGTGAGCACGTTTGTCACGTCAGTGTGCAGAAGGATGCGGTCAGCATGGAGACGAAGTATGAGGTGCAGGTGTGAACTTAACTACACAGAGGACGTGTAATAATGTCCGCAAACTCTTACTTTCGAATTCGCTCAAGTACTGAACCCATTCACGACTCTAGGCAATCTGCTTGCACACTTGCCAGGAGCAGACACTTGACTCAAGTGCACGGTCGTCATACGTGAGCACTTCAGAACGGCTGAAGCTCCATGGCGGAGCACAGATTTGTCACTCTGTTCACAGAGAAACAAACTGATACAGCTTCAAGCGGCATAAATGGCAGTTTCTCTAACGAAGTTTCAGAGCGATTACTGGACGCTTTGCCAGCGATATCTCAAACAAATAATATACTCTCAAGTGATGTGTGTCGGCTGGACACGTAGCAGAGTGCCCGTGACACCTTTGTCCCTGTTATTATTAAACCTTGGTTCACTAATGTGCACTCTCAACTCAGCCAATGATGGTCTTCGTTACAACCTGATTTCCTCTCACTTTTTGTAGACATGAAACTGCTGGCCAATTGTGAGCAATTTATAGAAAAGCAATTTAAAGTAATGTCCGTCCGAAGGGCTTAGCCAGTCACAGGGAAAACGCGGCAGGAAAGTGCTACACATTATGTTTGGGAAGAATTCTTAACCATTGACTCCTGGACGAATGTGTGGCGACAGGAGACGCATTCTGACTGGGTGTAAAAAAGTGCAGGTGATTCTTGTTACTTGGCTCTTTACTGCTTCGTTTCAACTTTCACCCGCACCCCTGGCAAATAGAGGAGATTCTCACTGGGCCACTTTACAGGCCACCTTTGCTGGAGGCTGTAAAAATTCTGCCCTTTGGCCTCTGAGTAAAAAACTCACAGCTTGCGCCCCACAACTAGCAGTCCATAGCTTGCTCAGCTTCTCTCGTTACTCTGGCCAGCGCATAAATTACTTTTTAAAAGTATGCAGTACTATAGTTGTCCGGTATCAATCAGTACGACCAATAAAATAATAACCTTACCTAACCTTCGATCTCAAATGACATAATGCGTTCATCTAATCGACCACTTTAATTCCATTAACTGATCATGTAAGAGTCCGCAGCTCGTGTTCTTACGGTAGCGTTCTCGCATCCCGCGCGCGTTGTCCCGGGTTCGATTCCCTGCTGGGACAGGGATTTTCCCTGCCTCGAGATGAGTTGGTGTTGTTGTGTCGTCTTCTTCATCATCATTCATCCTCATTCGGGTCGTAGGAAGGCAATGGCAAACCACCTCCGCTAGGACCTTGCCTAGTCGGCGGTCCGGGTCTCCCACATCGTCCCCTACGCTCCTCGGAGTATGAGACCTCATCATCAACATCATTAAGAGGCGAAATACTGCCTTCTTACAAGATGCACGTTTCCAGACTTCCAAACAGCACAGAAACTCTACAGCAGCTGACTAGAGGGGTGTGACATAGTGAGACGAGTGGCGAGTGTGCCTCTTTCCAAATGACGCAAGGCACCGGGTGCACCAGCGGTGCCGGCCGCTGTGACCGAGCGGTTCTAGGCGCTTCAGTCCGGAACCACGCTGCTGCTATGGTCGCAGGTTCGAATCCTGCACCGGGCATGGATATGTGTGATGTCCTTAGGTTGGTTAGGTTTAAGTAGTTCTAAGTTCTAGGGGACTGATGATCTCAGATGTTAAGTCCCATAGTGATCAGGGCCATTTGAACCATTTTTTGCACCAGGGATCCAACCCCGCAGTTTGTGGCTGGTGGAATTCTTTGTTTTCTTTTGAGTGTTTTCCGTAACTTGACAAGCCCACTCATTTACGGTATCCTGAGCAGGAAGTGAGATGCTGACTTCAACATTCTCGGTGACCAAGTGTTGTGCTTTCTTCTACGCCTTCATGATGAGTATGTTGTGGAGACGCCGTCATTAGGGTGACAACAGCTACGTTCATTGCATCCTATGTTCCTTGTTTGATGAACACTCAGCAACCCTATCGCCCTTCGACCGGTCCGCTGAATGAACCAACAGTAATCCGAGAGAAAATGTTTGTGACTGCATGGAAAAACTGTTAAAACGTAGCGATCAACATTCCCGCATTTTGTATTTCTGTCGGATGCCAAAGGCGTCACTCATTCCGCCTCATATACGAGATGTGTTATAAAAGTAATGAGCCTGGCAGCACTACTGGCGATCTGTTAATGCTGTGTTGTTCTGCTTGTGTAGACCAGTGTGTTCATCCCTTCCAGATGCTTGCCGGTCCAAGTTTCACCTCCATACAGCCATCAAGTGATTTTTGAGAGCACCATCAGTGAAATTGTGTTTTTGTTTTGTTACGAAAATGCAACTGCAGTATTCAGAGCAACCTTATGCCATCAAGTTTTGTTCTGATCTTCGGGAATCCGCGATGTAACCTTTAAAAAGTTCAAACAGATCTATGGAGAACATTTCTCATAAAGAGTACAGGTGTTCCGGTGGCAAGTTCACTGTCTAAGACCGACAACACGTGGAAGATGAACCTCGCTTAAGGAGACTTTTAGCTTAAAAAACCGACGAAAATATCGTACGTGTGCGTGCTCTTGTGGGGCGAGGGGAAGTGCGGTTGATCGTTTCGTATCAGGGCGTTGGGATACCGTCTTCATAATTTCAGCAGTTGAACGGAATCTAAAATTTTAGGCCGAGGGAAGCGGGCGTTCTCTCTCCCGCCTTGTGGTTCGAGAAAACGTCTGCTCTTTCTAAAAGAAGCAATCTAGGCATTCGTCAATGCACTCCCAGCGAGTTTTCACGTTCTCTGTGTGCAGGGGCGAGGAAGTTCAAGAGAGAAATTACCGGGACGTGGACGAGAGCAGTCGCAGCGACCAGTTGTTGCTCCGCGATGAAGTAAGTTGTGATTTTTGCGTGGGAATTAGATTTATTTCCCGTTAGGTTTCCCTGTAATGGTGAAACTCCGTTGTAAGGAGCAGTGCACAATTCTCGCGAGCGACGATTTCAGAATCGCTTTTACATAAATTCAGATGGAACCGAATTGGGTCATTAGTCGCTTACGAAGCACTTCATCTAACATATGCCCATTTTATTACCATAGTTCTTCTTCCTGTGAGTCACGACCTAGCTTTAATCGTTCAACGAGCAATGGTAAGTGGTGAATTTTGGTTTCGAATCTTTGTGTGTGAATACTTGCGCGTCCATGTTGGGTTCCCTTACCCCACTCGTCCTTTTACTGACAAATGATGGGCACGTTAGTATTCCTCATTCGTATGGAACGATAAATTTGGTATTTTTAAGGATGTTCCATGTAAATGTTGTCTAAGGAGTACGTTCAGTTTGTGAAATCAACTTCAATAATGCAGCTCCATGGTGTGTTAAGCTCCTACACGAAAGTTCAAGCCAACACATGTCCCCATATCGTAACGTACTTAGCGTCGTGTACTCTGTGACAGGAAATCACTTAATATGTTAGCAAAGCATGATCCCTGATCGGTCATTCTGGAGTTCAGTAATTAAAACTACGTTGACCAGTTTTCTCTTTTTTAATTAAAAAATTTCGTGAAACTTCATACCGCTTGGCAATGAGGGCAGAATAAATAATGTTAATTACACTGTCTGTGCACAGCTAGCGCTCAGCTACTCAAAGTCCTCGTTATAAGCTGAAGTGACCCACTTTCATCACAAGTGCGGACCACTTTTAACGTTACCGTTAATAAGCGGCTTTAGCGGATGCGGTCTACCTCAAGAACCTTGTAGAACCTCGTACAATTGACGTCATTATCAAGGATAGGTTGGTGTTACATATATTAACGTGGTGTCTCCTGATGACGACAAATTTTTTGTCCGATGCGGTTACGTTTGACTGCAATTGCGCCAGTTAACGGATTGAGAGAGAACCATCGAAATAGGTCCTTTGGCTATGTGTCAAAAACCGTCTGAATAGAGCACAAGTCGTTTCTTATTTTAAGATATTAGTTTCAAAAGGTCATCCGGAGATCGATGGTGGACAGAAGAACCTCTGACGACGACCGTGAAAAGTTCACGACGCGTGCCGGTGCTGCTATATCCGGAAGACACGAACGACAGCTCCAGACACGTATCGTGCGCTCGAAGAACAACTGTGAACAGCCGAGTTCTTTCACATAGCCAGCGGTATGGAAGTAAAATCCAAACTTGCTAGTTAGCATGAGACAGAGAGTGAATTCAGAAGTAGGATAAGACACGCCATCCATTAACATAACACCAAAAAGTTGTCGTTAGCGAACTGGTGTTCCCCCCTCCCCCCCCCCCCCCCCAAAGGTATCGTCAAAGTTCGCCGACCAAACGGACTCCTTTGCTTTGCCCGCTACTGCCTCTTTTATCACCACCCACACCTCGCACTTTTTTAACTATGTAACCTTTCGCGGATGGTGTCATGATGATTAAAATTCCGCGTCGTTGTATAAAATTCTTAATTATAAAATTAAAATCGACGTTTCGACCGTGTTACAACGACCTTCATCAGGACGAGACTGGTTTTAGTAGAGGGAAGTGTTCCATTTATTGCAGGCATCGGTGTCAACACATTAGCCCAGAATAATAAATCGGCGATAACGGCACACCACCGTGAACTATCAGTACATTTCCGCGCACACCAGGAGAAAAACGTGCACACCAGATGTCAGCTGCTGAGTCGCAGACTGTTCCCAATCACTGACAAGCCGGCTAGCCCACCAGTAGCTTCTTTCCTAGACTCCCTCGCCCGTCATGAATAGGTAATTAATTCTAGGGCCAATAAATTTTTACAAATAGGACACTTTGTTACCGATCGTCTGCAATAAACAGAGCCACCTGTCCTCCACCAAACCCAATCTTGCCCTCAGGAAGGTCGTTGCAGTACGGTCGACACGTTGGTTTTCAGTTTCTAATTAAAGTATTTTATACAATGACCCTGTACAACACCCAAAAGAATTTTGTTCATCCCGCACTTTTTGTTTGACACCGTCACTCTTTTGTTTTCTAATGCACGACCGACATGTCGAAACAATGGCTCTAAAAGCTGTATTTTGTGACCTACTATGAGCCCAAATAAAATATTTTATGCGTCACGGACATTTACTGTCAACGACGGCGACTGGCATGAAATCCCTCTTTGGTGGAATTTATAGCTCAATAAGATTCCGGTCGTCTTGCCTTTCTAATTTCCAGACTGGTGTTCAGGTAATAGGTCGAGCAGCAGTAGCATCTGACTCAGAGGACAAACAAACGAACTTATACATATCGATATCAACAAGATAATAACATTTTCTGTACATAACAGGAGACACACAATGTTACTTGCATGCTATGCTCGTCCACATCACATGACGTGAGCGTCAATTATAAAATCTTTATGGCGTGGAATTTAATGTGGATCTACAAAACATAGAAGCCACTGACGGTGACCTCCGTGACCGAATGTCGGTCTGACAATTAAATATTTTACATGCAGCTCATGCTGTATACCAAGATGTCTTTCAACAAATACACTGGTGGGAAAACTTGAGGACGAAAGTAAGTTTCGCGTGATGTATCACTGCCATGTAACATAGCTCGATGAAAATTGGTCCATACATAGAAGGAACTACTGCAGGTAGAACAGAAAGTAACTGAGAGGAGCATGCAGTTTGACGAACAGGAAAGATACTTATATTCAAAGACAATAATTACACTTTCTGCGTTCTTCTTGAAAAAACATCGTCAGGAACATTGAAAATGTTGCAGTAAGCCTACAAAGAGCAAGCCATGGGCAAAACACGAGTTTCTGAGTGTCATAAACGATTTCGGGAGGGTGAAAATGATCTTGCGGATACTCCAGGCCCCAGAAGGCCCTCAACTGCGAAGATTGGAACCAACGTCAACACAATTGATATATAATGGGGAAGACCGTCGATTATCTTTAACAAAGATTGCAAAGATTATGAATATACCCTATGGATCGGCTGAAATTTACGAAATGTTCTAGGGAGCAGAAAGATGCAGGAAAGTGGATGCCTCGGGTGATCAGTGACGACAGAAGGCTCACTGTGTGATGGAGTGTCGACAATGGAAGGGAAGGCTTCAATGAGAACCACATTTTTTGGACACGCGGCGGAATCCTATTTTCATCATTATGACCCACAGACAAAACAGTACAGTGCCCACTGGAAAGATCCTTCAACTCCAAGACCCAAAGAGGCCCAGGTTCAACCAAGTGCAAGAAAAGTCATGCATCTTGTCTTCTTCAATAAGCAAGGCACTGTGTACAGTCACATGGTGGTGGATGAGAGCAACCCACTGTTACTGCGAATTGCTGTTGTAACGTGTCATATTGAAGGGTCCATTAAGGAGCAAAATTCCAAAAAAAAAAAAAGACTACATCTTGTTCAAATGGTATGGATCCTTCATTCGGGTAATGCTCCGGCTCATTGCGCGATCAAGATTCAAAAAACAATCACTGAATTAGGCATTGAGGTGATGGATGCCCCATCCGCTTTATTCACCGACCGAGCGCCGCGTGACTTCCGCCTGTTTCCTGCAGTGAAAAAAGAGCTTCGATGTCCTTATTTTCAGAGTAATCGTGAGCTAAACAATCAAATTTCATGTGTGCTCAACAGTAATTAATTTGTTATGTTATTTTCTATCTCGCCCTTATGTTTTGCAGGGCAGTGTTCTTACAAGCACCAAGCATACAGGGTATAAAATATGTGTGTATTATGGCATAGACAGTGAAGAGTCATCATGACTCACACTGTTGCACATTTCTATCTTTGGTAATTGAAGAAAACTTCACAAGCCCAGATCACTGAAGGAGCATTTTATTGGATGACCGGTTTCGACATTGCAATGCTGCTATCAGTGGGTCTTACGCTTCAGATCCGATGATGAGAGCATAGCTCTGTCGAAACAGGTCATGCAATAAAATATTTTTTATCGATCATGGCTTGTGAAGATTTCTTCAGTTACCATACATCAAGGTCGACCCCAGACTGACCATGTCAGCAATAGATGTCTTTATTGTTGTTCATTCCCTTAATATTTGTGGTAATGAGTAACGCATAGTTTGCACTTACTTTGATATTTTGTAAGTTCGTTGACAAAATGCGTGACGTATTTATAAGAATTGAGAAATTAAGAATACATATAGCCATAAGCAATATCCAGCATTCTCTTTCTACTCTTTGGCCTGTGAGTTCATCACACTTGCTTCTAATTACGGGGTTAATATTTACAAGTGCTTGTAACGGAACCTATTAAAGGCTTTACTTTACCGAAGTATGCGATACCCTCCAAATTCAACCAGTTTAACGAGTATTTATGATTATAGAAAATTTATTGTGTATGTTAACAATGATTGCATAACATGTCTCCATAAACAGTCAACCCATTAAATTATAATGAATAAATGACTCACACAAAAGTTAATATCACTTGATCACTGATACAGCAAATGTCATCATTTAAAAACACTAAGTTCATTTTAAATAATTAATATGAAGTACTAAAAATAGTGGCCAACTTACGTATTTTGGATCTCCTTAAATAAAAATCACCCAGTGAAACCGATTTGTTCACTAGGACCGTTTTCACTCAGTATTCACGTAAACACTCCTATTTTAGACGAAAACCAATGTAATTCTTAATAATTCATGTTATTTACTTATTTATGCAAATTAGAGAAGTCAATTGACAAACTTCTAAAAAACGGCCTTTTTGTAACAAAGAATTAATCTGTCAAGTCAACAAATCTGTCTGTCATTTTAATAACCTGTTAAATTATGTCACTCGATATAAATTAATAACTTTTCTGCACAAATTACGATAACAGATGTACATGTGACTTATAAACTATATCTCTTTGTAGTAGTTCTTTGACAAGGTTATAAATACAAGCAGCAAGAAGGGTCGGGAGCGGAGTCTGAATGTCACTTTGGTAAAGTGTATGTGTGTTATTGTTCGAGGTGGATAAACATTGCAAAGAACATGTAAAAGAAGTGCTACTTTGTGTTGTGTCATTGTCTTTGGTGGACATTTATCATCAAAAGCACATCAAAAACACGGGACCTAATTTTTTTACCCCTAGACAACCAGATTTAGAGCCAGTATTAGCATCGAGACACAGCAGCGATCCAGCAAGCAGCAGCGATTACCACAATGCATTTTAATGGCACCAACCTAACATCAAGTGCTAACAAGCTCCGTAAATGGGAGTGAAATAGTGCGATTATAGCAATATCTACGACTAGGCGACTACTATATGCTATGTCTGACTACCGTTTTGCCTCACCGGTACAAAACATAACGTGAACTATTTATCTCTTGGATTGCTACCGTTACGTGTCGTTCGTGCACTTCACTGATTACAACAAGACTGTATCGGTCGTGTTTCTTGTCTGCAAGCTTGACCACTAAAAAGACTATCATTCTGCAATATATCAGTTACTATCTTGTTCTGGTGTCTCAGTTTTAAGTGTGAACACTAAAAGAATACCATTTTACAATGTATCAGTTACCATCTTGTTTTGGTGTCTTAGTTTTAACATTTTATTTCTGTTGGTGATACCACCATAAAAGAATCGGCCTTTACCCAGCCTGAAACTACAATCACTCCGTTGGATCACTTTTGTTATATCTGTCATTCAGATTTATTCTTAGTGGGAAGTGTTTCCCAAGGACTTTCATAGGAGAACTCAGGCTGACTGTGAGTGGCATCGAATGCCTTTGTGTGATACATTTGTGAAGTTCACTATTTCGACAATATCACTTCTGCCTACAAACAGTGCCCATAAGCGTAGAGAGTGACAATGCCCGTGTTTGCTGTGTCCTCTTCCCAGTCATTGGTGCAAATGGCTCTGAGCACTATGGGACTTAACATCTATGGTCATCAGTCCCCTAGAACTTAGAACTACTTAAACCTAACTAACCTAAGGACAGCACACAACACCCAGCCATCACGAGGCAGAGAAAATCCCTGACCCCGCCGGGAATCGAACTCGGGAACCCGGGGGTGGGAAGCGAGAACGCTACCGCACGTTCCCAGTCATTACATTCCCTCTTATTTATCTTCAGCTGCCACACTACTGTCTCAACAGCACAGCAGTAAAACTCTTATTCAACAGAGTAAAATCCTCTTTAAAGCGCTACATAATACAGCCATGTTCTCAAAAACATTTTCTATATTAGAAATTCAACATTTGAATGCTCTTCCTCAACAATCAGAGAAATAAATTTCTCTTCAATCTTCAAAGCAGAGCTAACACTCCACCTTTCACAATAACTAAATGAAATGGTTCAAATGATTCTGAGCACTATGGGACTTAACAGCTGAGGTCATTAGTCCCCTAGAACTTAGAACTACTTAAACCTAACTAACCTAAGGAAATCACACACATCCATGCCAGAGGCAGAATTCGAACCTGCGACCGTAGCGACGCGCGGTTCCAGACTGAAGCGCCTAGAACCGCTCGGCCACTCCGTCCGGTTTCGCAATAACTATATATTCTACACAATACTCTGTAGCTTACTATTGTCAACACCCTCTTCGTTTCCACTTTTCTATCCCACCGAGGAAAGTGGCGGAGTGGTTAGCAGACTGGACTCGCATTCGGAAGGACTTCGGTTCAAACCCTCGTCCGGACATCCTACTTTAGATTGCGGACTTTCAAATACAATAAATGAATGAAATGAGGTGACCCTCAACTACGTGCGCTCTGACTCAGAGATGAAATATCAAAAGTTTTGGCTGGTTTAGTTGTCTAGGGGCTTGGATACGTGGTTGCCACATTACAGGCCAAATACTGCTGAGTCTACAGTATACACACACATGAATCGAATGGTCGAAGCTCTCTATCACTCGGGAATTGCGAATTATGAATGTAACGTATAACTTATAAATGAAAGATTGCTATTAAATGAAATCTGCAGGTACTATCTTAACGACTGGAAATGATGACTACAATAGTAGAAGGACTTTTGAAAATGCGGTATATTTCTGACAAACACTTATTGGTGTCGATGGTCCAGCAATTAAATAAAATATAAGTTAAATAACAGGGAAACAGTAGATTCCTACTACACGTAATTAGCTATGAACAACAACATAGCTATCGAGATATTCACTTCTAAACGCACACCACGTCTTCACTGTAGAAGCCACGGAAATCTCACAAGTGCAGAAGTCGGCACTCCAAAATATTTCTATCTGCCGCGACCACGCGCAAACCGCTCCACACTCTCCAAGTCTGTCCGCCGACTCCTGTCGCGCCTTCATGTCCAGCACTTCCCGTGTGCGGTCCTATACTGCCTCGAACTGCCGCACTGCCCATAACTATCTCGTGCCCTCTCCGGAACTCACTTCCATCCAGTCTCCCCATTCACGAGTGCTGTGATTGGCTAGAGCGCTCGCGCCACGTCTTCAAGCCAATGCACCCACACAAACATAAGGAAACACATTCGAAATACTGCATTTACATTTAAATAAATATTCCTACGGATAGGCCATAAACATGCTCTAACACACATTATTAGATTCATAAACAAATTAAATAAACATATATTAAAGGAATAGAACAAAAGGTAGGCCAGTAGCCTAATGTCTCTGTGCTTTCTAAAACACAGTAAATATTTAACCAATTTCTTCGTGAATAGTATATATCGGATATAAACAAAGACATAGATGAATAAATATATTTATAAGCATGCTGCCACCGTTTTTTTGTGTAACTGTGGAATACTTATGGCCTAACGCGAGCCGGCCGGAGTGGCCGAGCGGTTCTAGGCGCTTCCGTCTGGAACCGCTCGACCGCTACGGTCGCAGATTCGAATCCTTCCTCGGGCATGGATGTGTGTGATGTCCTTAGGTTCGGTAGGTTTAAGTAGTTCTAAGTTCTGGGGGACTGATGGCCTCAGATGTTGAGTCCCATAGTGCCCAGAGCCATTTGAGCCATTTTTGAGCCTAACGCGATCGATATAATCAGGCACTCTGACCTCCTATAACTCATGTACTATTCAAGTTACATGTCTGTAATTTATAACAATTTAGGTTTACACTAATAGCTTTCAAAAGACACGTCGATCGACGAAATCGGATTTACATTTTGGAAATTTGCTGCTGGGTGTTACTTGTCTAACTTACAGTCCGATACTAAACTTTAAACTAATAAAGATATTAAAACTTTGATTACACCATCAGAATCGTCGTGAAAATAATGGTAATGTACATGTTTCTTTTTGTGGTATCACGATTCCTCTGGCTACTATTAATTGTGAAATGTCTGCCATTAAGGTTTCAGAAAGTCCGCCATCTCTGGCAATCCCGGCATAGAAATCTCCTTCATCGACACAAAGCATCGTCCTCGTCACAGTGTCAACATGGAATTCCCAGCTGGACCCCTCTTGCTTCGGCTAACGTCCGTCACCACGTGTTCGGCATGCCGAGCGGCCCGCGCACACCGAGCGCCCTGTGCGGCCGCCCAACTCCTAACACATAATATTTGAGGGCGTCACAACTCGCCTGTGACCTACCAAGGTTTTCCTTGATTTCCCTAAATCGCTTCTGGCAAGTGCCGGGACAGTTCCCTTGAACAGGTCCGGTCGTCTTCCTTCCCTAATCCGATGAGACCGATGATCTCGCTGTTTGGTCTCCTCCCCCAAGTCAATCAGCCAACAAACCTATCTCCATTGTCACACAATTCTCCACTGAAAGTATGTTCTTTCTTGACAGCTATCGCCACTGTCGTTTTCAGTCTTCTCCTCTTTGACTATCGCTCCTGTTTCTGACGATACTAAAAACAGCTTCAAATATAATATAATAAAACTAATACACTATAATATAACTAATAAACTATAATATAATAACTATAATAATAACTATAACTATAATAATATAATAATAAGATAATATAATAACTATAATAATATAACTAATAAACATTATTGTTAATTTAATACCCTTTCTTCTTATTATTTTTTAAAACCAGTTACTATTATTGTAAATGTATGCGCATTATTTCAAGTGTATGTTTAAGTGATGATATGTGTTGTTCCTAGTCCGATGTAGAGTGTCTTAACGCCTTAATCTGGTCAGGCTAAATGAGCAATAAATAAACAGATAAATATTTTATGATGTGACGCATAGATGGTTCATTTAAGTTCATAGCAGATAAAAAAAATATTGGATTTTTGGTCGCTGTTTCTACATATTCGTCCAGCAGTGGACCAGCTGAACAGATTTTCTGTGAACGAAAAAGGTTTGATGCTACGACGAAGACTGGGTTGGAGCCGCAGCTGTCTATGTTTACACAGCAATGGCGGTATCTGGCGACCCTGCCTTTCCATCTCAGCACATTCCTCGGATATTTTTGCGAAGCCTTTCTATGGCAATATTAAGTGGATTCGTCCCTCAAAGGGCTACATTTTTTACAGTCTCTTCCCCCTCACAGTGTACTGATCTGTAAAGCAGAGGTACCTCACTATACATACAAACAGTTAGTATTATTAGTCAAAGCATCTCTGAGAAAATCAGATTATGTTGTGATGATGGTAATAATATTTATAAAAGGCTAAAAAACAGAGCATTGTTTAAATGCAGTACAATTTTATTTGGTACCACAGACTGCACAGCTTAGAAAAGCAGTCAGGCTACATTCAGGGAAGTATGTTATGCCTCCAGATTCCCCTTCTGAAGGTGATCTGTGAAAAAAATACTAAATTTATTTCACTACAAGAAATGTGTTTTTAGAATTTAGATCAATTACACACACCATCATCATCATATTTTAGAATTCTATTAAAATAGTAGGCAAGGGAGATAGAGAAGGTCATTCTAATTTTATGTGTCAGTTTTGGTGAATTTAATTACAGTCATTTAGAAGGAAATTGTACCTGAGTGATAAAAACTTGCATTTGTGGTGAATCGCAAAATCAGATTTATGAATTCATTAGCTTACTACTATGCAGTTTTAGAACATTCAACATCCACATTCCTGTTGGTCGCTTGGTTCTTTACCCTCCATCATTTTTATCTTCATTCTTTTATTTATCCTAGCCTCCTTTGTAGTAACTTCTGCTTCACTTGCTCACAGCCAATCAATAACAACTACAGCTGGAACCATATTCCTTCCATGCTTTGCATCTGATTTTTTCTGCCCGACGAATGCAGTTGTATTCGATCCCCTGAGCAGCTGTTGAAGTTTCCCTTGGCATTCTGTGAAAGACAATGAATATACCTCCTATGCGGACTCGTATTTGCCAGATCCCTTTCTTTAGGCTTAGGTGCTACATAACAGCAAGGAATGCTTGGGAGTGTATTTTGTGCCTGTACATCCAATTCCTGTAGGTGTACGTTGCCCCAAATGATGTGTATTATTAGATGTTGCTTTGAACTGGTTGCCTCGAAAGCTCCATTTGGTGTTAAATTTCTTTATTGTCAGCATTTCTAACACATTAACTGAAATAAAACAACACAACAGTACGGAAACCATGAAGCACATGTGTTTCAAATTCCGAAAGCAAGAAGTAAACAAATATATATCACAAGTTCTTTGGCACAGCTAATCCCCAGCCTTATGGAAACACCTACATTTAGGTTCCAGCAGACAGAACCTTCTAGAATACACCTGCGTTTACGATCAATATCTGCAAGTTTAAAAACGCATGAAAAAGAAACATACATCACCTATTCTGACGCACTTTAAAATGAAAGAGGGCCATGGCATTTGTTCAAAATTATATTCAAATTAAATTTACGAACAAACGGAAAATGAAAATGTCCATAATCTATACATTTTTGTGATTGACACGAAATGCTCTTTTCTACAGAGGAGAAATATTTTTTTCACATTTTGGTCTTTTTCACTAGCAGGTCCCCTTAAAAAGCGTCAAGTCACAGTAATCTTCTTTCCAACAGCTTTAAAATGTCGACTAAAAATTATCTTATCAGATTTAGCAAAATCATTCTTGCTTCAACTATGCTGCAAACTCGTTGCTACATCAAAACGCTTAACACATAATAAAGCCCAGCTCCAATGATCTTACAACACCAGATGACTGGCCGCGCGGGGTAGCCGCATGGTCTCAGGCGTCTTATCACGGTTCGCGCGGCTCACCCCGTCGGAGGTTCGAGTCCTCCCTCGGGCATGGGTGTTTGTGTTGTTCTTAGCGTAAGTTAGGTTAAGTAGTGTGTAAGCTTAGGGACCGATGACCTCAGCAGTTTGGTCCCATAAGACTTTACCACAAATTTGCAAATTCCCAGATGCCTGACCCATTCGGCCGATGTTCAGTGGTGAAGCATACGTTTGTTTACACGAGGGTTTAACTTAGATCAACAGAATGTAGCTGTCTATAGGTACAAGAACTACAAACCCCAGTCATATTGTTAATCGACCACAGAAGGCTTAAATTTTTTATTTCCACAGCAGACTGTGCCAACCGAATTTCGGGAACTGCGAAAGTATTGACTGGAGGACAATTAAACTACACGTCTCCTCCATTTTCTTATCGTCACGTCTCCTCGTCGGCTCGTCGGCACTAATCGGAAAAGTGATAGTCCTTCGGTCAAGTAGTGTATCTGCTTTAGCATCTGCTATCCGGGCTTTGAGATCCTACAATACTGTAGTGAAGTAATGGCAAAAACGCGATTACTGAAAATGAACGACATGTGTAGGCGCCATCTGTATTAATCAGGCGCACTGTTTCCACATAAACCATTTTAGCGACAGTTGTCTGTTAGGTAACAGTAGTCTCTTTATGATGCAACTGGGATAAAATGATACTACATATACGAGGTGTGTTCAAGAAAATAACGGGAATGCTTGTTTTTTTTAATAATTTTATTTATTCGTCTATATTAGCATTACCCCTTCAAAACAGTCCCCATAAGACATACGTTTACGCCAGCGCTTTTTACAGTTGCCAAAACACTTCTGGAACTCGTGCTCTTGGATACCTTAAAGGCTCTCTCAGCGATGCGTTTTTAATTTGACCTATACTTGTAGAGCGACGGCCCTTTGTAGTTTCCTTTAGTTTTGGGAAAAGAAAAAGTCACTTAGGCCATGTCTGACGAATATGGAGACTAGACCATCATGTTTGAAATTTCCTGGCAGATAAAACCTGTGTGCCAGACCGAGACTCTAATTCGGACTTTTGCCTTTCACGGTCAAATGCTCTTCTAATTCAGTTACCCAAACCCGACTCACAACCTCTCTTCACAGTCCTGTTTCCGCCAGTACCTTATCTGCTACCTTCTAAACTTCACAGAAGTTCTCCCGCGAAACTTGCAAGACTATCACTCTAGTAATTCGTCTGCGTATGTGGTCGGGAAGTAATGCCGCTGATCTCTGGAAGATGTCGCTGAAATTGATTGGGAAAGTACTTAAGTAAGTCCTTCAAAAAGTAAGTTACACATGTCGTCCGGCGCTAAGACCACTGCGCAAACGATAGTGGGGCGCTGACAGAAGAAAGCACTCGTTCCGGTTTTTCTGAAGATACATTTCTGTTGCGGTACGAATAACATGTGTACCACAGTGTGAGAGTGAAATGGCGCAAACGTGATACAAAAGCTGAAGTACGCAAGAGATTATTCGATGTGGGTTCTGCCTTTTGTACAGAACACGGTTTTTTTAAAGTGAACACATTTTAGGGTATAAGTGATCTAACAAAATGAGGCCTAAAGACAATTTTTGTTCGTTTTTTATCTTACCTGCATTTTACGTTATATTCTTTTTCAGGACAATCTGTATGGTGTCCTGCAATGGCAGCTGGTCATCTGCAAACCAAACGATGTAAATGTCAATTTTACCATCGAATTAACACATCCTTGATTTTTAAAGACGTGATGCAGTGCGGCAAAATGTTTGCGTACACATTTGTTTTTACTCACATTTTGTTGTGACTGATACTCCTTTGGCGTTCTGATGGCACTGCACATTCATATTAAACGTTCTTTGTGTAATTTTGGTTTTATAAACGCTTTTTCACTTCGCTAAACCCAGTGTACATGTTGTTATGCCTTCTAAACCCGTTGGCGTTCATTTGTTCTCGAGTGAGTCTGGCGCGAAATTTGAATTTTATCTACCTTTATCTCTCTTCTTCTGTCTCTCTCTCTCTCTCTCCGTGTACGTGTGGGTGTGTGTAAGCTCCTTTAGCTGTTTCTGTTGCCTTTCCGGTACAGTTCCTTTAAAGTGTTAAATAACGTGCCTTTACAGTGGGTAGAGTATTCGTGTGAAACCTGCTTGCCTTCTGCTAGAGCCTTCTGCATGTGGAAGAATATTTTGTTAGTTTGTGGTGTAGGCTGTGACTGGATTTCAGTATTTTCAAATCTGTTGCTATTGCAGTTGAATGGTAGTTATGGGCTATTATGTGGTCAGCAATTGTGCTATGGCTGCTGTTATTTTTTACGGCTTCGAGGTGTATCTTGTTTTAAAGTTTCTGCATTTTTGTCCTATGTATACCGATTGGCAAGTGTCGCATGTGAGTTCATATATTCTTGATCGGTTGAATTTATCTGCGGGTATCTCCTGAATTCTGAGTTTTTTTCTGCGTTGTAATCTCTGCTTTGCGTCCTGTTTGAAGTCTCTGTTTATTCAATTTGTTGCCTATTCTGTGGACAATTTTGTTATTGTAGATGAGTATGTGCCATTTTGTTTAGTGTGTGAGTTGTTACACTGTTGTGCCTTATGTCCGGTTATTGTGTGTTGTGTTGTTCTGCGTTGTGTGAGGTTTTGTGTGTGTCGTGCATTCGTTCTTTTTCCGTTTACGAATTTGTTTGTTTAATTTCTCTATCATATGGAGCTCGTAACCATTTTCCTCTGCTATTTTATTTATTGTTTTGAGGTGCTGTGTGTAATTCTGTTCGCTTATGGGTGTTCTGTTCAATCTGTGGGGCATGAATCTGAATCTTGCTTGTTTGTGTTCCATTGGGTGGTACGACAGATTGTAACACAACAGTGCAACAAAACACAGACAAAACAGAATGGCACATACTCACCTACAATAGCAAAATTGTCCACAGAACAGGCAACATATTGAATAGGCAGGGACTTCAAGTAGGGCACCGGGCAGACAACACAAAATAGAAAAACTCAGAACACAGGAGATACCCACAGATAAATTCAACAGATCAGTAGTAGTAGTAGTAGTAGAGTAGTAGTAGCTTTATTTATCCGTAGATTTCTTTTTAAAGGATATAGGACATGTAACAGTATTTACAAATTTAGATCAATTTAAAATAAGCTACACATATATTTACAGACTTCCAGTTAGAGACAATCATTAGATTTACTCCTGGTATACAATAATTTTTTTGCAAATAACTTATTAAATAATGTAATGCCACATTGTTCACTCATAACTCACTATCAGTCACTGCACACACTATACACACATTGTTTTATAACACTTCACTCACCACCCACACACACACACACGCACACACACACACACACACACACACACACACACACACACACACACACACACACACACACTGGTGATCTCTGGGATATTTCCTGTACCGCAACTTCCCATTTGCTATCCTGAAAAACTGAGGCAGCATCCCTCCATAATAGTGAGATGTTGAGCTCAGAAAGAGGAATTGGTTTTAGTATTGTGCCATCCATTGCTTGGGGGTATGTATTTCTGGAAAGGAAAAAAAAGACGGAAAAAAACATGAAGTGAAGGTGCTATGTGGACTGTTGGATATTTTATAATCATTATTATTATTATTTATTTTTATAACATTTTTTATCAAACCCCTACTCTGTTTTAGCTAAGTAATCCTTCAATGTATAAAATGTATTGCATAACACATGCTTATTAGCTGCCTTTTTAAATAAGTGTATTTTGGAATTTCTTTAATCTCTTTAGGTAATTTATTGTACAGTTTTATTTCTTGGTAGAAAATGCTGTTTTGAGATTCATGTTTATTTTTTCTTGGTAAATGTAAGTTGAGTCTATCTCTTGTTCCATGGTCATGGACAGAGCTGTTTGTGCAGTAATTACCAATGTTATTTTTGATGTGTACAACTGGATTGTATTCACAAGGAGCAGTTAAAATTCCCCGGGTTCTGAACAGATCTTGACAATGAGCTCTACTCGTACTTTTGGTTATTATTCTTTAGAAAGATCAAAAAATATGCCTATGACACACTCATCTTTATCAAGAGCATCATGTACAACTTTTGTGAATTCTACTATGGCTGACTTCGTATTTTTGCCACTTCGGAAACCAAACTGTGATTCGCTTAAAAGATTGTATTTATTCAGGTAATTCATTAACCTGTCTTTCATAATTGCTTCTATTATTCTTGAGAACGGTGACAGCAGGGAAATGGACCGGTAATTTTCTATGTCTTCTGCATTACCTTTCTTAAGCAAAGGTACAACTCTTGCCTGTTTTAACTGCTCTGGAAATGTCCCTGATGTGAAGGATTGATTTATAATATTTGTTAAGGGGCTTTGTATAATCCCTATGCATTGTTTCAGTACACACATTGGTACTTCACCTAGGCCTACTGACTTCTTATTTTTTAGTTTTCGAATTGTTTTACTGACTTCATTCTCTGTGTTGGAAATATCATTGTATTTAGTGCAAAATTATTTACAGGTGGTATATTTGTTTGGGGGAATTTGTGCTGTAACTTCTCTGCAAGAGTTGAAAAATGCTCGTTTACATAGTTTGCTAAGTGCTGTGGATTATTTATTACTTTATCCCCCTTCCTTAGTAGTATGTTATTCTGCGTTTGTTTGCCTCTTCCCGTTTCCTTTTTTTCCTTTTTTATAACATCCCAGACTGCTTTGCTTTTATTCTCTGCATTACATGAATCCACATGCAGCAGTTGCCAATCGGTACACATAGGACAAACATGAAGGAACTTTAAAACAAGATACTGAGAACACCTCAGAACCCTAAAAAATACCAGCACCCACAGCACGTATGCTGACCACCTAATAGCCCATAACGATCATTCAACTGTAATAGCAACTGATTTAAAAATAACTGAAGTCCAGTCACAGCCTACACCACAAATTAACAAAAGAAGAAAATTTCCACATGCAGAAGGAAATAGCAGAAGCCAACAGGTTTTAAACGAATACACTGCACTTTGTAAAGGTACGTTATTTAACACATTAAAGGAATTGTACAGGAAAGGCAACAGAAACAGCTAAAGGAGCTTACACACGCAGAGAGAGAGAGAGTGAGATAGAGAGAGACGAAAAAGATAAAAGTAAACAAAATTCAAATTCCGCCGTCAGACTCACTCGGGAACAATTGAATGCCGACGGGGTTCAAATGGCTCTAAGCAGTATGGGACATCTGAGGTCATCAGTCCCCTGCCGACCGAGTTAGGGGACATAACAACAACATGTACATCGCATTTTGCGAAGTGAAAAGGTGTTTATAAAACCTAAATTACATAAAGAATGTTTAATAAGTGTGTGTTGTGCCCTCAGAACGCGAAAGGAGGATCAGTCTTAACAAAACGGGAGTAATAACAAATATATACGCAAACATTTTGCCACACTAAATCACGTCTTTGAAAATCAACGGATGTGTTAATTCGTTGACGAAATGTACGTTTACTTCGTTTTGTTTGCAGATGACAAGCTGTCAGTGCAGGACACCATACAGACGGTATTGCAAAAGCATAGAATGTAAAATCAAGGTAAGATATAAAACGAACAAAAATTGTCTTTAGGCCTCATTTTGTTAGATCAGCTATAACCTAAAATATTTTCATTGTTTACAGTTGTTCAATAAACAAAACCGATTGATGATGGCAGATAAGTGCCGAAACATGTTTGGGTAACAAAGAAAAACAGTGTTTTGCATAAAAGGCGGAACCTATATCCAATAGTTTAACTGCAAACATGAAAAAATACAAGAGCTACAAATTTAAAAGAGGAATATACGCTGGACTGTACGAGTCGTGGGCAAAACCTTCAAATTGCACACAGATTCACTGTGGGATTTTGGCGATTTATGGGCCTTAATACAGTGTCACTTCGAACCACAGTGAAATAGTGGCAACAAATTAGACCAAGGCCGCACCGACGTGGGTGACGCTGATCGAAAAGTACAGATATTGCATCACGCGATTACCCTCTCTTCGGCGAGCTGGAAGAACAATTGGGGAAAAGAGATTTTCCAACGATGACGACCTGCACACAGTGGTTCTCGAATGGCTGTGTGAGCAAGTAGCCGATTTCTCTAGACGATGATCTGAACGTCTGGTACGACGTTCCGATCCTTGTTCACGGAGACCTGGTGTCTGTGTTGAAAAGTAGTCTCATATGTCTGTGCCACTCGGAAGTGAAGTGCAGCATTCAGTAGAAGTTCCTTGGCCCGCCTTAATAAGATGTAAGTCCATTCGTAAATAAATAAGATCAACGACATGCGAGTTTAAAAGAAATTTACTTCTTTTTTTAAAGAAAAGAAAGACAGAAAGAAAAAAGCATACATATCCGATACTACTGTACCAAATGGTCTACGGACGAAGAAATAAATAATAATCTGTACTGTTTCTTCTCCATTTCGTGAAATATACGAACTTCGCATCCTGGCCAGGCCTGGATTAGGGGGAGGGGGAGTGGGGGCAACTGGGCGGCAATTTCCGGGGGCACCAAATTCACATTCTTGAAGAAAAAACCTTGTTTCACAAAGCGCCTAGCATCCAGCGCACTTTGGCCTATCGATTATTCGTGTGATTTTTGGTTTTTGAATATTTTGAAAGACATAAGTTGATTTTTAAATGCGTGCATAGTGTACGTGATGTCTCTGTGTATCCGAGATAATGAAAGTCTGACAGAAAGTTTTTGCCATATCGCTACACTACTAAGGGCCAGTTGTACAGCCTCCGTTTAGCTCAAATGGTTCAAATGGGTCTAACCACTACGGGACTTAACTTTTGTGGTCATCAGTCCCCCAGAGTTAGAACAACTTAACCTAACTAACCTAACGGCATCACACACATCCATGCCCGAGACAGGGTTCGAACCTGTGACCGCAGCAGCAGTGCGGTTCCGGACTGAGCGCCTAGAACCGCTCGGCCACAACGGCCGGCCTCCGTTTAGCAGCCGCTTAAATTCTATTCTCGGAAAAGCACGGAAAACCCGTTGTACGAACACTTAACGCCTAACCGGAGAATAAACGCAGGATAATTAAACCAATGATTCTGGCAGGGTTAGTGAAGTTAACCGGAGAATAAGTTTTCCAAAATGGTATGAATAGTTACAGAATTAGTGATGAGGAGATTGATTGTTAGAAAGAGGAAGGAGAAGAAACAGGTTCATGATACAAATTATATGGAAGAATATGATGGTTCCAAATTTATATAAATATTCCCTACTACTACTACTTTACGATCTCATACTTGACAAAATGCGGCATATGAATGAACTATGAAAATATTTCCTAACATAAAACTTTTTGCTCTTTGATACTGGCACTTCGTGAATTATATTCTGCCGTGTTGTTTACATAAATGAGGTAGATAAAAATGAGCGTTTCTGTCAAACCAGTCACGCTTATTTGGTGTATGTTACTACTGCTGCAATATTAGAAAAGCCTATTTCGTTTTATCTAGCAGACAGTGATAAAATAGACGTAATCAAATCGAGAAACCACACCAGTCTTGGGTACTATCCGTATTAACAGCTTTTTCAGCGTTAGACAGCAACATTTTGATTTTTCATGCGGTAAAACGTGTGACTAACTTTAATGAAGTAACACGAGTAGATTCTTTCGCAGAAAGGAAAACGCGCCGTGTAAAGCTGTAACAAGATTAGAGAGAAAAAAATGCTGGGACCTAAGGATTGGAGAAATGTCTACTGTCTTGCTTGCCTCTTGTCTTTACTGGTTTTATGTTTCCTATATTTAATTTTATGTCACACAAAAGACAAAGTTATTAGCTAATAGGCAATAAAGAGTTCAAATCTTCTGAAGAGTTCTTATTCTCCCTGTCACAAATAATCCCACCCAGTATTAACTGCGAGTTTTCACACGTTTGAATTCCAAAGAGTGAAATACAGTGACGTGCGATGGAAGAATGCTGTGTGAAGAGACGTGGCACACTTAAGACCAAATAACACATCCTACATTTCCTCGAACGTGTATGTTTTATATATTAAATTCTTCAGAAAGATGTCCTCCATAAAATGAACATGTTTCTGAAAAAGCGATTTATTAAAAATTTTTGACGTCCTATGCCAAACGCTCGAAGGGGAGGGGGTGGGCCCACTATAAAGTTTTTGCCGCGGTTCGGAAATATTGTAGATCAAGGGCTGATCCCGGCAGAGATAAATATTACCAAAGTCACTGGCCTCTTAATTTCTAGCACGGTCTAGCACGGTCAGTTTATGTGTTGATTAGGCTTAAGTGCGACTCCACACAGGAAAGTTATTCTAAAAATAAGATACAAGCAAAAGGAGAGGTATTATAACGCTACATCTTGAAGCGAGTGCTGCGTAATTATTGTCTGATGCGTCTACTTGCCATCTACGGTTCTACGGTATACTTTAATCACGTTGGCATGCGTACTGTTTAAAACTTAGCTGTTTAAGAAATGCTTCCATCCTTGGGTTGAAAGCCAATTATAAAGCCTTTTTGGGCACCAGATAAATCGCTCCGTTTTCACATTACAAAAACGTCCGCACTGTTAACCGCGTCTTCCCCCGCCCCACCTCACCCCCCGACACCTATATATACATACTTGTTTTACAAATCAAACTTCCTTTTCCTGCTGCTACTTATTTTATTTATCCCACACGCATTTCGCCTTCTCCTCTTTGAAGGCATCATCAGTGGGATTTATAACATTACAGTTTTGTTAGTTATAGATTATCAAACAGTTCACTTCGCGATTTTTTGTAAAAATGTAATTACTTACGATTTGCTGATCTGCGTTTCCTCACATCTGGTCTTGAGGTCGCACTACCACTTTTATCACCTATATTCACCTCTTCGTGTTTTCGCAATCCACACACTGTTCAGCATGTTTCTCACGCTTTTTTTGTTGTGAACTCTCGTTCTTCTGTTCTGTCGATACAACTATTTCGTAGTACACTTCTTTTCACAGCGTAAATATTGCGCCTTCATTACATGTTTCATCGTCTTTGGTATGTTTACCTATTTGTTGCCAACCTAACGAAGTATATGTTCGTTAACTAACTTCTGTTTATGATGTTTATACCGTGTGTGTGTGTGTGTGTGTGTGTGTGTGTGTGTATGAGTGAGAGAGAGGGGGGATAGAGCCGTTTTTTTCTTTTTTTTTTTGGGGGGGGGGGAGGGAAGGTGTGGCGTTTGTACAAGCTGTGAGTGGGTGAAAACTTTGGTGACAGCTTTTTTGACTTTTCGTTTCAGTATTCTGGGGAGGGGTCATGGATGAGTGAGTGTGAAGATGTTGGGTTCTACTATTATTACATTGGACGGTATTATTCTATTTATCCTTTTTGCAAACATTATTTTATTATTTTATCTATTAGTGTAAATAATGAATTGCTTGTCATGTGTACTTGGTCATTCAACAGGATTTTCCCCTCTGCTTTGGATTTGTTGTTGTTGTGGTCTTCAGTCCTGAGACTGGTTTGATGCAGCTCTCCATGCTACTCTATCCTGTGCAAGCTTCTTCATCTCCCAGTACCTACTGCAACCTACATCCTTCTGAATCTGCTTAGTGTATTCATCTCTTGGTCTCCCCCTACGATTTGTACCCTCCACGATGCCCTCCAATACTAAATTGGTGATCCCTTGATGCCTCAGAACATGTCCTACCAACCGATCCCTTCTTCTGGTCAAGTTGTGCCACAAACTCCTCTTCTCCCCAATCCTATTCAATACTTCCTCATTGGTTATGTGATCTACCCATCTAATCTTCAGCATTCTTCTGTAGCACCACATTTCGAAAGCTTCTATTCTCTTCTTGTCCAAACTATTTACCGTCCATGTTTCACTTCCATACATGGCTACACTCCATACAAATACTTTCAGAAATGACTTCCTGACACTTAAATCTATACTCGATTTTAACAAATTTCTCTTCTTCAGAAACGCTTTCCTTTCCATTGCCAGTCTACATTTTATATCCTCTCTACTTCGACCATCATCGGTTATTTTGCTCCCCAAATAGCAATACTCCTTTACTACTTTAAGTGTCTCATTTCCTAATCTAATACCCTCAACATCACCCGACTTCATTCGACTACATACCATTATCCTCGTTTTGCTTTTGTTTACGTTCATCTTATATCCTCCCTTCAAGACACCATCCATTCCGTTCAACTGCTCTTCCAAGTCCTTTGCTGTCTCTGACAGAATTACAATGTCATCGGCGAACCTCAAAGTTTTTATTTCTTCTCCATGGATTTTAATACCTACTCCGAATTTTTCTTTTGTTTCCTTTACTGCTTGCTCAATATACAGATTGAATAACATTGGGGAGAGGCTACAACCCTGTCTTACTCCCTTCCCAACCACTGCTTCCCTTTCATGTCCTTCGACTCTTATAACTGCCATCTGGTTTCTGTGGGAGATGGGACCTGGATAAACTTAAAGAACCAGAGGTTGTACAGAGTTTCAGGGAGAGCATAAGGGAACAATTGACAGGAATGGGGGAAAGAAATACAGTAGAAGAGGAATGGGTAGCTTTGAGGGATGAAGTAGTGAAGGCAGCAGAGGATCAAATAGGTAAAAAGACGAGGGCTAGTAGAAATCCTTGGGTAACAGAAGAAATATTGAATTTGATTGATGAAAGGAGAAAATATAAAAATGCAGTAAATGAAGCAGGCAAAAAGGAATACAAACGTCTCAAAAATGAGATCGACAGGAAGTGCAAAATGGCTATGCAGGGATGGCTAGAGGACAAATGTAAGGATGTAGAGGCTTGTCTCACTAGGGGTAAGATAGATACTGCCTACAGGAAAATTAAAGAGACCTTTGGAGATAAGAGAACCACTTGTATGAACATCAAGAGCTCAGATGGAAACCCAGTTCTAAGCAAAGAAGGGAAAGCAGAAAGGTGGAAGTATTATATAGAGGGTCTATATAAGGGCGATGTACTTGAGGACAATATTATGGAAATGGAAGAGGATTTAGATGAAGATGAAATGGGAGATACGATACTGCGTGAAGAGTTTGACAGAGCACTGAAAGACCTGAGTCGAAACAAGGCCCCCGGAGTAGACAACATTCCATTGGAACTACTGACGGCCTTGGGAGAGCCTGTCCTGACAAAACTCTACCATCTGGTGAGCAAGATGTATGAGACAGGCGAAATACCCACAGACTTCAAGAAGAATATAATAATTCCAATCCCAAAGAAAGCAGGTGTTGACAGATGTGAAAATTACCGGACAATCAGTTTAATAAGCCACAGCTGGAAAATACTAACACGAATTCTTTACAGACGAATGGAAAAACTAGTAGAAGCCGGCCTCAGGGAGGATCAGTTTGGATTCCGTAGAAATACTGGAACACGTGAGGCAATACTGACCTTACGACTTACCTTAGAAGAAAGATTAAGGAAAGGCAAACCTACGTTTCTAGCATTTGTAGACTTAGAGAAAGCTTTTGACAATGTTGACTGGAATACTCTCTTTCAAATTCTAAAGGTGGCAGGGGTAAAATACAGGGAGCGAAAGGCTATTTACAATTTGTACAGAAACCAGATGGCAGTTATAAGAGTCGAGGGAGATGAAAGGGAAGCAGTGGTTGGGAAGGGAGTAAGACAGGGTTGTAGCCTCTCCCCGATGTTATTCAATCTGGATATGGGATAAATAAAATAACTAGCAGCAGGAAAAGGCAGTTTGATTTGGATTTATGTATGTGGTAATTTTCTTGCATGCTCAGAAGGTGCTTTTTATTGTTGATTCTAATTATTCTCATGTCATTCATGACCCCTCCGCAGAATACTGAAACGAAAAGTAAAAACAGCTGTCACCAAAGTTTTCAGCCACTCGCTAACAGCTTGTACAGGGTGGCGCAGATGGATCGGGTGGTTTTGAAGTGGACTGTACGTCTGGAGGGGGGGAGCCAGGTGTTCGGCGACTTCGTCCTGTGGTGGGGGGGGGGGGGGGGACGGGAAGTTTCAGTTGCAGGCTGGCAGTCAGTCGCGATGGCTACGTGGTCCGTTGAGCATCGTGTTTTCGCAGTGGAAGAGTTCATACGCAATAACGAGTCAATTGTTGCTGTGACGCGTGCCTTTCGCCGGCGTTTCAACATCCCACCTCGCGGTAGTGTTCCTAAGCGAGATACGATATTGAGTTGGGTGCATAATTTCCGCACTACTGGTTCATGTGCTCCAAAATGGACGCCTAGACCGCCAACAATAACAACGCCTGAGAACGTGGAGCGTGTGAGACGCGATGTCACTGCGAGCCCACGTCGATCAACGAGACGTCGTGCTCAAGCTCTTGGAATGTCACGTCGGAGCCTTCAAAGGATTCTTAACGAAGAACTGAAATTCCACCCCTATAAAATCCTGTTGGTACAGAAGATTCTCCCAACAGACCATCTTCAAAGGCTTCAGTTTAGCCAACAGATGTTGGAGTTATTGGAAGATGTAAACCTGATTATCATGATGTCTGACGAGGTTCACTTTCACATTAACAGATACGTAAACAAGCAAAATTGCCGTTACTGGGCCGACACTAACCCAAGAGATCTACACCAACGGCCTCTCCATAGTGACAAAGTGACGGTTTGGTGTGGGTTTCTAAGGTAGGGATAATTGGTCCTTACTTTTTTGAAAATGAAAGGGAGCAGGCGGTTACTGTTAATTCTGTTAATTCGCAGCGTTATGTGAACATGATTGAAGATTTTCTTCTCCCACAACTTGAAGAGAACAATTACGACATGGGCAATATGTGGTTCCAACAAGACGGGGCAACTGCACATACCGCTAGGATATCAATGCAAGCTGTACGCGCTCTGTTCCCTGGCCGTTTGATTTCCCGTAATGGAGATGTCCATTGGCCCCCTCGCTCGCCGGACCTCACGGTATGTGACTTTTTCTTATGGGGCTATTTAAAAGCAAGGGTCTACATGAACAAACCCCGGACCATTCAGGAGTTGAAGGCAGCAATTCACACCGAAATCACATCAATTCCTGGTGATGTGCTTGAGCGGGCAATGCGGAACGTTAAGGACCGACTCCAAGAATGCGTCGCTCGAGAAGGAGGGCATTTGATGGATGTAATTTTTAAAAACTAACATTACTATTTTTTTGTTAATAAACTTCCATTGTAACTACACGTTTTGCACTTAATTTCAATCCAATACCTTTACAATTGACAGTTTGACAAGTATTTTAAAACCACCCGATCCATCTGCGCCACCCTGTACAAACGCCACACTACCCCCCCCCCAAAAAAAAAGAAAAAAAACGGCTCTATCCCCCCTCTCTCTCACTCATACACACACACACACACGCGCGGTATAAACATCATAAACAGAAATTAGTTAACGAACATATACATCGTTAGGTTGGCAACAAATAGGTAAACATACCAAAGACGATGAAACATGTAATGAAGGCGCAATATTTACGCTGTGAAAAGAAGTGTACGACGAAATAGTTGTATCGAGTGACAGAAGAACGATAGTCCACCACAAAAAAGAGTGAGAAACATGCTGAACAGTGTGTGAATGGTGAAAACACGAAGAGGTGAATATAGAACAGTGATAAAAGTGGTAGTGCGACCTCAAGACCAGATGTGAGGAAACGCGTATCATCAAATCGTATGTAATTACATTTTTACAAAAAATCGCGAAGTGAACTCTTTGTGAATCTATAACTAACAAAATTGTAATGTTATAAATCCCACTGGTGATGCCTTAAAACAGGAGAAGGCGAAACGCGTATGGGATAAATAAAATAACTAGCAGCAGGAAAAGGCAGTTTGATTTGCAAAATAAGTATTTATATGCTTGCTGCGGAGGATGGCCACACAAACAAACTTGTTATCTCACTCATACACAGAACTCCACTGCTAATTTTGCCACCTGCCGTCTGTGAGTGGTTATTGCACATTGACGTCGAACATGGGCAGTGGTCACATTAATGTGACTGGACTGTGTATATAATTAAGAAAGAGTGACATGTATAGAGAACTGTGCGTTAAAGTAACGAATTAGTTGATAATTGTAATTTACGCGATGTCAAAGCCTGCTTTACGTGTTGCAATTTTTTGTGTTTTACTGATAATGCTTATCACACTGAAAAATTCCTGTAAATTTTCCACAGTAAAATTCAAGGAAGGGAACAATGAGGAACAGGTTTCTATCTACAGCAAAAGAGGCACTACCAAGCGTAACCATGCAAGCAACTTGCGTAGCCGCCCTACCTATGGTGCGCTGAACAAAACATCGTACTATGGGAAATTTTATGTGACCTGGGACCAACTCTTATTTCTTTCCAAAATTTCTCCCCAGTTTTTTACTTTTTTTGTTACTTGCTCCCTGTTGTGATTCACGCAAAAAGAAAATACAGACAATTAATTTTTATGACTAAGAAACAGTGTCATAGAAATTTCTTACTATAACAATAGTTAACAAATCCTACTTTCATCCGTTGTCCTGAAGTCGTGCCACTTAGGTCGGCAGTTGTATTACAATAAAAAATAAATTAAATGAATGAATGAAGGAAATTTGATTGCTAATTCTCCTTTCGCTTGCAATTAAAAGAGAACATTAGTACAATTGCATTATTATGAAATGTTTCTGCATGTACGAAATTGTGCTATTGTTCGTTCACTTTACCTTGTCTCATTTCTTTTTTCTGTGTCCATCACTATATATACAGGGTGAGTCACCTAACGTTACCGCTGGATATATTTCGTAAACCACATCAAATACTGACGAACCGATTCCACAGACCGAACGCGAGGAGAGGGGCTAGTGTAATTGGTTAATAAAAACCATAAAAAATGCTCGGAAGTATGTTTTTTAACACAAACCTACGTTTTTTTTAAATGGAACCCCGTTAGTTTTGTTAGCACATCTGAACATATAAACAAATACGTAATCAGTGCCGTTTGTTGCATTGTAAAATGTTAATTACATCCGGAGATATTGTAACCTAAAGTTGACGTTTGAGTACCACTCCTCCGCTGTTCGATCGTGTGTATCGGAGAGCACTGCAACATACATCGCGTTTCTACAGAATGATCTGTCAACGTTGCTCGAAAATGTCCCACTGGAAACGCGTCGACGTATGTGATATCAGCATGATGGTGCACCTGCACATTCCGCAATTAACACTAGGCTGACCCTTGACAGGATGTTCGACGGGCGTTTCATAGGACGTGTAGGACGCATAAATTGGCCAGTCTGTTCTCCTGATCTTACACCTCTGGACTTCTTTCTGTAGGGTACGTTAAAGGAGAATGTGTACCGTGATGTGCCTACAACCCCAGAGAATATGAAACAACGTATTGTGGCAGCCTGCGGAGACATTACACCAGATTTACTGCGGCGTGTACGACATTCATTACGCCAGAGATTGCAATTGTATGTAGCAAATGATGGCCACCACATTGAACATCTATTGGCGTGACATGTCGGGACACACTCTATTCCACTCCGTAATTGAAAACGGAAACCACGTGTGGACGTGTACCTCACCCCTCATGGTAATGTACATGTGCGTCAGTGAAAAAGACCAATAAAAAGGTATTATCATGTGGACGTAATGTGCTGTTCCAGTCTCTTCTGTACCTAAGGTCCATCACCGTTCCCTTTGGATCCCTACGTAATTCGGTGCTCTCCGATACACACGATCGAACAGTGGAGGAGAGGTACTCAAGCGTCAACTTTAGGTTACAATATCTCCGGATGTAACTAACATTTTACAATGCAACAAACGGCAATGATTACGTATTTGTTTATATGTTCAGATGTGCTAACAAAACTAACGGGGTTCCATTAAAAAAAACGTAGGTTTGTGTTAAAAAACATACTTCCGTGCATTTTTTTACGGTTTGTATTAACCAATTACACTAGCCCTCTCCTCACGTTCGGTCTGTGGAATCGGTTCGTCAGTATTTGATGTGGTTTACGAAATATATCCAGCGGTAACGTTAGGTGACTCACCCTATATATATATATATATATATATATATATATATATATATATATATATATATATATATACTCCTGGAAATGGAAAAAAGAACACATTGACACCGGTGTGTCAGACCCACCATACTTGCTCCGGACACTGCGAGAGGGCTGTACAAGCAATGATCAAACGCACGGCACAGCGGACACACCAGGACCCGCGGTGTTGGCCGTCGAATGGCGCTAGCTGCGCAGCATTTGTGCACCGCCGCCGTCAGTGTCAGCCAGTTTGCCGTGGCATACGGAGCTCCATCGCAGTCTTTAACACTGGTAGCATGCCGCGACAGCGTGGACGTGAACCGTATGTGCAGGTGACGGACTTTGGGCGAGGGCGTATAGTGGGCATGCGGGAGGCCGGGTGGACGTACCGCCGAATTGCTCAACACGTGGGGCGTGAGGTCTCCACAGTACATCAATGTTGTCGCCAGTGGTCGGCGGAAGGTGCACGTGCCCGTCGACCTGGGACCGGACCGCAGCGACGCACGGATGCACGCCAAGACCGTAGGATCCTACGCAGTGCCGTAGGGGACCGCACCGCCACTTCCCAGCAAATTAGGGACACTGTTGCTCCTGGGGTATCGGCGAGGACCATTCGCAACCGTCTCCATGAAGCTGGGCTACGGTCCCGCACACCGTTAGGCCGTCTTCCGCTCACGCGCCAACATCGTGCAGCCCGCCTCCAGTGGTGTCGCGACAGGCGTGAATGGAGGGACGAATGGAGACGTGTCGTCTTCAGCGATGAGAGTCGCTTCTGCCTTGGTGCCAATGATGGTCGTATGCGTGTTTGGCGCCGTGCAGGTGTGCGCCACAATCAGGACTGCATACGACCGAGGCACACAGGGCCAACACCCGGCATCATGGTGTGGGGAGCGATCTCCTACACTGGCCGTACACCACTGGTGATCGTCGATGGGACACTGAATAGTGCACGGTACATCCAAACCGTCATCGAACCCATCGTTCTACCATTCCTAGTCCGGCAAGGGAACTTGCTGTTCCAACAGGACAATGCACGTCCGCATGTATCCCGTGCCACCCAACGTGCTCTAGAAGGTGTAAGTCAACTACCCTGGCCAGCAAGATCTCCGGATCTGTCCCCCATTGAGCATCTTTGGGACTGGATGAAGCGTCGTCTCACGCGGTCTGCACGTCCAGCACGAACGCTGGTCCAACTGAGGCGCCAGGTGGAAATGGCATGGCAAGCCGTTCCACAGGACTACATCCAGCATCTCTACGATCGTCTCCATGGGAGAATAGCAGCCTGCATTGCTGTGAAAGGTGGATATACACTGTACTAGTGCCGACATTGTGCATGCTCTGTTGTCAGTGTGATCATGTGATGTATCTGACCCCAGGAATGTGTCAATAAAGTTTCCCCTTCCTGGGACAATGAATTCACGGTGTTCTTATTTCAATTTCCAGGATATATATATATATATATATATATATATATATATATATATATATATATATACTCCTGGAAATTGAAATAAGAACACCGTGAATATATATATATATTCCCAGGAGTATATATATATATATATATATATATATATATATACTCCTGGAAATTGAAATAAGAACACCGTGAATTCATTGTCCCAGGAAGGGGAAACTTTATTGACACATTCCTGGGGTCAGATACATCACATGATCACACTGACAGAACCACAGGCACATAGACACAGGCAACAGAGCATGCACAATGTCGGCACTAGTACAGTGTATATCCACCTTTCGCAGCAATGCAGGCTGCTATTCTCCCATGGAGACGATCGTAGAGATGCTGGATGTAGTCCTGTGGAACGGCTTGCCATGCCATTTCCACCTGGCGCCTCAGTTGGACCAGCGTTCGTGCTGGACGTGCAGACCGCGTGAGACGACGCTTCATCCAGTCCCAAACATGCTCAATGGGGGACAGATCCGGAGATCTTGCTGGCCAGGGTAGTTGACTTACACCTTCTAGAGCACGTTGGGTGGCACGGGATACATGCGGACGTGCATTGTCCTGTTGGAACAGCAAGTTCCCTTGCCGGTCTAGGAATGGTAGAACGATGGGTTCGATGACGGTTTGGATGTACCGTGCACTATTCAGTGTCCCATCGACGATCACCAGTGGTGTACGGCCAGTGTAGCAGATCGCTCCCCACACCATGATGCCGGGTGTTGGCCCTGTGTGCCTCGGTCGTATGCAGTCCTGATTGTGGCGCACACCTGCACGGCGCCAAACACGCATACGACCATCATTGGCACCAAGGCAGAAGCCACTCTCATCGCTGAAGACGACACGTCTCCATTCGTCCCTCCATTCACGCCTGTCGCGACACCACTGGAGGCGGGCTGCACGATGTTGGCGCGTGAGCGGAAGACGGCCTAACGGTGTGCGGGACCGTAGCCCAGCTTCATGGAGACGGTTGCGAATGGTCCTCGCCGATACCCCAGGAGCAACAGTGTCCCTAATTTGCTGGGAAGTGGCGGTGCGGTCCCCTACGGCACTGCGTAGGATCCTACGGTCTTGGCGTGCATCCGTGCGTCGCTGCGGTCCGGTCCCAGGTCGACGGGCACATGCACCTTCCGCCGACCACTGGCGACAACATCGATGTACTGTGGAGACCTCACGCCCCACGTGTTGAGCAATTCGGCGGTACGTCCACCCGGCCTCCCGCATGCCCACTATACGCCCTCGCTCAAAGTCCGTCAACTGCACATACGGTTCACGTCCACGCTGTCGCGGCATGCTACCAGTGTTAAAGACTGCGATGGAGCTCCGTATGCCACGGCAAACTGGCTGACACTGACGGCGGCGGTGCACAAATTCTGCGCAGCTAGCGCCATTCGACGGCCAACACCGCGGTTCCTGGTGTGTCCGCTGTGCCGTGCGTGTGATCATTGCTTGTACAGCCCTCTCGCAGTGTCCGGAGCAAGTATGGTGGATCTGACACACCGGTGTCAATGTGTTCTTTTTTCCATTTCCAGGTATATATATATATATATATATATATATATATATATATATATATATATATATATATTCTTTTTTTTCTTTCGAATAACCCATTAGGAGGGTACGATGAATCAACTTTGGCTACTCTTCATTGTATTAGATTTCTTCAGTTTCCAAATATCCTTCATCCTTTTAGAGTGTTGTTCCCTTTCTTCTTGAGTCCACTTTCGTCTAGTTATTTTCTTTCTCTCCTGAAATTCTGCCTTTTGAAGTGCCTTTCTGAAATGTGTTCTGTTTTCTATTGTGTCTATTGTAACTCCAGCATTTTCAATGTCCTTTTCAGTCTCTATGAACCATGCTGGCTTGGATTTGTAGCTATTGAGTAATGTGAATATCCGCTTGGTTAGTCTGTTGTTATCCATTCTGAATATATGTCCAAAAAATTGTAGTCTCCTCTTCCTCATTACATCAGTTAGTTTCTTCGTTTTCAGATATAGCTGTTTGGTCTTAACCTGTATTCAGCATTATCGTTTCTTTTAGCTCCCAGTATTTTCCTTAAAATTCTTCTTTCGACCTTCTCTAGTTTCTCAAGATCTCCATTTCTTGTTAGTTTAAGTGTTTCTGCCGCATAGAGAGCTTCAGGTCTGGGCACTGTTTGGTAGTGTCTTAATTTCGTGTTCGAGGACAAGGATTTTTTATTATAAACGTTTTTGCTCATATGAAACACTCTTTCCATTTTGTGCACTCTAGTTTCTATAGCTATCTTTTCTTTGGCATTGTATGTAATGCACTCTCCTCGGTATTTAAAGGAATCTGTTTTGTGTATTGTGTTGTTGTAAACTGCAATATTTTGAGGAGCATCACAGATGTTTGTCATAAACTTTGTTTTTTCATAGGATATTTGTAGTCCTACTTTGGCTGCTTATTTGTTCTTGGGCATTGTCTAGTGAATCTGTAAGCAATGCCATGTCATCTGCGAAGGCTAAACAGTCGACAGTGATCTTGTTTGGATTTCTCCCTAGTTGAATCCCTTTAGTATTGATGGCCTTCCTCCATTCTCGAACTACCTTCTCCAAGACACAATTGAAAAGTAGAGGTGACAGACCATCTCCCTGTCGAACACCTGACTTTATTTCAAACGATTTTGAGAGCTCTCCCCTAAATTTTACTTTCGATTTTGTATTTGTCAAAGTACCTTTAATTATTGCAGTTGGTTTAGCATCGAGTCCCAATTCTTTTAAGATATCAAGCAGTGTATTTCTGTCAATTGAATCATAAGCTTTTTTAAAATCCACAAAAGTAATTACATATTTTAAGTTCCTGATTTTCCTCATTTCTATTATGTTCTTTAAATTTAGTATTTGTTCTGCACATGACCTTCCCTTCCTAAATAAGGCCTGATACTCTCCTAGCTGTTTGTCAAGTATCTCTTCTGCTCTTTTTAAAAGCGCCTTAGACAAGATCTTATAGGTCACTGGTAAGAGGGAGATTCCCCTATAATTGCTAGGATCTGTTTTCTTCCCTTTTTTATGTAGTGGATGTATTAATGCAGATGTCCAGTCTGGTGGTAATCTGTGTCTTGTCCAGATTTCTTTTAGTATTTCTGATAGACACTGTATCATGTTGTCACTAGAGTACTTCCATAGTTCAGCAACTATATTATCCTCTCCAGGGGCTTTATTATTTTTAAGCTCTTTTATGATTTCTTTAATTTCTTCTGTGGTTGGCGGCTTGGAGTCTGGTGGTGTTGGGTTTACAATATTGAAATTAACTTTTTCTTTCTGTGGATAACAGTTATGTAGTTCTTCAAAATATTCAGCAAGTATTCTACAGTTCTCTATGCTACTGTATGCAGTTTTCTGCGTTTTTGGGTCCGTGAAAAATAGACTAGGAGGAGAGTATTTCTTTAAGTTACTTTTGAAGGTTTTGTAAAAGTCCCTAGCATTGTTCTGTTTGAAGTTGGAGTCTATTGATGCTAGTTGGTCTTTTATGTATTGAACTTGGATATTTTTAAGGCCTTTTGAAGCTTGCTTCCGGGCTTCTTTTAGGGAGTTCCTATTTTTATCATTTTTGTTGGCATTCCAAATGTTCCAAGCTCGTTGTCTTGTTAGGATTAGTTTGTCACACTCATCATTCCACCAGGCGTGTTTCCATTTATTGGTAAGGAGAATGGTTTCTTCTGCTGTCTGTACTATATCTTTTTGAAGTTGTTCCCATGTTTTAGGTGTTTTATTTTCCAAAAGTGTCCTGAAATTGTGTTCCTTGGTTAATTTCTGAGTGTCAAACTTTTTAGGTTGATATTCGCTCTTTCTTTTATATATTGGTCTAATTTTGAATTTAACGACAGATAGATAGTGATCTGAATCTAAACTTGCACTCTTAGCAACTTTTACATTGAGTATCTCTGATGCAGGCAGTCTGCTTATAGCAACATGGTCAAGTTGTTTCTCCCCACAGACTGGATTCGGGGATACCCATGTAGTTTGTTTTCTAGGGTTTTTTTTAAATATGTAGACTTTAGAAATATGTCATGTTCTCTGCATAAACTAATAAGTATTTCTCCATTTGCATTGGTTCTTTTATGTGCATGGAATTTGCCTACTATGGATTGGTGATGACGTTCTTTGCCGATTTGAGCATTAAAGTCTCCCAACAATATTATTGTGTTTTTGGATGAAATCTGGTCTAAGGTGTTTGACAGCTCCTGCCAAAAAATTTCTGTTTGTTCTTTTTGTGTTCTGTTTTTCTCATTTGTTGGTGCATGTGAGTTTACAATGTTATACATTTTGTTTACTGATTTGAAGGTTAATGTTGAAAGCCTTTCATTGACAGATTTAAATTCTACTATCGAGTTTAATATATTTTGGTTTACAATGAATCCTGTTCCAAATTGGGGTACATTCTTCATAACTCTTTTTCCTGGCTTCCCTTTGAAGATTCTGAATCCGTCTGAATCAAATGAATGTTCATCAGTATACCTTGTTTCTTGGAGTGCAGTTATCATTATATTTTTCTGTTTTATAAAATTTATTAACGTTTTAAGTTTTCCTGTTTTTAGAAGTGAGTTTACGTTGAACGTTGCCAAGTAGTTTATATTTTTGTGTTTAATTTTATTTGTTGCTTGCTTAAGGCAGGTTTCAGGATGCTCCGACCCATCCTTCGCACATTGCTGTAGGCCCCCAGAATCCTAATGCCTACTTTTAATTTCCTTAGTAATTGGAGATTGGTTACTCCCTGGGGTAAAATCTCTTACAAGGTGCGTATCCATTGTTGATTGTTTGTTGGGTTAGGGGAACAGGTCCCCTAAGGTTCTACTCGAGGTTATTAGCTCCGAGGAATGGTTTTCAGCCGCACCACTGGTGGACAGACGCTGACCACTCAGCCGCTTGTTTCAAGACAGACGCCAAGTGGATTTTTTTCTTTGGTTGCCTCTTCCGCTAGTTCCCCGTACCGAGAACTATTCCCTCCGCCTTCACTACCGTTGAGGTCTTCACTGTAGTCCTAGCAAGGAGCCCTTACAAGGTGCTATCACCCGGGCCAGGTGAACCTTGGTTTTTTAACGAGGTTGTTACTCCTCCCCCTCCTCCTTCCTCACCTCTTGTATGGTGAGGCCTGGGGCTTGGGACCGGCGTAGCGGAGTTATATATATATATATATATATATATATATATATATATATATATATATATATATATATATATATATATATATATATATATTTCTCGTCTTCTGAAAGCTTCTTCTTCTGTTAATTTTCGAAAATATTACTGTGGATTTCTTTTCCTCCATTTCAACCAATGGAACACCAGTGCCCCTCAAGATGATGTAAAATATGAAGGAATTCTTCTTAACTTGGCTCTAATTCATTTTAATAAAAATATTTAATACTGTTATTAAGTCTTCTCTTATTCATAGACACAGCTTAACAAAACTTATACATACAAGACAGTGAAACAAAATATTGTACAAAAAAGTGAATGATGTTTTATGGTCATTTGTCTACGCTTTACCTGCACATTCGTAACTAATGTCTTTGCCGTCGCTTAAAGTCGGTCGTAGATTCTGTCGTTGTCGCTGTTTCATTTTTTAATAAATTTTAACTTTACCGTATCCGTCGGGTCTTTCACCAAGTACCTACACGACTACATTGAAAAAGTTGAAAGAAGGGCAGCACGTTTTGTAATATCGTGAAATAGGGGAGAGAGTGTCACTGAAATGATACAGGATTTGGGATGGACATCATTATAACAAAGGCGTTTTTCGTTGCAGAGGAATCTTCTCACGAAATTTCAATCACCAGCTTTCACCTCCGAATACGAAAATATTTTGTTGACGTCGACCTACATAGGGAGAAACGATCACCATGATAAAATAATGGAAATCAGAGCTCGCACAGAAAGATATAGATGTTCGGTTATTTATGTGCGCTATACGAGATTGGAATAGTAGAGAACTGTGAAGATGGTTCAATGAACCCTCTGCTAGGCACTTAAATTTGATTTGCAGAATATCCATGTAAATGTAAAATGTAGTTGTAATGATCATACATTAACTAACTTATTATTTGATTACAATATAGTTTCTTATCTTTAATTTGTTTCAAAAACTTGGATAATATATACAAATATTTTATATCAGTATATATAAATAATATTACTTTTCCATATTCGGATATTCTTCAATGCTATAAGAACTATGTGTTAGTAAAAATTGTTTAAGATCTACCTTGAATTTATGAAATTCTTTAATTTTTTTATTGTAGAAGGCAATGCACTAAAAAGGATTTTGGGCTGGTAGTTTACACTTTTTTGGTAGAGTGCTCCTTTGTGGGTGTCTCTGTGAAAATCATCCCTGTTCCTTGTTTCATGGTTATGAATCTGACTATTTAATGTTCAAATTCCTGGTGAGTTTTCAGAAAGCATACACATTCATAGATATATAAGCTAGAATGAGTCATTATTTTAAATTCTTTAAAAATTTCCCTGCATGACACTCTGCAGGGAACCCCTTTCATTATTCTAATAGCCCTTTTTTGTAGTTTGAAAGCTTGTTTTGCCGTACCTGTATTTCCCCAGAAGATCACGCCATATCTAAGCTAGAATGAGTCATTATTTTAAATTCTTTAAAAATTTCCCTGCATGACACTCTGCAGGGAACCCCTTTCATTATTCTAATAGCCCTTTTTTGTAGTTTGAAAGCTTGTTTTGCCGTACCTGTATTTCCCCAGAAGATCACGCCATATCTAAGCAAACTGTTCATGTAAGCATAATAGGCACACAGCAATGATTCAGTGTTGCAGCATTCCCGAAGCATTCTTAGCACATAGCAGCATTTACTTAATTTTTTACTCAAAACTTCTATATGCTTTTCCTATCTCAAGTGCTCATCCACCTATATACTGAGGAATTTTATGTACTGAGTTTGTGCAATAACATAGTTCCCTAACTCAGCTTTTACTCTTCTTCTAGCTTTACTTTTAATATTACTGAAATTCATCAATACCGTTTTATCCTTATTTATGATCAAAGCATTATCACTAAACCATTTTCCTGTCTCATTTATTGTCCTAGAGACACTATACTGTAGATCATCCTCAGTGCATCCGTTTATAAAAATGCTAGTGTCATCAGCGAACATCACCGTTTCTGCAACTGTCAGATGGTTTGGCAAATCGTTTATGTAAACCAAGAACAACAAAGGGCCTAACGCGGTGCCCTGAGGCACTCCATAGCTAGTTTTTTTGAAATCTGGAAGATATGAGAGTCGAGGGACCTTAAAGGGAAGCAGTGGTTGGGAAAGGAGTGAGACAGGGTTGTAGTCTCTCCACAATGTTATTCAATCTGTATACTGAGCAAGCAGCAAAGGAAACAAAAGAAAAATTCGGAGTAGGTATTAAAATCCATGGAGAAGAAATAAAAACTTTGAGGTTCGCCGATGACATTGTAATTCTGTCAGAGACAGCAAAGGACTTGGAAGAGCAGTTGAACGGAACGGACAGTGTCTTGAAAGGAGGACATAAGATGAACATCAACAAAAGCAAAACGAGGATAATGGAATGTAGTCGAATTAAGTCGGGTGATGCTGAGAGAATTAGATTAGGAAAGGAGTTTTGCTATTTGGGGAGCAAAATAACTGATGATGGTCGAAGTAGAGAGGATATAAAATGTAGACTGGCAATGGCAAGGAAAGCGTTTCTGAAGAACAGAAATTTGCCAGCATCGAGTATAGATTTAAGTGTCAGGAAGTCTTTTCTGAAAGTATTTGTATGGAGTGTAGCCATGTATGAAAGTGAAACGTGGACGATAAATAGCTTGGACAGGAAGAGAACAGAAACTTTCGAAATGTGGTGCTACAGAAGAATGCTGAAGATTAGATGGGTAAATCACATAACTAATGAGGAGGTATTGAATAGAATTGGGGAGAAGAGGAGTTTGTGGCACAACTTGACGAGAAGAAGGGACAAGTTGGTTTGGTAGGACATGTTCTGAGGCATCAAGGGATCACAAATTTAGCATTGGAGGGCAGCGTGGAGGGTAAAAATTGTAGATGGAGACCAAGAGATGAATACACTAAGCAGATTCAGAAGGATGGAGAGCTGCATCAAACCAGTCTCAGGACTGAAGACCACAACAACAACAACAACTCTTTGCCTTCATGACATATTTGTACTTTCTGTTGTCTATCAGAGAGAGGCCGAATGATACAAAAGAACTCGTCATGAGTGTTCAAGAAAAATCGAGAGGTTGTGCTTAAAGTCTTCAACAGCACCTGCGAAGCGGTGGACCATGGAACTCATCAAGAACAGTCACATGTTTAAATCTTCGAATGTATTACGAACAGAGTACAGCACGAAGCCCTCAGATTGTGTTTAAACGCTTTTCCCACACTGGAAGAGAACAGAGGTGCAGGAGAGTGTGCAATACAGCACTCTGATTTGCGGAGTCTTGACACAGGGTCTGGAGTGGAATGCGAGAGAGTTGAGTGCACTGCCGCCCGGCAGCGTGAGGGGGGAAGCCGTAGTCGACCCCTCCCCCCTCCCCTCTGCCCCCACCACCTCTCCGCGGCAGGGTTCTGGTGGCGGCTAAAGTGGCACGTGATTGCGTCAGCCCGCGGAGCAGCTCGCAGCTCGCAGCGCCTGTTGCTCTCGCATCCACTCCGCGTCGCCGGCTGCCGGCGTGCGTCATTGATTAATGCCGGCAGGGAGCCGCCGGGCGTAAGGCAGAGTTCACCAGCGGCGCGCTCGAGTGGGTTCGCCCGAAAACGATTACCAGCCACTCCTCTCGGGCATTCCATTGGCGGTCGGCCGTTTCACTCTCTCCACTTCAGATGCTCGACGTCAACAACGGCCGTATTTACTAGCAGGCCATCTGGGCTGCAGCCACACAGATTCGTGCACATAAAAGCTGATATACTATGTATGTATGAATGTTCCACATCTCCTCCTAAACCACTGGCCGATTTCAAGGGAACTTGTACAAATGATGACAGGAAATCATCGCTGTGGGATTAAGAGCCACCCACATAGCAAATGGGTTGAGGTGAATAAGCAGTATATGAGAACGAGAACACTTAGTGACTTGCGATAAACGTTACGCATCATTTCAAACTTTTACTAAACTTTTCCTCGTTGACGGGTCACACAAAATGATGAAAGCGAAAAAGTTAATCGCTTTCTTCATTTTTGCCGTTCATGCAGTAATAATAATAATAATAATAATAATGTCGTGTGACGAGGGCCAGCCGTTGGGTAGACCTTTCGCCTGGTGCAAGCCTTCCGATTTGACGCCACTTAGACCTAGACTTGCAGGTCGATGGGGATGAAATGATGATGATTAGAACAGCACAACACCCAGTCCCTGAGCGGAGAAAATCTCCGACCCTGCCGGGAATCGAACCCGGGCTCTTTGGATTGACATTCTGTCGCGCTGACCATTTTTTAATTTCTTTTTTTTTTTTTAATCTCATTTTGTTCGCTTTTGTTCGTTACATCTGCTCGGGGCGGACGTCGTAAGACATCCATTTATGTTCGTTGTTGATCGATTGACAGTTTTTTTTTTTATTACAGAGCGCACGTAACCCTCTAAGCTACCGTGTCGGCTACCACTGAGCTACCGGGGGCGGACGTTCATACACTAAAACTGCCAAATCAGGAATGACGTTTTAATTTACTACTTCTTTACTGCTAATTGAATTATCGATACATTTTACAGACAGTATTCGCTTACACCACTGAATGTACCTACATAGTTATATCATTTTACAACACGTAGTTCAGGAGATATTACATTAAAATAGCATTTGCACAAAAAACTACTGTGTTACGTATAACGTTTAAATTTATTATTTCTTTGCTGCTAATTCTGATCCTAACACATTTCGCATACAGTATCCACATTTCCCAGAGAATGTACCTACAAAATTATGTCATAATAAGACATGTAGTTCAAGAGAAATGACTTTGTTGAAAAACTGCTGCATCACCCATGACGTTGAAATTTATTACTTATTTGCAATGAATTCTATTGGCAACACATTTCGTAGACAGTATACACATAAGACCCTGAATATACCTACAAATTATATAATTGTACTAAAGATACTTCAGGAGATACCAAGTCATAAACATAGAGCTGTGTGTAAACGAAAGTGCGAAATTCGCTACAGATGCAGGTGAAATATGTGTATACATATGTGTGAAGTATATTAAAGACACTCCTGGAAATTGAAATAAGAACACCGTGAATTCTTTGTCCCAGGAAGGGGAAACTTTATTGACACATTCCTGGGGTCAGATACATCACATGATCACACTGACAGAACCACAGGCACATAGACACAGGCAACAGAGCATGCACAATGTCGGCACTAGTACAGTGTATATCCACCTTTCGCAGCAATGCAGGCTGCTATTCTCCCATAGAGACGATCGTAGAGATGCTGGATGTAGTCCTGTGGAACGGCTTGCCATGCCATTTCCACCTGGCGCCTCAGTTGGACCAGCGTTCGTGCTGGACGTGCAGACCGCGTGAGACGACGCTTCATCCAGTCCCAAACATGCTCAATGGGGGACAGATCCGGAGATCTTGCTGGCCAGGGTAGTTGACTTACACCTTCTAGAGCACGTTGGGTGGCACGGGATACATGCGGACGTGCATTGTCCTGTTGGAACAGCACGTTCCCTTGCCGGTCTAGGAATGGTAGAATGATGGGTTCGATGACGGTTTGGATGTACCGTGCACTATTCAGTGTCCCCTCGACGATCACCAGTGGTGTACGGCCAGTGTAGGAGATCGCTCCCCACACCATGATGCCGGGTGTTGGCCCTGTGTGCCTCGGTCGTATGCAGTCCTGATTGTGGCGCTCACCTGCACGGCGCCAAACACGCGTACGACCATCATTGGCATCAAGGCAGAAGCGACTCTCATCGCTGAAGACGACACGTCCCATTCGTGCCTCCATTCACGCCTGTCGCGACACCACTGGAGGCGGGCTGCACGATGTTGGGGCGTGAGCGGAAGACGGCCTAACGGTGTGCGGGACCGTAGCCCAGCTTCATGGAGACGGTTGCGAATGGTCCTCGCCGATACCCCAGGAGCAACAGTGTCCCTAATTTGCTGGGAAGTGGCGGTGCGGTCCCCTACGGCACTGCGTAGGATCCTACGGTCGTGGCGTGCATCCGTGCGTCGCTGCGGTCCGGTCCCAGGTCGACGGGCACGTGCACCTTCCGCCGACCACTGGCGACAACATCGATGTACTGTGGAGACCTCACGCCCCACGTGTTGAGCAATTCGGCGGTACGTCCACCCGGCCTCCCGCATGCCCACTATACACCCTCGCTCAAAGTCCGTCAACTGCACATACGGTTCACGTCCACGCTGTCGCGGCATGCTACCAGTGTTAAAGACTGCGATGGAGCTCCGTATGCCACGGCAAACTGGCTGACACTGACGGCGGCGGTGCACAAATGCTGCGCAGCTAGCGCCATTCGACGGCCAACACCGCGGTTCCTGGTGTGTCCGCTGTGCCGTGCGTGTGATCATTGCTTGTACAGCCCTCTCGCAGTGTCCGGAGCATGTATGGTGGGTCTGACACACCGGTGTCAATGTGTTCTTTTTTCCATTTCCAGGAGTGTATATCTGAAATATATGTAACATGTGCATGAGCCTATGTGGGCAAAGCCATGGGTAAAGAACTCCTCCTACAACTGTCCATCGATTTCAAACAAACTTCGAGCATATATTAATGACTGCCTGGAAAGAAATACTGGGGGGGTACGAACCTGCAACCTTCTACTGTGGTGGGGGTGATACTGTGGAGAGAGAAGGGGGAGGGGGAGGAAGAGGCAGACAGACAGAGAGAGGGGAGGACATGGACACAGATATGAGAGGAGGAGGTGGATATGGGAAGGGGAGGAGAAAATTGACATAGAAATGAAAGAGGAGGAGATGGACAAAGAGGGAGAGTTGGACAAGGAGGAGATGGACAAAGGAAGGAAGGAGGGAAAGATGGAAAAATAGGAGGGGAGGAGGAGATGAAAGTGAGTGGTGGAGTAGATGGACAGAGGGATGTGGAGGAGGAAATAGAAAGAGAAAAGGAAGCATCGATTCACCAAGAGAGAGAGGAAAGCGAAGGTGGACCGAGAGAGGAAAAAGAGCGGATGGCCATGTAGAGGGGAAGGAGGAGATATAGAGTGCAAGGAGGAAACAGGTGGGGCAGGAGGAGAAAGAGGGGGAGGGGGAGATGAACAGAGGTGGAAGGAGCAGGAGAATGGGGGGAGGGGGGTAGCTGATGGAGGGAGAGGGTGGCAGGAGAAGATAGACAGTAGGGGGTGGTGAGGGTGGTGGGAGAGAAATGAGAGAAGAAGATGGACACAAAAGAAGGTGGGAGAGATGAACAGAGAGAGAGGGGGAAGAAGGAGATGGACTAACAGAACTGGAATAAATACAGGGTGTACATAATGTCTGGGAACTCTTTCAATTATTTATTGCACAAGAACAAAACATTGTACAGATGTCATACATATTGCATTTTGAAGAGAAACTCTGAAAGTCTTTTTTATAAACCATGAGTGACCCGGCATGCTCCTTCTGAATGTCTCTCGCACGCACTCCAATTCACTTCACTCACACAAACACTTCTCTTTGCCAGGCACAAGCAACACGTCTAAACGAATTTTTTGTGCCAGTTGTAAATGGCCTTCCTTGTTGGTGGCTTCTTACCGTACTTGGTTCTAAACATCCGTTGAACAGCTGTAGCACACTTGTTTTTGTCGAACTCCAACACATAGAAAGCTCGCTCCGCACCTGAACTCGCCTTGTTTGCGACTAGCACTGACTATCGGCAAATTACATAATCACCCTGTGGCGGTATACATGAAAAAAAAAAAAAAGCTTTCAGGGTTTCTCTTCAAAATGACATATGCATGATAACTGTACAATGTTTGATTGTTGTGCAATAAATAATTGAAAGTGTTCCCGGAATTTATGTACACCCTGTATATACCTAGGAAACGCTGGGTACTCAGTTTAAAATAAAAATATATATTTATTTCAGTCCTGTGGTGCACACTTCCTTATAATCGCCGAAGACATAGGCTGAACAAATAATTGCCCTCTCCCATAGGACCGATTCTTTAAGAAATCTAACACCGTTACATAAAATAGCTCCGTTTAAAGACAAGCTAGTTTTGCACACATACCAATCTTTATGATGTCACATCTCCTGAACTATGTGTCGTACAATGATACAATTTCACAGTTTCATTCAGTTACATATGTGCATACTGTCTGCAAAATCTGTCGCAAATAGAGTTAGTAGCAAACAAATAATGAATATTTATGTGTAAAGTTTGCTGGAAGGCGCTAAGAGCTCTCTTTCTCAAATACTGGGTGAATATGTCGTGAATAATTTGGGTACCATGATTTACAGAGCTTCAACACACACAGTATCTAACTTTAATAACTAAGTTATGGTTTCAAAACTTCAACGTAAGATTACATATAAATTATGGTAGCATTCTAAATTTTAAATTTGGTCAAAACGGAAATTCTTGTTGCCTCTGGAAACGGTAAGATAAGCAACTTGCAGATGGGACCAGGTAACTGAGTCCTTGTTTCGGCCGTATCGTAATACTCTGTGTGGAATAATTCGGCTGAATTTTTCATTGCGCAGCTGAGACGGAGTAAGCCAGCATTCATCTCTAAAACCCGACATTTTCTAACCCCTCATTTCCTTGCTTCAATTTCCCAGTAGCGCCATATCAAAGGAATGGTTCCAGAGATGTCAAATTTTGGCAGTTGGAAGTGAGTTCGATTTTGCGGAAATCCTGTATTTTCCATATGTTGTTTAATGCTATCAGGATACATAAAACGTCAAAGGTTGTTTTGGAAACACCGACATCTAAGAATAACTGGAGAGAAGCAGGAATTTTTTATTTTGAAAATGATTTAGTGCCTGACACAAACACAGTAATTTCAACGTTCGTTTGAAATTAATGTTGTTGTGCCACACAGTAAATTACTTTCAAAAGATTGTTTCGCTAATATCGAAGTCACTTTAAGAATGGATTTGTCAGTTGTGGTCAGAAATGGGAGAGGAGAGAGGCCAATTCGAATTGTTGAAAAACAGGCTTCGAGTCTCCATGCCAGGAGCCAGTATCAACTTATTGGTATCACTCAATACTGAAAGTGACATTTTAAGACAAGTAATCTAGGAAGGTATTGTAAGTAGCTTCACACGTATGCTTTTGTATATTACCTCCCTCATTTTAATTACAATTTTCTTACATTTTTATTAATGCCAACCAGTATTTGTATGTTTATATTATTGTAGGTCACTTACACAGTTAACTCTATATATCTGTTAATGTATATCTTGCATATGTTTTAACATCCCTTTATTGAAGTCACTTCGTCGTTTTAATATCATTAATAGTTTATGCCAGACTTACACTATACTGAATATTGATTGATTTTTTATGTTAGGGGCTTGATGCTGACGCTAATGAAGTGTCGAAACTTGTTATCTAAATAATAAAAATGTTGTAGGAAGGATTACGGCTGTTGGTATCCTTTTTCTATCTGTTATTCATCAGCAGCAGTCACGTATCCATATCAGTAGGTTGAATGTACAAAAAGGCCTGTAATTCTTCTTTATGTTAACTGAGGACAGCAATGCCACCTGCGAATCTTATCATTATACACTCTCACCCTGAAGTTAAAACTATTCCTTAATCTTTCATTTCCGTCGTTATTACTTAGATGCACAGATTGAACAGTAGGGTTGAAAGATTGATCCTTTTTTTTTACATTCATTTTCAATTGAGTACTTCTTTCTTCGTCGTTTAATCTTATTTAACAAATGGTTCAAATGGCTCTGGGCACTACGTTATTTAACATCGGAGCCGGCCGGGGTGGCCGAGCGGTTCTAGGCGCTACAGTCTGGAACCGCGCGACCGCTACGGTCGCAGGTTCGAATCCTGCCTCGGGCATGGATGTGCGTGATGTCTTTAGGTTAGCCGCGCGGGATTAGCCGAGCGGTCTCAGGCGCTGCAGTTATGGACTGTGCGGCTGGTCCCGGCGGAGGTTCGAGTCCTTCCTCGGGCATGGGTGTGTGTGTTTGTGCTTAGGATAATTTAAGTTAAGTAGTGTGTAAGCTTAGGGACTGATAACCTTAACAGTTAAGTCCGATATGATTTCACACACATTTGAACATTTCTCTTTTTTTTTTTTTTTTTTTTTTTTTTTTTTTTTTTTTTTTTTTTTTGTCCTTAGGTTACTTAGGTTTAAATACGCTACTGGCCATTAAAATTGCTGCACCAAGAGGAAATGCAGATGATAAACGGGTATTCATTGGACAAATATATTAAACGAGAACTGACATGTGATTACGAGTACATTTTCACGCAATTTGGGTGCACAGATCCTGAGAAATCAGTACCCAGAACAACCACCTCTGGCCGTAATAGCGGCTTTGATATGCTTGGGCATTGAGTCCAACAGAGCTTGGATGGCGTGTTCAGGCACAGCAGCCCGTGCAGCTTAAACAGGATACCACAGTTCATCAAGAGTAGTGACTGGCGCATTGTGACGAGCTAGTTGCTCGGCCACCATTGACCAGACGTTTTCAATTCGTGAGAGATCTGGAGAATGTGTTGGCCAGGGCAGCAGTCGAACATTTTCTGTATTTAGAAAGGCCCGTACAGGACCTGCAACATGCGGTCGTGCATTATCCTGCTGAAATGTAGAGTTTCGGAGGGATCGAATGTAGGATAGAGCCACGGGTCGTAACGCATCTGAAATGTAAAGTCCACTGTTCAAAGTGCCGTCAATGCGAACAAGAGGTGACCGAAACGTGTAACCAATGGCACCCCATACCATCACGCCGGGTGATACGCCAGTATGGCGATGACGAATACACGCTTCCAATGTGCGCTCACCGCGATGTTGCCAAACACGGATGCGACCATCATGATGCTGTAAACAGAGCCTGGATTCATCCTAAAAAATGACGTTTTGCCATTCGTGCACCCAGGTTCGTCGTTGAGTACACCATCGCAGGCGCTCTCGTCAGTGATGCAGCGTCAAGGGTAACCGCAGCCATGGTCTCCGAGCTGATAGTCCATGCTGCTGCAAACGTCGTCGAACTGTTCGTGCAGATGGTTGTTGTCTTGCAAACGTCCCGATTTGCTGACTCAGGGATCGAGACGTGGCTGCACGATCCGTTACAGCCATGCGGATAAGACGCCTGTCATCTTGACTGCTAGTGATACGAGGCCGTTGGGATCCAGCACTGCGTTCCGTATTACCCTCCTGAACCCACCGATTCCATATTCTGCTAACAGTCATTGGATCTCGACCAACGCGAGCAGCAATGTCGCGATACGATAAACCGCAATCACGATAGGCTATAATCCGACATTTATCAAAGTCGGAAACGTGATGGTACGCATTTATCTTCCTTACACGAGGCATCACAACAACGTTTCACCGGGTAACGCCAGTCAACTGCTGTTTGTGTATGAGAAATCGGTTGGAAACTTTCCTCATGTCAGCACGTTGTAGGTGTCGCCACCGGACCCAACCTTGTGTGAATGCTCTGAAAAGCTAATCATTTGCATATTACAGCATTTTCTTCCTGTCGGTTAAATTTCGCGACTGTAGCACGTCATCTTCGTGGTGTAACAATTTTAATGGCCAGTAGTGTAGTTCTAAGTTCTAGGGGACTGATGACCTCAGAAGTTAAGTCTCGTAGTGCTCAGAGCCATTTGAACCAAATTAACATCTGAGGTCATTAGTCCCCTCTTATTAAACCTCCTGGTTCTTGTCCATATTGCATAAGGGGCGATCAAAAAATTTTAGTTCGAAGGACATACAGTCCAGAATCGGTATGCCAATCATGTAAAATCATCGTGGGCACTGAGGAAATCATCCGACCGACGCAGCAGGTTGAAGATACCCACTTGGTAAAGCCCCGTGTCTTGCTGCATGAAGAAGTCTGTAACCGCCTGCTCCACATCCTCGTCGACGGGAATCATCGGCCCTTCAAGGCCTTTTTTTAAGGGACTGAAGGCATGTTAATCGCATGGGAAGAGATCAGTACTATACGGCGGGTCTTGGGTTCTCTGCCATTGGAGTTGTGTCCGTAATGGATGAGGCTGGCCTCCCAAATCGACCAGAGTCGTGTTTCAAATCAGGACCAACACAGAACTTGGCACAGCATTCCACAACTATGGATTTCCACAGACATGCTGCCCCATTCCCATCCTTCATTCTCCGATGGATGTCTACTGGTGTTTGTTCTTCGGCAGCCAAAGAAAGAATAGTACACGTCGGTTCTGTTCTAACGCATTTGGTAATAGCGTCGCCATAGTTGATGATTCCGCATTTACCGCACACTCCTCGGAAAGACACGAGTGTCACACAAATCACTTGGTGATTTGTCGGTGCTTATATACCCGCATCGGAGTCGCCCTACGTTGCATGAACGGTGCTGCAGCGCCCTCAAACTGAAACTTTTTAATCGATCCTTATGTGTTACCGTCTTTCTCTATAGCTTACGCCTGTTTTTCTCAGGATTTCGAACATCTTGCAACAGTTTACGTTGTCGAACGCTTTCTCTAGGTCGACAAATGCTAGTAATGTATTTCAATTTTCTTCAGTCTTACTTCCATTATCAAGCGCAAAGTCAGAACTAAAGCCAATCTGACCTTCACCTGATATATCCTCAATTGGTAAAAACTATGTAAACCACAGATCGCATAAATATTTCTTTACTTACAAACAACTGGTATGGACAGGCTTAGCTGTCATCTTCAGGTCAGTAACATAGTGCATATACATGGCTTGTATCTCATGAGTTATGAGGTAATATTTGAAACAAAGTTTTTAATCACACATTACAAAAAAAAAAAAAAAGGAAATGGAACTGTACATTTGCATACCTTCAAATATTTATGTTATAAAATCTGTTCGTTTTGAGTTGGACCGTGTGCCAAATTATCACGTAGATATAATGTACTGCATAATATAACAGTTTGTCATAAATGAAAACATTTAAAATCAAGAAAAATGTAGTGCACATGGCCATGTCCATATATGTATCGCTCATAGATGATTGTTACGTCATAAAAAGCACAGTATACAATAAAATACACAGTAGCACATCCGTTAAGTTTAGCTGGACATGTTCTAATCATTGGAGATCCATCTTAGACGGCGTATAAGGTACAACTGGAAGGTAGGACTGCAAAAATAACATGTGTGCAGAGTCTTATAGCCACTAGATGGCTCTTACGTCGGTACCATAAGACCAGAGTGTAAATTATTCTCTTTTCACATTTAAAATTACATATTTTTGTGAGCGGTCTTTAAATATAGTAGCTACTGCTGCCAGCTGAAACATTGTTTTTAATTCTCACAATACCCTTCACCAGTTCTTATTACTGCATGCATTATGGATAAGTTTAGGTATCTAGTCTCGTGCAGTTGATAAGGTGGTCATTCCATTTTGGTTTTTTGTGTGTTATCTATGTGCACGTCAGAGTGCAGGTTACGTCACAGTTAAACAATCTTTGGTCTTGTCGTGGCAAAGTCTTTGCCTGGGTGCAGGCTGATACATTCTTAGTTGAAGTGTGGTGGGCTGTGGACGTATTTAGTAATACTGTGTTGACCGGTGATTGTATATGTTAGATAAAGAAAATTTTATTATAAAGGACATCGAGGATAAATATGATGTATATTTTGGAAAGCGAAAGCCCTATAAATTTTGAATAATGTTAACTTTTTTTGAAGAGAAATAGTTTGAGGTAGCACTGCGCATCTAATTTGTAGAAATAATTATTGGGAGCTGGTTAACTTAATACACTTTTTCAGAGCTGAGAAAAAGACCACGCCACTTCCCTGAGTCATGCATTGCCATATTAACTGATAAGCTGTTTGATTTTTATGGAAATTCTCCGTTAGTATTTTAAATCATTGTTCACTTTGTTAAACATAGCATTTTTTGGCCAATGTTATGTCTGAAGATCACGTGAAGTTTTATTCTGTATTTTTGAATACATACTTCATTGTAAAATCCCTGTCTTGCAATATCATTTCATAGGAATACTCTCCCTACCCCACTGTTTAAAGAAGGATTATCATTACGCGTTATCACATTGCACCATCTGGTATGCAACAGTTTGAATATTTATTTAGAAATAGAAATCTAGCTTCGCCGCTGCCTGCTTGCTGTTTGCCGACGTGCTTTCGGGAAATCTGCAACAATGTTGCCAAGACGCGAGGTAAGTGGAAATTTTGATTAGGACCAGGTAACTGTTTTACTTCAGGTGCCCATTTGCATTTGGATCAGTTACAGTTCAGTCCAAATTACGTTCTGTTTAGTCAATGGTTGGCATACGCGTTTAAGTTGAATAACAGGTTGTGGATACATAGTTTTGATAATACGTAGACTTTTATAGAGTGGGAGGTAAATTTGGACTAAAATTCATACAGAAACAAGGTTTTTGGGGAGGTTACCAATTTACTTCGGTGTTGTTGTGGTGCCTGCACGCTAGAAGCGCGACAGGCGTACAGGAACCCGGAACCCTGCAGCGCACAGGCCCAGCAGGGAAAGGAAGGAAGGTGGAAGGAAGGGAGGGGGAAGAGGGGAGGGATGGCGATGGGAGGGAGGGGCAGTGCGCAGGCATCAAACAACAGCAATCACCGAACTCCACACACAATCCAATTTTAGAAATAATGAAGCATTGAAGTATGGGTGGAGTAGAGAGGGGGGGGGGGGGGGGGGAGGTTCCCGCAAAGTAGAATTTGCAATGCATAGATTCAATAGATACCATCAAATAAAATAAATATTTATGCCGTCTTGGCTTTAGAAAGTTTTTATCAAGTAAAATAGATATTTCCTTCCATTTTCTCAGCATGAAAAAAAATCTCATACTTGTCTGATCTTGCTGTCTACAGAATACTGTAGATTACATCTCTCTGAACGTCTAGTGGTATGGCTCCAGTCTCATAGAGCCTATGTTATCACCATTTTCGTAATTACCCCTTTATCCAGCATCAGGCCAGGTTGGGACATTTATGGTACTTCTTCACTTTCCTCTGTCTTTGCCCAATTCTTCTTCTATAACTGTAAAAACTTTAAAGTTTGCCGATGACATCGTGATTCTGTCAGAGGCAGCAAACGACCTGGAAGAGCAGTTGAACGGTATGGACACTTCAACAAAAGCAAAACAAGGATCATGGAATGTAGTCGAATTAAATTGGGTGATGCTGAGGGAATTAGATTAGAAAATGAGACACTTAAAGTAGTAGATGAGTTTTGCTATTTGGGGAGCAAAATAACTGACGATGGTCGAAGTAGAGAGGATATAAAATGTAAAATAGCAATTGCAAAGAAACCGTTTCTGAAGAAGAGCAATTTGTTAACATCGATTATAGATTTAAGTGTCAGGAAGTCGTTTCTGAAAGCATTTGTATGTAGTGTAGTCATGTATGGAAGTGAAACATGGACGATAAATAATTTAGACAAGTGGCCCATCGGGACCATCCGACAGCCGTGTCATCCTCGGTAGAGGATGCGGATAGGAGGGGCGTGTGGTCAGCACACCGCTCTCCCGGTCGTTATGATGGTTTAAGAAGAGAATAGAAGCTTTCTAAATGTGGTGTTACAGAAGAATGCTGAAGATTACATGGGTAGATGACGTAACTAATGAGGAGGTACTGAATAGAATTTGGGAGAAAAGAAATTTGTGGCACAACTTGACTGGAAGAAGGGATCGGTTGGTAGAACATATTCTGAGGAATGAAGGGATCACCAATTTAGTATTTGAAGGCAGCACGGAGAGTGAAAATCGTAGGGGGAGACCAAGAGATGAATACACTAAGCAGATTCAGAAGATGTAGGTTGCAGTAGGTACTGGGAGATGAAGAAGCTTGTGCAGGATAGATTAGCACGGAGAGCTGCATCAAACCAGTCTCTGGACTGAAGATGTCAACAACAACAACTGTTTTGTTCCAGGCCCGATTCCATCTTCTTAAATTCGTCTTTATTGAGTCAGTCCATCTTTGTCTCTTTCTTTCCCTGTTGTCCTCAAACTTGGCCTCCATCATTCGTTCTGGTATTTTTCCATCTTCCATTCTCTTTACATATCCAAACGATTTTAACCTTTTCTTCTCAACTCTCTCGCTGGAGTCTACACACCAGCTTGAATAGTCGTTGGTTGCCAGTCTCCCAATGGTTACTTAATTTCAGACACAATGGTGTTCATCCCTTTGCGTTACTTGATTTCGTGTCCTCCATAGCTCTCTCAAATTCTGACCCTAGTGCTGGATTCCCTACGTCTTTCGAAATCAACTCTCATTTCTTCTTCTATCACGTCATCAAAAAAGTCCTCCCCATCACAGGGGCTTCCACTCTTCAGATTGCTCGCGCTAATACAAATGAGCTGGCAGAGCATAATTCAAGGAACGCCCACCAAATATTTGCCTTACGAGGACAAAGACCGGCACTGGTTGCTGGAACACTGCACTGTTAAACATGGATGCTCCTAATGACTCAGTGAGAGTGTTGTCAGTGACGCAGGACGGGGTGTGTCCCGGGACGGGCGAGTTTAGTCTGCGAGCCCGCGGGGCGGTCGACGCTCGCCGGAATCGATAGGTGGTCGCGTGTATGCTGACCTCGGGCGCCCGCCGCCGGCCCGGCGGATGGTTTATTTAGGCGCACCGCGGGCTATGGGCTGTCGGCTGGCGTGCGTCACTCAGCCTGCCACGCGCCTAGCAACCCGGGTCACGCCGCGCCGCGCCGCGCCGCAGCCTCGTTGGCTACAACAGAGTGCACTGCGGAAGGTCGGTGTGTTCCCCATGTTCCCCAGGGGCTCGTCTACGGACCTTCGATTTCATCGTATTTCTTTCTTTTTTTTCAGTCTTCGGTTTGATGCGGTTCGCCACGAATTCCTCTCCTGTGCCAATCTCTTCATCTCAGAGTAGCACCTGCAAACCTGTGCCAATCTCTTCATCTCAGAGCACCTGTAAACCTACTCCTCAGTTATTTATTGGATGTATTCCAATCTCTGTTCTCCCTTACAGTTTTTGCTCTCTATAGCTCCCTTTATTCCGTGTTGTCTTAACAGATGTCCAATCATTCTTTCCCTTCTTCTTGTCAGTGTTTTCCATATATTCCTTTCCTCACTGATTCTACAAAGTACTTCTTCATTCTTTGCCTAATCAGTCCACCTACTTTGTAGCATTCTTCTGTAGCACCATACATAAAGTGTTTCGATTCTATTCTGTTCCGGTTTTCCAACTGTCCATGTTTCACTACCATACAAAGCTGTGCTCCAGACATACATTCTCAGAAATTTCTTCCTCAAATTAAGGCCTGTGTTTGATAATAGTAGAATTCCCTTGGACAGGAATTTTTTTTTTTTTTTTTGTCAGTGCTAGATCACTTTTGATGTCCTCGTTGCTCCGTCCGTCATTGGTTATTTTGCTGTCTAGGTAGCAGAATTCCTTAAAACCCGCCAGGGTAATCGAGAGCGCTAACGCGCTGCTTCCTGGACTCCGGTAGGCGCGGCGGCTGCGGATCGAATACGCCCGGCGGATTAACGACGAGGGCCGATGTGCCGGCCAGCCTGGATGTGGTTTTTAGGCGGTTTTCCACATCCTGCAAGGTGAATACTGGGCTGGTCCCCATGTTCCGCCTCAGTTCCACGACTCGCAGGCATCTGAACACTTTCGCACTATTCCATGGATTACACTCACCACAGACAGGTGGGGTACACTAATTCCGTGCCAGGAGGTACGGGGTGGCGGCAGGACGGGCATCCGGACACCCCTTAAACATTTACGTGCCAAATCCGATTAACGATGGCTGACCCTGCGTAACTGCGGGACAAGGCTCAAGTGATAGAATAGAATAGTAGCAGAATTCCTTAACTTCATGTAGGTACTTCGTGACCATCAATCCTGATTTTAAGTTTCTCGCTGTTCTCATTTCTGCTACTTCTCATTACATTCGTCTTTCTTCAATTTACTCTCAATCAACTTTCTGCACTCATTAGACTGTTCATTCCATTGAGCAGATCCTGTAATTCTTCTTCACTTTCATAGATTATAGCAATGTCATCAGCGAATCGTATCATTGATATCTTTTCACCCTGAATTTTAATTCCAATCCTGATAATTTCTTTTATATCCATCATTGCTTTTTCGACTTACAGATTGAACAGTAGGGGCGAAAGACTACATCACTTCGTTCTTCGTCTTGCACTGTTGTCACTTCCTCTTGACACTTGTGCGTGTTGTGTATCACAAGTCTTTCCCCATCGCTTACCTCTATTTTTCTCAGAATTTAGAACGTCTCGACCATTCGACATTGTCGAACGCTTTTTCCAAATCAACAGATCATATGAAATTGTCGTGATTTGTCTTTAGCCTTGCTTCCATTATCAGCTGCGACGTCAGAACTGCCTCTCTGGTGCGTATACGTTTCCTAAGGTTAAACTAATCGTTACCTAAGGCATTCTCAATTTTCTTTTCCATTCCTCTGTATATTATTCCTGTCAGCAACTTGGTTGCATGAACTGTTAACCCGATTGTGCGATGATTCTTAAACTTGTCGGCTCTTGCAATCTTTGCAATTATGTGGATGATATTTTTCCGAAAGTCATATGGTACATCGCCAGTCTCATACTCTGTACAAACCAACGTGAACAGTCGTTTTGTCCCACTCCCCCCCCCCCCTTCCCAATGATTATAGAAATTCAAGTGGAATACTATCAATCCATTCTGCTTTATTTGATCTTAAATCTTCCAAAACTCTTACAAATTCTAATTCTAATTCTGGATCCCAGTCTATTCTATATCGACTTACGTTTCTTCTTCTATCACGTCTTCAGACAAGTTCTGCCACTCATAGAGGCCTTCAGTGTACTGTTTCCACCTATCCGCTCTTTTCTCAGAATTTAACAGTGGAATTGCCATTGCACTCTTTATGTTACCATCTTTGCTTTTAATTTCACCGAAAGATACTTTGACTTTTCTATATGCTACGTCAGTCCTTTTTACATTCATTTCTTTTTATCTTTCTTCACATTTTTCATGCAACTCTTTCGACTTAGCTTCCCTGCACTTTCTATTTATTTCATTCTTAATTGACTTGTATTTCTGTGTTCCTGGATTTCCCTGAACGTTATTGTACCTCTTTATTTCATGGGTCAACTGCAGTATTTATTCTCTAATATCAAAGCTCCAAGAAGCAGGAAGCACCACAAATTCGCAGTCTCTCTCTATCTCTTTCCTTGCGTTTATTACTCGTATGGGATCCGCTGTTTTAATTTTTTGGCAAGTTATTTTATTTCCTTCGAGGTCGGGTGTCCTTTCTGTCATTACCGTCGTTTTTTTCTGGCGGATTCCTTTTTAAAAATGTGAGGATTGTATCCTCAATACTAAAGTTCATAACATTTGAATCTCCTTCGGGTGAACCACCACTACAGAGGACCTAACATTAAATTACCTTGGAAAAATTAATTTATCAGTATAAAAATCGTGAGCGGACCTCTATAATAGGCAGCTGACTGCTTTCAATAATGTTCCACCTCTTCACGCGCTGACCAACACCAAAGACTACTAAATTACAGAACAAAAAGCAAACCGGCCAGTGTGGCCGAGCGGTTCTAGACGCTTTAGTCTGGAACCGCGCGACCGCTACCGTCGCAGGTTCGGGTCCTGCCTCGGGCATGGATGTGTGTGATGTCCTTAGGTTACTTAGGTTTAAGTAGTTCTAAGCTCTAGAGGACTGATGAGCTCAGATGTTAAGTCCCATAGTGCTCAGAGCCATTTTTCTGAATAAAGAGCAAACACGAGATGTTTTTAATAGCTTCCACAACGAAACTCTGTTTCGAAGTGTGGCAGAAAATCCAAAGAGATTCCGGTGGTATGTAAAGAACACCAGCGGCAAGGCGCAATCAATACCTTCACCGCGTGATACCAATGGTAATGTTACCAATGACTGCGTCAGTAAAATGGCGTTATTAAGCACAGTTCTCCGAAACTCCTCCACCAAAGAAAACGAAGTAAATATAGCAAAATTCGAGTCAAGAATAGCTGTAACTAGAGTAACTTAGAAGCAGATATCCTCACTGTAGCGCAGTAACTTAAATCATTTAATAAAGGCAAAGCCACCAGTCTAGATTGTATGCCGATTAGGCTCCTTTCAGAGTATGCTGATGCGATAGCTCCATATTTAGCAATCACAAACAACTGCTGGCTAGACGAAAGATCCGTACCTAAAGACTGGAAAGTTGCACAGGTCAAACCAATACTCAAGAAAGGAAGCAGGAATAATACGATGAATTGCAGGCCCATATCACTGATGGCAATTTGCAGTGTGATTTTGAACTATATACTGTGTTCGAACACCGTGAATTACCTCATGAAAACGATCTGCTGATACAGTCAGCACGGATTCATAAAACATCGTTCTTGCGAAACACAACTAGGTCCTTATTCCCACGAAATAAAAAATGCTATTTACAGAGGATCTCAAACTGACCCTATATTTCTACATTTTCAGAAGGTTTTTGACACCATTCCTCACAGGAGATTTCCAATGAAACTGACTGGCTTCGGAGTATCGCTTCATTTGAGCGACTGGATTTGTGATTTCCTGTCAGGGTGGTCATAGTTTGTAATAATCGATGGAAAATCATTGAGTAAACCAGAAGTGATACACGGCGTTCTCCAAAGAAGTGCTATAGCCCGTTGTCATTTACCGTATAGTAAAGTCATCAGAAGAACAAAACCGCTTGCATAATGATTTAGACAAAATATCTGTGTGGTGCAAAATGTGATCATTGTCTCTGCATATGAACAAGAGATAGGTCATCCACATGAACGATAAGAAATACGTTGAATTTCCATTACACGATAAATCACACAAATTTAGGATGCCAGGTCAACTAAATACTTTGGAATTACAATTCTCGAACAAATGAAAATGGAACGATCGCACAGATAATGTTGTGGGCAAGGCGAATCGAAGACTGCCATTTGTTCGCAGAACTCCTACAAAATGCGACAGGTCTACTAAAAAGACTGACTACACTACGCTTGTCCGTCATGTGCTAGAGTTTGACTGTGCTGTACGGGATTCGTAGATAGGAGGACATCAAATAATTCAAAGAAATTCACCTCGTTTCGTATTACCGCGAAGTAGTGGAGGTTGTGTCATGGTGTGATTAGTGAGCTCATGTTGTTTTGTTGTTGTGGTCTTCAGTCCTGAGACTGGTTTGATGCAGCTCTCCATGCTACTCTATCCCGTGCAAGCTTCTTCATCTCCCAGTACCTACTGCAACCTACATCCTTCTGAATCTGCTTAGTGTATTGATCTCTTGGTCTCCCTCTACGATTTTTACCCTCCACGCTGCCCTCCAATACTAAATTGGTGATCCCTTGATGCCTCAGAACATGTCCCAGCAACCGATCCCTTCTTCTAGTCAAGTTGTGCCACAAACTTCTCTTTTCCCCAATCCTATTTAATACTTCCTCATTGGTTATGTGATCTACCCATCTAATCTTCAGCATTCTGCTGTAGCACCACATTTCAAAAGTTTCTATTCTCTTCTTGTCCAAACTATTTATCGTCCATCTTTCACTTCCATACATGGCTACACTCCATACAAATACTTTCAAAAATGACTTCCTGACACTTAAATCTATACTCGATGTTAACAAATTTCTCTTCTTCAGAAACGATTTCCTTGCCATTGCCAGTCTACATTTTATATTCTCTCTACTACGACCATCATCAGTTATTTTGCTCCCCAAATAGCAAAACTCCTTTACTACTTTAAGTGTCTCATTTCCTAATCTAATACCCTCAGCATCACCCAACTTAATTCGACTACATTCCATGATCCTCGTTTTGCTTTTGTTGATATTCATCTTATATCCTCCTTTCAAGACACTATCCATTCCATTCAACTGCTTTTCCAAGTCCTTTGCTGTCTCTGACAGAATTACAATGTCATCGGCGAACCTCAAAGTTTTTATTTCTTCTCCATGGATTTTAATACCTACTCCGAATTTTTTTTTGTTTCTTTTATTTCTTGCTCAATATACAGATTGAATAACATCGGGGATAGGCTACAACCCTGTCTCACTCCTTTCCCAACCACTACTTCTCTTTCGTGACTCTCGACTCTTATAACTGCCCTCTGGTTTCTGTACAAATTGTAAGTAGCCTTTCGCTCCCTGTATTTCACCCCTGCCACCTTCAGAATTTGAAAGAGAGTATTCCAGTCAACATTGTCAAAAGCTTTCTCTAAGTCTACAAATGCTAGAAACGTAGGTTTGCCCTTCCTTAATCTAGCTTCTAAGATAAGTCGTAGGGTCAGTATTGCCTCACGTGTTCCAACATTTCTACGGAATCCAAACTGATCTTCCCCGAGGTCGGCTTCTACTAGTTTTTCCATTCGTCTGTAAAGAATTCGCGTTAGTATTTTGCAGCTGTGACTTATTAAACTAATAGTTCGGTAATTTTCACATCTGTCAACACCTGCTTTCTTTGGGATTAGAATTATTATATGTTTTTCTAATACACATTCCCATTCTGGTACCATTTTCTGGTCCATCATCAGTCTAATAGCATTCAAAGAGTGGCAGGCTGTTGTCAACATTATTAGGAACACATTATGTCTCCCGTTTTGTAGTTTGGAGTATATCTGAGGAAAAAGAAAAACCCTTATTATACTACATTACTATTTTATCTAAAAAAATACCTTCAAAATTATATACAGAATGACGAACATAGATCATTTCTGCGATGTATTAGGCATAATACAAAGATACTATCCCATTCTCCACTTGAGAGAAATTTGATGAACATGAGATTAGATTAGATTAGATTAATTATTCATTCCATAGACCCATAAAAGAGGGAATCCTCCTGGGTGTGGAAGATGTCAGATCAACACATTACAAAAATGTAATTAGAAAAACTTGAGTTTCATTAATTTTAATAATCCTCAGTCAATAAACAGTAAAATTATGTAAATGAATTAAATTTAAACTTCTAATATTTACAGGTTTAATACTTACATCTGCTTTCATTAAATCCATCATTCAGACATTTGCTAGTTTCTTGGCTATTACAACCACATATTGTCAAAAACTAAAGTAAATTATGCATTTCAGTGCTCCTCAGTTAAGAACAGTCATTTTATGTACAAGATTTAAAATTAAACTTCCACTATTTACAGACTTAAGACTTACATCTGCTTTCCATACATCCATCATTGACACAGTAGGTAGTTACTTGGCTGTTACAACCAAGTATTGTCAAAAATTAAAGTTCAAAAAATGGTTCAAATGGCTCTGAGCACTATGGGACTTAACATCTATGGTCATCAGTCCCCTAGAACTTAGAACTACTTAAGCCTAACTAACCTAAGGACATCACACAACACCCAGCCATCACGAGGCAGAGAAAATCCCTGACCCCGCCGGGAATCGAACCCGGGAACCCGGGCGTGGGAAGCGAGAACGCTACCGCACGACCACGAGATGCGGGCAAAATTAAAGTATAATAAATTTTCTTTAAAATGGTCTACTGCACTTGTTGAGAAACTCATGGACGGAACAGAAGGAGTTGGCCACCAAAAATTCTTTAAAATTATGTTTAAATATCGCCTTGTCTGAAACAATGTATAAAACCATTGTGAAGTTATATGTACCTAATTTTCTGAAAATGTAATTTCGAGAAAATGAGAAAAGAATGTTCACAGTGTTTTTGACTCACCGTATGCCTCTTTCAGAACATCCAAGCAGCATAATCTTGCTGGCCAGCTGCTTCTTTATCCTCTGCTTCTTCGGGAGCCTTTTCCTTACTCTGGACTCTTTAGTGGTGTCTACCACGGCCCTTTCAGCTTCAACTAGTCGCTGACGATCTATGGCAGTCAGAGCAGCTATCATATTATTTCGTGGCTGGATGTCTAATTTGTCCATTACTCATGTCCTACTGATTACACCATCATTGAACCAGCTGACAGCATCCATCATACCCATTTTGAGTACTGTCCATCCAAACAAACACAGTTTTGGTATTCGTTGTCAGACTCAGCTATTGAAACTCTCATTAGGTTTTGTGTACGACCATGATTTAGTATCTGCAAGGTCCCTGTATAATGGCTTTATTATTTCCATGACTATGGCAGGAAAGAAATGTTTATGGTGATATTCCTTGCCTGTCGCATGAGCGTGGCTGGTTTGCAGACATTTGTCCAAAGAGTGTTTAAGACCAAATCGACAACTGAAAAGTAGATAAGAAAATACATGTTTTGAAACAGGATAAAATTGTCTTTCAGATGGTGACAAAAAAAAATGGTTCAAATGGCTCTGAGCACTATGGGACTCAACTGCTGAGGTCATTAGTCCCCTAGAACTTAGAACTAGTTAAACCTAACTAACCTAAGGACATCACAAACATCCATGCCCGAGGCAGGATTCGAACCTGCGACCGTAGCGGTCTTGCGGTTCCAGACTGCAGCGCCTTTAACCGCACGGCCACTTCGGCCGGCGACAAAAAAATGTTTTCGAAAATTTCAGTCATTTCACGTCCAGGTCCCCTTCAATATTTTCATTTGTGATATTAGGCAATTTCCCCTATTAGGATCCGCAGGTAGGGCCTTAACATTTGACTGAATTAGTTAATCCTTTACCATACGGTAATTTAGGTTTGGTCTTAATTTTCTGATTTGGGTTCAAAATGGTTCAAATGGCTCTGAGCACTATGGGACTTAACTTCGGAGGTCATCAGTCCCCTAGAACTTAGAACTACTTAAACCTAACTAAGGACATCACATACATCCATGCCCGAGGCAGGATTCGAACCTGCGACCGTAGCGGTCGCGCGGTTCCAGACTGAAGCGCCTAGAACCGCTCGGCCACCCTGGCCGGCTTTTTATTTGGGTTTTTATGTTCTACAAACATGGGTTTTGCATCGTGACCATCAATGGAAAGTGGCCAAGGAAGGTGAAAGGACGAATACGCAAAAATGTATTGGCTGTCCGCGCCCCATCACTGAACATCGACGTCGGAGACTCCCCAGCCCTGTAAAATAAGATAAGCGGCTATCTCTGGTAGGCCCGACCACAGAGTACAGTGCCGGTGCAGGCACAGGTGTTTCAGAGTACGCCGTTCAGCGCACATTGGTGGACATGGGACTCGGCATCAGACTATGCCTACGTCTTCCTGTGTTGACTCAACGATGTCACCAGTTACGATTGCAGTGGGCATTGAGTGGGCATTGACTGTATCATCGAGGTTGGACAGCGGATCAATGGAAACATGTTGTCTGGTCGAATGAAACAGGTTTCCTATTACACCAGGCCGTCGGTCTTGTCCAAAAACGCCGTCATCCAGGCAAATGGATGCTCGAACATGAACCGCGCCACGAACGTAGGCTGGTGGGGGTAGATGGGAATGAGAAGGAGGTGACATTAAAGAATAATTGAATCGCGACAGGCTAAAAGGATCTTAGGAAATATTCAAAACGGAGTTAAGCATTCTGACGGGTTGCTGAAGGGCAGCCGCATCTTTAATGCTAGAAGGCTCTCGGTCAGATGCTTGGTTATGGTACTATAGATGAAGTGGATATAATGTTACAGCTATGCAGACTTCAATCACTGTCTGAAGCTATTCTACCATATCTAGGGAACCCTCCCAGCGGAAACAAGACGAGCTGTCCGGCAACACATTGCCACTAAAAATAAATAATTATGCTGCTAAGGAAATAAAATATTTACACGTCAGGCTTAACGTTGCGGTGATGTATAATTCAATGAGAAACATTCTCAAATAAAGGTCACTTTATGCAACATTTTCGAAGGAAAATTTCAATTTGCATTTCGGATGCTCTAAGACAAGTGCTGCTGCACCTGTGAAGAGATGAGTACAAAAATGAGAAGCCCTCACCTTAAAGATATTGCAAGGCAAACTACCACTGGAGAGCTAATGTTTCACAAGAGAAAGGCCCAAAAATTTTATACTAAGCTTACAGAGGAAGCTGAAAGAACACGTGAGCCCGACGGAGTAGCTATTAGTTTTGACTACACGCAAAATGTCCAAATTCCACAGATTCCTGTCCAGGATACATTTTATCTGCGGCATTTGACAGGTCATATATTTTGTATTAATTACGTTAAATAAGTAAATTACATATGTAGATGTATCACGCAGGCAATAGAAAAGTAGTGTCCAACGAAGTACGCAGTTTCCTCTGTACATATCTGGAGAGGTTCCTCCGTCAGTCACTCAATTACACCTTTATTCCGACAAACGTGTACCAAGTTTGGTTGAAATCTCCCCAGTGGTTTGGAAGGAGATGGAGAAAACATCCACCCACCCATAATACAGTATATGTCGATACTCCTCCTCTTTTGCATTTGGGCATTGTCTGAAATATAAATCAAATCAACTTTTTATTAACAAATACACTAAAAAGTAAACTTTACACACTTTATGTTCGATCTATATTCAGTCATTGTACTACTTTCATTGCTCACACTTCATTTTTTACTCACTCACTGCACTACTTTTTCGGTTCCTCCTTTTGTCTGTCTTACTTTATATACAGCTACCGATGGGTAGCAAAACCAGTGGCGAATTCCAGAACATACCGAAAAGGCTTCGAGCGGTCCACAATGTGCCAGAACATTCCACAATATTCGAGAGTGTTCTGGAATGTTCCACAGTGATCTAGGATGTTCCGGGATGTTCCCGAACATTCCGTAATCTTCCAAAATATTCCACAACACCCCGGAACGTTCTGGAATGCTGTCGAATACTCACGTGCTGAAATGTTCTAGAAATTTCTAGAGGGCGAAACTTCTCGGCCCTTATATCTTCAAAAGCCCGCCCTTGAGGTAAAAACGGGAATCTTCTTCATGGACGGAATATATAGGGCTATCACACCATTCTTTTTCACCCACCCCTCTCCCTCCTTTCATAAATAAGTGGTTTTTAGCCTCACAATGATTGTCATTTGAACTCGTTCCTGAGTTTCTTACTTTTGTAACATACACTCCTGGAAATTGAAATAAGAACACCATGAATTCATTGTCCCAGGAAGGGGAAACTTTATTGACACATTCCTGGGGTCAGATACATCACATGATCACACTGACAGAACCACAGGCACATAGACACAGGCAACAGAGCATGCACAATGTCGGCACTAGTACAGTGTATATCCACCTTTCGCAGCAATGCAGGCTGCTATTCTCCCATGGAGACGATCGTAGAGATGCTGGATGTAGTCCTGTGGAACGGCTTGCCATGCCATTTCCACCTGGCGCCTCAGTTGGACCAGCGTTCGTGCTGGACGTGCAGACCGCGTGAGACGACGCTTCATCCAGTCCCAAACATGCTCAATGGGGGACAGATCCGGAGATCTTGCTGGCCAGGGTAGTTGACTTACACCTTCTAGAGCACGTTGGGTGGCACGGGATACATGCGGACGTGCATTGTCCTGTTGGAACAGCAAGTTCCCTTGCCGGTCTAGGAATGGTAGAACGATGGGTTCGATGACGGTTTGGATGTTCCGTGCACTATTAGTGTCCCCTCGACGATCACCAGTGGTGTACGGCCAGTGTAGGAGATCGCTCCCCACACCATGATGCCGGGTGTTGGCCCTGTGTGCCTCGGTCGTATGCAGTCCTGATTGTGGCGCTCACCTGCACGGCGCCAAACACGCATACGACCATCATTGGCACCAAGGCAGAAGCGACTCTCATCGCTGAAGACGACACGTCTCCATTCGTCCCTCCATTCACGCCTGTCGCGACACCACTGGAGGCGGGCTGCACGATGTTGGGGCGTGAGCGGAAGATGGCCTAACGGTGTGCGGGACCGTAGCCCAGCTTCATGGAGACGGTTGCGAATGGTCCTCGCCGATACCCCAGGAGCAACAGTGTCCCTAATTTGCTGGGAAGTGGCGGTGCGGTCCCCTACGGCACTGCGTAGGATCCTACGGTCTTGGCGTGCATCCGTGCGTCGCTGCGGTCCGGTCCCAGGTCGACGGGCACGTGCACCTTCCGCCGACCACTGGCGACAACATCGATGTACTGTGGAGACCTCACGCCCCACGTGTTGAGCAATTCGGCGGTACGTCCACCCGGCCTCCCGCATGCCCACTATACGCCCTCGCTCAAAGTCCGTCAACTGCACATACGGTTCACGTCCACGCTGTCGCGGCATGCTACCAGTGTTAAAGACTGCGATGGAGCTCCGTATGCCACGGCAAACTGGCTGACACTGACGGCGGCGGTGCACAAATGCTGCGCAGCTAGCGCCATTCGACGGCCAACACCGCGGTTCCTGGTGTGTCCGCTGTGCAGTGCGTGTGATCATTGCTTGTACAGCCCTCTCGCAGTGTCCGGAGCAAGTATGGTGGGTCTGGCACACCGGTGTCAATGTGTTCTTTTTTTCATTTCCAGGAGTGTAAATTGATTACATAGATGTTAACTGATTATTTTTATTACTTTTGTAGATGCTAATATACATCTAAATCGTGACTCGTGAGTACACAGGCACTACGGAGGCACGGATCGAAATGAAGACGTGGGATCACGAACGACCCTATACAGGTAAATCAATGAGAGTTATTCAGCTTGATTTCGCTGTAACGTTACAGAAACCTTCCCACCAAAACCAACAGCATTACCACAGGAAAAAAATCTCTTTACAATTGGTTGCACGAAAGATAAGACGCACTCAGAAGGACCAACACGACTGGAAACGTATGTGAAAGCTGCAGCGTCTCTCGAACATTCAGCAAAAACGTCCCTCCGTAGGCGTTCACAGAAATGGGAAATTCCATACTCGGCATTAGGAAAATAGATGAATAATGATTTGAAGTAAAAGGCGTTTAAATCTTCATTTTTAAACGAACTGAATGCTAATTACACGCAAAAACGTCGTCAGGCATGCGGATGAATGCCCGATGTCTTTACAACTTTTGTTTCATAGGAGGAAAGTGTTTTTCTCGAACGAGTGTGCAATATGTCGCAATGCACAATCGAGAAACGTTTATTTCTGAAGCAAAGGAAACCACACCGTTATGAAGATCTTGAACGATACCCACTACATCTCATGATCTGGACTGCAATGTTTACAACCGGCTTGATAGGTCAATATTTCTTTGCCGTGAATGAATTAGCGTGTGTCACCATGTTACATGATCAGTTTATTCCTCACCTACGATATCGGGGACTTGTCGGTTGTATATGGTTCCAACAGGATGGGGTGCCACCCCATTATGCTATTACCGTCACAGAATATCTCAATGAATTATTTTCTGATAAATAGATTGGACGTGGTTTTGTCCATTTGCCTGGACCTTTGGAGTGGCCACCCCGATGTGCTGACCTGTTATCTGGCGACAGTGCATTATGAGGGTTCATTAAACAGAATGTTGCTGTCAGACGTTACGAGACAGCTGACAAACTTAAGGATGCTGCTCGACGTGGGTTTACTGCCACCACACCAGCGATGTTGAGCAGCATCTCACATCGTTCATGGAGGAGCATCACACTCTGTTGCGAAAACGATGGCGTGCACACAGGCACTCTGCAATAAATAATAAATAATAGTCACACTACTTCCAAGTTGCTCTCTGCCATTATCCCACAGTAACACTATGATATCATCTACGAATATGTCGACATGCTGTAGGGGCTAATGGAACTTTGTGATTGTTCTGTAGATGATAGGTGCTTTGAGGAACTAGGTGAAACATGATGGTTAATAAACAAAAATAAAATTCAGATCCGAAGGCCAGTAATTGTTATTCGTCTGTATAAGACAAACAGAAAATAATTTTCAAAATGGTTCAAACGGCTCTGAGCACTATGGGACTTAACTTCTGAGGTCATCAGTCGCCTAGAACTTAGAACTACTTAAATCTAACTAACCTAAAGACACCACACACATCCATGCCCGAGACAGGATTCGAACCTGCGACCGTACCGGTCGCGCGGTTCCAGACTGTAGCGCCTGGAACCGCTCGGCCACTCCGGCCGGCAAAATAGTTTTATGACTACACGGTACTCGTGTGTATGTTTAACAGAACTGTTAGAAGAAACACACTTACCAACAGTCACGCTGTGCTATTTAGAGGAAACCAAGGAGAAATTTGGAAGCACTGTTGCAGGTCACGGAGAAGGAATGAAAACTTTGACATTTACCAATAACACTGTAATTCTGTCCACGGATGGCAAAGGAATTGGAAGACTGTTTGAACGGAATGGGCAGTGTCGTGAAAACAGGTTATGAGCTAAACATCAACAAAAGTAAAACAAGGGTAATGGAATGTAGTCGAAATAAATCAGGCGATGCTGAGGGAATTAGATTAATAAATGAGGCACGAAAAGTAGTAGATGAGTTTTGCTATTTGTCAATAGCAGCATATGCATAGCAGGAAAAGCGGAATTTTTTAAAGATCGAATAAAAATTTAAATGTTAGAGAGTATTTTCTGGAGGTATTTTTCTGGAATGAAAATGGCGTGAAATGTGGACGATAAACGATTCAGAGGAGAAGAGAATAGAAGCTTTTGAAATGCGGTGCTACAGAAAATGCTGAAGTTCAGACGTGTAGATCGAATGTCTAAGTAAGAGGTAGTTAACTTAACTGGGGAGAAAATATGGGGAGAAGTTGCGGGGGGAGTGGGAGGGGCGAAGGGAGGGGGCAGACGGCAGAGGGAGACTAAGACTTGAGTAAAATTAGTAAGTTTAAATACACTTAGGTTTCAGTAGTTACGCAAAGATGAAACGCTTTGCATGAGATAGACTAGAACGAAGAGCTACGTCAATCTCGACTTTGGCCTGTAACCAGAGAAATAACATCGACCCACCCACGTATTGCTATTCCGCAACAAACGTCACGGGCTTCGCCATTCAGAAAAGTAATCTTTATTGCCGCAGTAAAGCCGTGTGTCACAGAGCTGCACATCAGCTTCTGCGCCGTCACAATCATTGGCACGACGCCCACCGACCGTCACGGCGCCCGGTGCCCGGCAGCGTGCGCCCAGCGTCAGAATTTGACATCGCGCCATCCCAGAGGCGATTAATCACTGTGCCCGCTCCAGCTGCTGTCCACAATTCTCGCCGTCCTGTTTCAGCAATGTGCACCCAGGTGCGAAATACGACCCCTCTGCTGCTGCCCCGAGACCAGCTCGATGCACGACAGACCACACTATAGTAATAACAGGTATAGTGGCACAGTGCCCGTTCTTCTAATGTTTAGTTGTATCTCATCTCTCCAAGAGGACATAAACTTTGCCGCGCTGGGTAGCCGCACGGTCTATGGCGTCTTGTCACGATTCGGGCAGCTCCTCCCGTCGGAGGTTCGAGTCCTCTCTTGGGCATGGCTGTGTGTGTTGTCCTTAGCGTAAGTTAGCTTCTACATCTACATCTACGTTATTACTCTGCTATTCACAATAAAGTGCCTGGCAGAGGGTTGAATGAACCACCTTCAAGCTGTCTCTCTACCGTTCTACTCTCTAATGGCGCGCGGGAAAAAACGAGCGCTTGAATTTTTCTGTGCGAGCCCTGATTTCTCTTATTTTATAGCGATGATCATTTCTCCCTATGTAGGTAGGTGCCAACAGAATGTTTTCGCAATCGGAGGAGAAAACTGGTGGTTGAAATTTCATGAGAAGATCCCATTGCAACGAAAAACGCCTTTGTTTTAATGAGTGCCAATCCAATTCACGTATCATGTCTGCGGCACTATCTCCCCTACTTCGCGATAATACAAAACGAGCTGCCCTTCTTTGTACTTTTTCGATGTCATTCGTCAATCCATGTGATGCGGATCCCACACCGCACATCAATACTCCAGAATCGGGCGGACAAGCGTGGTGTAAGCAATCTCTTTAGTAGACCTGTTGCACCTTCTAAGTGTTCTGCCAACAAATCGCAGTCTTTGGTTTGCTCTACCCACAACATTATCTATGTGATCGTCCAAAAATGGCTCTGAGCACTATGGGACTTAACTTCTGAGGTCATCAGTCCCCTAGAACTTAGAACTACTTAAACCTAAGGACATCACACACATCCATGCCCAAGGCAGGATTCGAACCTGAGACCGTAGCAGTCGCTCGGTTCCTGACTGAAGCGCCTAGAACCGCTCGGCCACCCCGCCCGGCTGTGATCGTTCCAATTAGGGTATTTGTAATTGTAAACCCTAAGGATTTAGTTGAATTTACAGCCATCAGATTTGTGTGACTTATCGCGTAATCGAAATTTAGCGGATTTCTCATGTGAATAACTTCACACTTTTCTTTATTCAACTGTCACTTTTCGCACCACACAGACATCGTATCTAAATCATTTTGTAATTCGTTTTGGTCATCTGATGACTTTACAAGGCGGTATATAGAGTACCTATAAACACTTCCTTGGGGAACGACGGATATTACTTCTGTTGTATTCCACGACTTTCCGTCTATTACTACGAAGTGTGACGTTTCTGACAGGAAATCACGAATCCAGTCGCACAACTGAGGCGATATTCCATAGGCACGCAGTTCGTTTACAAGACGTTTGTGAGGAACGGTGTCGAAAGCCGGTAGTGTGTAAGCTTAGGGACCAATGACCTCAGTAGTTTGGTCCCATAAGACCTTACCACAAGTACTCAATACATAAACTTTTATATTTCCCTTCCTTTTACATTTTCTTCCGCGTTCTGGAGCAAACGGGCCAATTGGGATGACCGACAGCCGTATCATTCTCTGCCACAGGCGTCATCCAGATGATGGGCATGGGTAAGTACACAGCTCTCCCGGCCGTTAGCGGCTTTCTTGATCCTGGAGCCGCTACTTTCCACTTAAGTAACTCTTCAGTCAGCATCACGAGGCTGAGTGTACCCCTTCTCAGTCCTCCTACCAAGGAAAACTCCTTGGCAGTGCCGGTAATCGAACACGGGTCTTCCGAATAGCACAGACAAAAACTCTAACCCCTGAGCTACGGAGGCAGACAGTAGCAGGTATTTTGGCTAAATAGAATACATAACACTTTCTTCTTGTAAAATATAGCGCAGAAGCTCGCCGATGAAGGCAGAAGTGGAGAGCGAAAGGAAAAAAAAAAAATCGAAAGAGGTAGCAGTACTCTCGCACTGAGTGTTCTGTACAAACTGAATTATGTACGGGGGCTATTCGGAAAGAAAGGCCCGAAAACCGCTGCGGTCGCAGGTTCGAATCCTGCTTCGGGCATGGATGTGCGTGATGTCCTTAGGTTAGTTAGGTTTAAGTAGTTCTAAGTTCTAGGGGACTGATGACCTCAGAGGTTAAGTCCCATAGTGCTCAGAGCCATTTGAACCATTTTTTGTGTTGGAGAAGTACACATCCGCTCGGAGTGCATACAACGCTGCGTCATGCAACTGCCACATGGAGAAGCGTCACGGCGAGAAGTTACCACGCAACTGCCGATGACGTACGTGTCGGTAGCCCGCCGGGAGGTGTTCCGAGTTCAGAGCGTAATACCGACGTGTTGATGCAACAGCAAATCGAGTTAGGGGAACTTGGAGGTGACACGGAGGGAGAAACCTTCCGCACCCTCACAAGTAGCACGCGGCGTGGAAGTGGAAGTCGAGACAGTAGGGGCAGCAACGGACCAACGAACGCTCGACGACCACAGTGAGGCGTCGCCGACGGCGGCAGAGCGCAAGGTGCGCAAAAAAAGATCGCCGAAAAGTTCCAAAAAGCGTCGCCGTAGTTCGGGTAAAACGTCCTCCCCTAGCCTAGGGCACAGCAGTTATTCGAGCCGAAGAAACGTCTGACATGGGACGTCTTTGGAGGACGCTGAAATGATTCTTTCAGACGTTGACCAGATGTCCTGCCTTTCAGACGGGCCCTCTTCATTGGCACCGACTGACCAGGTACTGTCGACGGAGGAGTCAGTGACAATGTGCCGGCAGCCACATCGAAATGCAGCAGGGGGAGTTTCTGAGACTGACGACCAATGCGACTGGGTAGAGCCAGCCGAAGAGATACAAGAATTGGCACCCCCACTTGATGACGACTCACTCATAGGATGCACACCATAGAACGAAAGCACCGGTGGGCAGCGCGTTGGCGGGCTCCCCTCTGAGCACGAGTAGTGGACTAATACCTTTGGAGTTCGCAATGACATGAGAAGAGCATAACAACGGCAACGGACCAAGCATGTAAGGTGGGCACAGTGAACATTAACTCCTCACGATCTCTTGCAAAGATGCAACTTTTCCGGGACATGATTTACGGCACAGATATGGATACTCTACTGGTGCAGGAAACCTGCAGTGCTGCTTTTCCTGACGTGTGTGGTTACAACACTTACCTAGCGCCGACGCCAGACGTAGGACGTGGCACAGCGATTACATTCCTTCGGCTCGGGGTTTGGCGATGACCGTGAACGGCGTTCGTATTGTCAACATCTATGCACCCTCCGGACCTGACAATCGACGGACATGTGTGCAATTCTATTCGGAAGAGATGTCGCCCCTATTCCATGGGAAATATGATAATTTCTTGGCAGAAGGGAATTTCAACTGTGTTCTCACACCGAAGGGTCAAACTCCTAATTTTAGCTCCTGCTACGCATTGCACACGATCTGTCGAGACATGGCACTAATGGACTCGTGGGAAAAGATCCGTGGGCAGCGAGAGGGCTACACATTTTATACTAGCCACTCGGCGAGCAGGCTGGATCGGATTTATGTGTCTGACGGATTAAGAGATCACAAGTTGGCTGCTGAACGTTGGCCCACAGCTTTTATCGAGCACCTTGCATATTTCTGCACGTTAACCCTCCCACGGCAGCGGGTCTGGCGGAGCTGTAGTTGTGGAAACTTAATTCATCCTTACTGGTGGATCCTGAATGTCACCAGCGGATCAAAGAAACATGGCAAACATGCTTTCGCCGCCTGCCGATGGACCGTACGGTTCTTTCACGGTGGCTACAATGTGCAAAACCGGCGATACGAAGAGCTCTCATAACGTATGGCAAGGAAAAAGCGAAATGGCTCCGAGATACACTTGATTATTACTACATGGTGACCTGTCCTCCAGGGCCCCATCGCCCGAGCGTCAAGTGGAAGTCCTTCGGATTCAGGTGTGCATTTTATCGATCACGAAACGTCGTTTGGAGGGACTTTCGATCCGTGCTCGGTGCTTGGACAACGTCGATGGAGGACATATTTGCATGCATCAAGTGTTGAAATAGTTCAAATGGCTCTGAGCACTATGGGACTTAACATCTGAGAACATCAGTCCCCTAGAACCTAGAAGTACTTAAACCTAACTAACCTAAGGACATCACACATCCATGCCCGCGGCAGGATTCGAACCTGCGACCGTAGCGGTCGTACGGTTCCAGACTGTAGCGCCTAGAACCGCTCGGCCACACCGGCCGGCCACGTATTAGGTCCGGAATCTCGTTGACTGGAGTACTGTTGTCTTCGGTGATAAGTCCCGCTTCGATCTGAGCCCCGATGAAGAGCAAAGACATGACGTCTTCCTTTACTCTGTATTTTATATAGTCATCGTGAACTTCAAATGGTTCAAAAGGCTCTGAGCACTACGGGACTTAACTTCTGAGGTCATCAGTCCCCTAGAACCTAGAAGTACTTAAACCTAACTAACCTAAGGACATCACACACATCCATGCCCGAGGCAGGATTCGAACCTGCGACCGTAGCGGTAGCGCGGTGCATCATGTTTCCAGGGGACATGCGTGTAATCGCCTATCCTTGATCACAGTTCTCCATGATGGTGATGTTGGGCCCTTGACGTCACAACAGGACATTGCTGCTGGGTTCCTGGAGCAGCACCACCTCCTTTTCCCTGGGACGCCGACGGACAGTCGGACAGGAGAAGAAATTTTGCGACAGATGCAAATGGGGGTGGATGGTCTGGATTCAGAGTACTTTTGGAACTCCTAGCGGAATATGGCATACGGGGAACACTCACGAAGGGTGCGGTGCATAAATCCCGAGGGCCAGGTGACCTGATACTCCAATTTTATAGCGAATTTCCAGATTTAATGATGTCCCAATGGATGTTGATGTATAATGAGTTCTTGAGCCCTGACTCGGACGTCCCGCCGCAATTCATGGCGATACTGCTTATACCAATACCGAAATCAGCAGGGAGTGTCAGAGCCCATCAATTTCGACCGCTCACGATGCTCAATACTGACTATAAGATCTTTGCGCGAATGGTGGCGGCAACACTCAAGACTGTAATATCCAAGACACTACCACCAGACCTGGCTTGCCTAGAGGTTCGGAGCAATATAACTTCTATCCTAGGCGAATACCAGGACATCATTTCCTTGACGGAAGCTTGTCGCATGCGAGCAGCGTTCGTATCAGTGGTTTTTGATCGTGCCTTTGACAGGATCAACCATGATTTCCTTGACCCGATCATGCGACGCATGACGATACCTCAGAATTTAATTACCGTCCTCATGCGCCTCCGTCACGGTGCTCCTTCGACGGTGGGAGATAAGGACGATTCGTGTTTTCAGCTCAGATAAGAATGTCCCTTGTCGATGGTGCTGTTTGCAGTAGCGCTCGAACCACTGATGGAGCCTCTTAGAAGGAGTGTTACAGGTGTGCGCTCCGTGAGAGTTCCTTCACTTGTCGTGCATATGCCGACGATTTGATGCTACTCGTCCAGTCGGAGAACGAAGTGCGTGAGGTGGTTGCCCTTCTTATTACGTACCGAGTAGTGGCGGGTGGTGGGATCAACATGAATAAAAAGAAGATTGTTCACATCGGACGGGGGCTGGCGCTCTGCACATTCCGCTTACGACGGTGGTCATCTTGCTATGCTTAGGAGTATTGTGCACCCTATCGCCACGGCAATCAGCGGCGGCAAGCTACCGACGTCTGCTCCAGCACGTCCGACTGCACATACGTAACAATTCCCTCCGAACCCACGACCTGCTCCAAAGGGTGAAATACACTAATATTCATCTGGCCTCGCGACTGCCGCACCTGGCGCAGGTACTACCAATGCCACATGGTATTGCTGACAGGTTAATGGCGGCCTTTGGAAACTATGTCAGATACGAGACTTTAACTCCCCACACCGTTCTGGAGGACTTAATCTCACGAATGTGCGGAACAGTGGTCTAGTTCTACACCTGCGAGCGACGCTACGGTCATGAAACCAACGACAACACGCCATCACGTCGGCGATCCTGGACGTGTTTCTTCACACGTCCTTTGAACCGCCGGTGTCGGTGGGCACCATATCGCCTTATTTGTCTCACTTCACGCGATCCTTCATTGATTTTAGTTATGTTCAGTTACAGGCACATTCTACAAGGATCCCCACTACCAGTGAGATATATCGATACTTGAGGCGTCATCATGGCAGCAATGTTGTCGAGCTTAAATACACAACGATGGATTGGCGACAGATTTGGCGAGCTGTCCATACGCCTCTCCTCGCCACGGCAGCGAGATCGTCTTGGTAACATTAATCACTCGCCGACGATCGTACGACATTCACGTGGTAGATTCCCCGCTGTGCCTTATACGAGGTGTGGCTAGAAAAAAACCGGACTAGTACTGGTGAAACAATAAAACGAATGCAATAAGGCTGAAAGTCGCGTGGCCTGTCACGTGACTCTCGCTCCGCCTACTGCTCGAGTTTCATCTGCCTCCTGCACTCAGTCTGCCCGTGGCGTCTGTTTTAAGTAGTTGACGTTTTGTCTGTGCGTCGGAAAATGTTGAGTGTACAGAAAGAACAGCGTGTTAACATCAAATTTTGTTTCAAACTATGAAAATCTGCAAGTGAAACGTTTGTAATGTTACAACAAGTGTACGGCGATGATTGTTTATCGCGAAGACACCAGTGATGACACTCGCACTGGCAGACCATTGTCAGCAAAAACTGATGCAAACATTGAAAAAATCGGTAAACTTGTTCGACAAGATCGCCGTTTAACAATCAGAGCAGTGTCTGAGTTAACAGGAGTTGACAAGGAAAGTGTTAGGCAGATTCTTCATGAAAGTTTCAACATGAACAAAGTGTGTTCAAAAATGGTTCCAAAGTGTCTCACAATTGAACAGAAGGAACGCCGAAGAATGATTTGTTCTGACATCCTGGAAAACTTTGAAAGTGATCCCATCTTCTTACAAAATGTTATTACTTGCGATGAATCGTGGTTTTTTACTTACGATCCCGAAACTAAACGCCAATCGATGCATTGGAAAACTCCTGGTTCTCCACGACAAAAAAAAGCACGAATGTCAAAATCGAAATTCAAGGCAATGATGATTGTTTTTTTTTTTTTTGACATCAAAGGGATTGTGCACATTGATTGGGTACCAGAGGGACAAACAGTGAATCAGCATTACTACATTAGCGTCCTGGCTACCCTACGTGAGCGAGTACGGAGAAAACGGAACGATTTGTGGAGAAAAAAGTCATGGATCCTTCACCAAGACAATGCCCCAGCTCACAGTGCGTTGTCAGTGAAGACGTTTTTGACAAAACACAACATTCCCATCTTAGATCATCCACCCTACTCACCTGATTTGGCTCCCTGTGACTTTTTTCTTTTCCCTAAAGTCAAGTCAGCTTTGAAAGGAACTAGATTTGAGACTGTTGAAGCAGTAAAAGAAAAAGCGACGGAAATAATGTATGGACTTACCGAAAATGATCTGCAGCATTGCTATGAACAGTGGAAAATTCGTATGGAGCGGTGTAGAGACCGAGGAGGAGAGTAAATTGAAGGAGATAACATGAAATTGTAAATAATTGTAAATAAATGTTTTTTCCAGCATCAGTCCGGTTTTTTTCTAGCCGCACCTCGTATGTGGCATGCAGGACACCGACGAACATTCTCTGCAGTGCGGTGAGGCAAAGGATGTGTGGCGGCTGACGCAACGCGTCATGGCACTCCTCCGACGCCCCAACGATTCCACGATCACGACGGACGCTTTATTTTTCCCAGAAGCTGTCTTTTCCCTTCACAGAAAACGTCAACAATCCGCTAGATTGGAGGACACGCATCGCACTACGTGCTCGGGCATGGGCTATTGGCATCATCTACTAGGACAACACAAATCATTCGACGTCACTCTGAATACAAAATACAATTTGCGAACTTTCTAGGCAACACATTTCATGACCCCCGAAGCGTTCGAGAGTCCCAGGTTTACATAGTTTCGCGGGGTAAGATATTACTCCCAGCTAAGTGACGAGGATGTCACTTCGGCCCTATGTTTCTTTTCCTCTTTTTCGTATGAGATTTTTTTCCTGGGACGTTAAACATAAATAAAAAAACAATTACATAAATGTAAAATGTTTCCTTCCCGCTGCCTCTCGCTTATCCTGTCAGGAGACGGGGACACCGTGGCCAGGCCTCCAAGCACGAGCCGTGCCCACTCTGCCTCCTGATCTGTACCTTTAAAAAAATAAGAAAGTTAAAAAAGTAAGAAAGTGGCTTAACTTAAAAAAATTGAAAAAATCAGTAGAGCACTTGCCTGCGAAAGGCAAAGGTCCGGAGTTCGAGTCTCGATTCGGCGCACATTTTTAATCTGCCAGGAAGTTTCATATCAGTGCACGTTCTGCTGCAGAGTGAAAATTTCATTCTAAAATGTTTTACTTGCAACAGTTAGTTACACCTTCTAGCTGCTTCTCTACATAGTCGCTGCTCCGGATTAGACATTCGTCGTAGTATTGAACCAACTTTCCAATACCTTTCTCCCTGTTCCCTGTGCGGCTCTACAACTCGTGCCAAAATGTTCTCTTCACAATCAGCGGTTCATGTGAGCAGAGATGAAACTCGGTGGTTAGCCAATTACGTGCTGTATTGTGGGTGATCAACCCATCGAAAACGCTGAAGGAACATTTTCATTGCCCCCACAGAGTGCGGCCGAGAATTTCCATGAGGTAGGAAACACATGAAGTTTATGTCATGTGGACCGCATGACGTATTCATTTAGAAGCTTAAATCCTCTACACCGCCAAGGGACCGTAGATCTTAGTATTTGACAGCTCTGCCCGTTCCTGAGAAAAAGGATTCTTGATAGAAGAACAGAAAGAGAGAGAGACAGACTGACAGATGGACAACAAACTGATCCTATAAGCGTTTCGTGCCCACCGACTGAAGTACGGAACCCCAAAAATCAGCAAACCACCTGCGTAAATTAGAAACCGCAAGTTCGTGGGTTAGAATTCGGAATTACAGATATTTTTAATCTGCCTACAACCTATCCATGACCTATCAATGAAGTGAAGTTTCGCCAGGAAGAGAGGTGGTTTGGAATCCATGCTAAACTTGAGATCCGCATTCGCAAGTAGGATTACGTGAGTAGGTTAGTGACACACAACTCGCCACTGTGGTGCCAACTGAAAGTCGGGCATCAGGCCCGTGAAACACGAAATTTTTATAACACCAATAACTCTCAAATCAAAAATACCCTTCGTTCATGGAAATATTCATCTTTAAACGACCTTTCATCGTTGTTGTTGTTGTGGTCTCCAGTCCTGAGACTGGTTTTATGCAGCTCTCCATGCTACTCTATCCTGTGCAAGTTTCTTCATCTCCCAGTACCTACTGCAACCTACATCCTTCTGAATCTGCTTAGTGTATTGATCTCTTGGTCTCCCTCTACGATTCTTACCCTCCACGCTGCCCTCCAATGCTAAATTTGTGATTTCTTGATGCCTCAGAACATGTCCTAGCAACCGATCCCTTCTTCTAGTCAAGTTGTGCCACAAACTTCTCTTCTCCCCAATCCTATTCAATACTCCCTCATTGGTTATGTGATCTACCCATCTAATCTTCAGCATTCTTCTGTAGCCCCACATTTCAAAAGTTTCCATTCTCTTCTTGTCCAAACTATTTATCGTCCACGTTTCACTTCCATACATGGCAACACTCCATACAAATACTTTCAAAAATGACTTCCTGACACTTAAATCTATACTTGATGTTAACAAATTCCTCTTCTTCAGAAACGCTTTCCTTGCCATTGCCAGTCTACATTTTATATTCTCTCTACTTCGACCATCATAAGTTATTTTGCTCCCCAAATAGCAAAACTCCTTTACTACTTTAAGTGTCTCATTTCCTAATCTAATCCCCTCAGCATCACCCGATTTAATTCGACTACATTCCATTATCCTCGTTTTGCTTTTGTTGATGTTCATCTTATATCCTTCTTTCAAGACACTGTCCATTCCGTTGAACTCCTCTTCCAAATCCTTTGCTGTCTCTGACAGAATTACAATGTCATCGGCGAACCTCAAAGTTTTTACATCTTCTCCATGAATTTTAATACCTACTCCGAATTTTTCTTTTGTTTCCTTTACTGCTTGCTCAATATACAGATTCAATAACATCGGGGAGAGGCTACAACCCTGTCCCACTCCTTTCCCAACCACTGCTTCCCTTTCATGCCCCTCGACTCTTATAACTGCCATCTCGTTTCTGTACAAATTGTAAATAGCCTTTCGCTCCTTGTATTTTACCCCTGCCACCTTCAGAATTTGAAAGAGAGTATTCCAGTTAACGTTGTCAAAAGATTTCTCTAAGTCTACAAATGCTAGAAACGTAGGTTTGCCTTTTCTTAATCTTTCTTCTAAGATAAGTCGTAAGGTTAGTATTGCCTCACGTGTTCCAACATTTCTACGGAATCCAAACTGATCTTCCCCGAGGTCCGCTTCTACCAGTTTTTCCATTCGTCTGTAAAGAATTCGCGTTAGTATTTTGCAGCTGTGACTTATTAAACTGATAGTACGGTAATTTTCACATCTGTCAACACCTGCTTTCTTTGGGATTAGAATTATTATATTCTTCTTGAAGTCTGTGGGTATTTCGCCTGTCTCATACATCTTGCTCACCAGATGGCAGAGTTTTGTCATGATTGGCTCTCCCAAGGACATCAGTAGTTCTACTGGAATGTTATCTATTCCCGGGGCCTTGTTTCGACTCAGGTCTTTCAGTGCTCTGTCAAACTCTTCACGCAGTATCTTATCTCCCATTTCATCTTCATCTACATCCTCTTCCATTTCCATAATATTGTCCTCAAGTACATCGCCCTTGTATAAACCCTCTATATACTCCTTCCACCTTTCTGCTTTCCCTTCTTTGCTTAGAACTGGGTTTCCATCTGAGCTCTTGATGTTCATACAAGTGGTTCTCTTCTCTCCAAAGGTCTCTTTAATTTTCCTGTAGGCAGTATCTATCTTACCCCTAGTGAGACAAGCCTCTACATCCTTACATTTGTCCTCTAGCCATCCCTGCTTAGCCATTTTGCACTTACTGTTGATCTCATTTTTAGGTGTTTGTATTCCTTTTTGCCTGCTTCATTTACTGCATTTTTATATTTTCTCCTTTCATCAATTAAATTCAATATTTCTTCTGTTACCCAAGGATTTCTATTAGCCCTCGTGCTTTTACCTACTTGATCCTCTGATGCCTTCACTACTTCATCCCTCAGAGCTACCCATTTTTCTTCTACTGTATTTCTTTCCCCCATTCCTGTCAATTGTTCCCTTATGCTCTCCCTGAAACTCTCTACAACCTCTGGTTCTTTCAGTTTATCCAGGTCCCATCTCCTTAAATTCCCACCTTTTTGCAGTTTCTTCAGTTTCAATCTGCAGTTCATAACCAATAGATTGTGGTCAGAATCCACATCAGCCCCTGGAAATGTCTTACAATTTAAAACCTGGTTCCTAAATCTCTGTCTTACCATTATATAATCTATCTGATACCTTTTAGTATCTCCAGGATTCTTCCAGGTATACAACCTTCTTTTATGATTCTTGAACCAAGTGTTAGCTATGATTAAGTTATGCTCTGTGCAAAATTCTACAAGTCGGCTTCCTCTTTCATTTCTTCCCCCCAATCCATATTCACCTACTATGTTTCCTTCTCTCCCTTTTCCTACTGACGAATTCCAGTCACGCATGACTATTAAATTTTCGTCTCCCTTCACTACCTGAATAATTTCTTTTATCTCGTCATACATTTCATCTATTTCTTCATCATCTGCAGAGCTAGTTGGCATATAAACTTGTACTACTGTAGTACGCATGGGCTTTGTGTCTATCTTGGCCACAAGAATGCGTTCACTATGCTGTTTGTAGTAGCTAACCCGCACTCCTATTTTTTTTAATTCATTATTAAACCTACTCCTGCATTACCCCTATTTGATTTTGTGTTATAAATCTGTAATCACCTGACCAAAAGTCTTGTTCCTCCTGCCACCGAACTTCACTAATTCCCACTATATCTAACTTTAACCTATCCATTTCCCTTTTTAAATTTTCTAACCTACCTGCCCGATTAAGGGATCTGACATTCCACGCTCCGATCCGTAGAATGCCAGTTTTCTTTCTCCTGATAACGACATCCTCTTGAGTAGTCCCCGCCCGGAGATCCGAATGGGGGACTATTTCACCTCCGGAATATTTTACGCAAGAGGACGCCATCATCATTTAATCATACAGTAAAGCTGCATGCCCTCGGGAAAAATTACGGCTGTAGTTTCCCCTTGCTTTCAGCCGTTCGCAGTACCAGCACAGCAAGGCCGTTTTGGTTAATGTTACAAGGCCAGATCAGTCAATCATCCAGACTGTTGCCCCTGCAACTACTGAAAAGGCTGCTGCCCCTCTTCAGGAACCACATGTTTGTCTGGCGTCTCAACAGATACCCCTCCGTTGTGGTTGCACCTACGGTACGGCCATCTGTATCGCTGAGGCACGCAAGCCTCCCCACCAACGGCAAGGTCCATGGTTCATGGGGGAAGACCTTTCATCGAGGCAGCGATTTTTGAGATTGGTGTACCAAACGCTTATGCAGACTAAAGGATGTCTGTCGTACGAAACGTGTGCTTTATTCAGTGTTGTGCGGGAACCAATGCCTTTGAGGGAGGCTCCGATAGTTGCATAGGTGTGGCCCATTCCTCCGACTCCTGTCAGTGTCGAATCTGTTGTAGCCGCTGGTGGTATTGGAATGAAGTCAGACGAAATACCGGGTGGTTCAAAAATGGTTCTAATTACTATGGGTTCTAATTTCTATTACATATGAGGTCATCAGTCCCCTAGACTTAGAACTACTTAATCCTAACTTACCTAAGGACAACACACACATCCATGCCCGAGGCAGGATTCGAACATGCGACCGCAGCGGTTACACGGTTCCAGACTGAAGCTCCTAGAACCGCTCGGTCACCGCGGCCGGCGAAATACTGGGTGGTTATAATTAAAATGCAGCTACTCACAGAGGTCCAGTGTGGGCTGTGGCAGTGAAACTTAGTAGATATGCTAATGTGTTAATGCGGAATCGATTTACGCTGGAGAAAAGTTTCCGTATTTGGCCATGAAGTGGAAATCTGTACAGCATCCCTTCGACGTCTCCGTTGCTCAGATTGAACAAATTATTTAAGTTGCAGTTAACAATAAAATCAACATTGTGCCTTTCTCACTTGTTTGGCGTTTTCTGCTCACGTCCCTTTGCTAATCCATTACTTACGGAAACATTTCTATACGTTTTCCTTGCGTTCACAGCGCTAGATTTCCAAAAGACGAAATAATCTATTCATACTGAGCGTGCAATGGTGTCAAAAATGTTTTTTTGTTATAATATGTACATTTTTTGGATGGCAGCCGTCATATTAACATTTAAAAGATAAATTCTTATTGCTCTATGCACAAAATAGCGCAGATGAATATTTAAACGAAAGAGGGAATTATAAGTGTAAGTAAAGTCAAATAAAATGAAGAATAAAAATAATGAATGCAGTAACATGGACGAAAATATGATTGCAGAGGGGAAGAAATTAAATGTAAATCAATAAATAACTATAGTAAAATTCCAAATGGAAAAGTAATGATACGACGAAAAAACGAGAGTAATTGAAACAGTCATTGTGCCGATTGGAGTGACGTGACAAAGGAACAGAAATAAAAAACACATTTAAACCAGTTAATTGAATAAAAATAACAATCAAAGTCACTTCGATAAAGGTTAAAAAAATAAAAAACTTCAAAGCACTTGACAATATACGAACACGCAACCGTGTTCGTGCGAAGACCGCGCGATAACTCGCAAAATTCCGAAATATTTTTTCGTTGATTACTCGCAAATAACGGCCCACCAGAATAAATAGCTGCAGGGTGCGATAGCTTGGACCTTAACCTACATCACCGTATAAATGCCTTCAAAAAGTCGATCCCACCGCTGGGAACCTCTCGTTGTTAGCCTTGGAGTTCCATTACCATGAATCCATACTGACTTTGATTTCTGTCCTGCTTCCTCGAGACTCACACCCAAGTACTTTTAATGCTTTTAGCTTGAAACCAAGCCGCTGTCGGAGTACTACAAACAGCCCACACTGCTGTCTCTCGTCGACTGTGTCGACTGAGGTAAGATCCCCTGCGTTCTGAAAATTGTCCTCAAGCAGGAACATTTTTTGGCACCTGGAACACGTTTGACTTCGTTACACTGGGCAGAAAATGTAGTAAACATGAATTACGACTGTATGGAGACACAGGTCTAACTATGGTGTGAAGGGAAACTTCTTGTCTTTCAAGTGTCCATAGGACAGGGAGGACCTTCTCCTCATGAGCTGCACTGCACGCTGTGTGTAGCAAGAACTGCATTATCCTTATACATGTTCGGTGAAAGGCTTTTAATCATTCCTATTACCTGCGCTATCCGTTAGTACTGAACACACTTTCTGAGCGTATTATAGTCGCAGAATTTAGAGTAGTTAGTTTTCGCGAATCTCTACTTCTACATTTACATGGATACTCTGCAAATCAGACTCAAGTGCCTCGCAGAGCGTTCATAGAACCACCTTCACAATAATTCTCTAGCATTCCAATCTCTAACAGCACTCCGAAAAAAACGAACACGAATATCTTTCCGTGCGATCTCTTATTTCCCTTATTTTATTACGATGATCGTTTCTCCCTATCTCAACAAAATATTTTCACATTAAGAGAAAGTTGGTGATTGAAATTTCTTAAGAATATCCCCCCGCAACGAGAAACGCCTTGTTTTAATGGTGTCCACCCCAAATCCTGTATCGTGAACGTGTTACTCTTTTCCCTATTTCTTGATAATACCAAACGTACTGCTCTTCTTTGAACTTTCTCGATGTACTCTGTTAATTTTATCTCGTAAGAATTCTACACCGCGCAGCAATACTCCAAAAGAGGACGGATAAGCGTAATAGCCGGCCGTTATGGCTGAACGGTTCTAGGCGCTTCAGTCTGGAACCGCGCGACCGCAACGGTCACAGGATCGAATCCTGCCTCGGGCGTGCCTGTGTGTGATGTCCTCAGGGTAGTTAGGTTTATGTAGTTCTAAGTTCTAGGGGACTGCTGACCTCAGATGTTAAGTCCCATAGAGCTCAGAGCCATTTGAACCATTTTTAAGCGTAATGTAGGCAGTCTCTTTAGTAGATCTGTTGCATCTTCTAATAGTTCCGCCAATAAATCACAGTCTTTGGTTCGCCTTTCTGTGTGTTCCTTACAATTTAAGTTGTTCTTTATTGTAATTCCTATGTATCTAGTTGAATTTACAGCCTTTTAGTGTTGCTGATTTAACGGATTCCTTTTAGCACTTGCGAGCTAACATCCCAAAGGTGTTCTGGCTCACATGCGGTTCCTCGTCGTCGAAATGTCTTGGCTCAAACTCGTCAGGGGTTGAACCGCACGTGTAGCATTACACGCCCTAAATTAGACACTTGTGACCCTTTGGTTAAATTGTCTGGCTGATGGCAAGTTTGCGAAATATGAAGTTAACATAACACATACTGTAACAGTAACAATAATATCGGGAACTAAATTAACAGTACATAAATCATGTAGGCCACACAGTTGCGATTTGGTTAGAATATTGTTTATTCAGAAAGCAAACTAGTAGCGAATGTGGTCCTATTTAGAGTTACTGTTACACTCCATTTGACACAGTTCGAGCATTCGCAATCTCACTGCGAAATACAAGTTATCCACGCGAAAAGTTAAGAGTTCACACCAGGTGCGCTGCTGCTCACCGCTCAGAGACCAAGTCCCGCAATACCACACAACGCGAAATTTTCAGTCGTTTTACTTCCAAGCTACCTAAAGACCGAACGTCCCCTTTCGCGTCTCCACCAGCACTGTCCCTCTGCTCCTACCCGGCCGTGTTTCCCTCGCGCCGAATATCCTCACTCAGCTGACTAGGTAGGGCAGTTCCCATTCCTGAGGCCCTCCATCTGATTGGCTACAGCTTATTCTATATTATTTTACATTTTAACATATTTAAATAATCAAAGCTTGGCCACTTTCACGTTCTAAATAAGGTAACAATAATAGCCATTACCTAATAAACGTTAAATTCTTTTACATCAAACCAATACAATTTCCTTCTTAGCTTTGAATGCCACAGCCAGTAGCCTTGCACCAATGTGCTTTCTGATGAATAAATAAAGAACAAAAGTAACTATTATGCACTTAACTTTACAACAAATATTCTATTACCTAATGATTCAATAAGGTGTCATGCTGTCATCGTTCAATGTGTTTTGTGTGGAGGAAATGATGATCTGATGCTTAACTGTAAATGCTGATAATTTAAATTTACTATATCTTTTAAGCAACTAAAGTTACAGAGTTGATATTTACAACGTTTTTCATGTTAATGATGCGCTTATTTATGAAATGTCGATCGTTAAGATCGACCATAGTGTTTAGATTTTAGCATTCAGGTCTTTGTTACGAAACTTGTTAATTTTACTTTAACAGTAAATCCTAAACTATTATAGATGTGATCAGTATTCTAGTTTTATTGGGATCACCATGAAAATTAATGGAGGATGGCAGATTAAAATTACTGTCGCTTGATTCCCTGCATTCCTACAAAATTAGTTTCCATAAATGTTTCCCTTTATAGCCGATCTTTGGTCCGCCATATTTAACACTGCTACGTATCCTCGGCCACAAACGACTTCTACTGGGTTTTCCGATGACGTAGGTTCTCGTCTGTCTCACTCGCACACTACTGCACTTAGACGCATGTGAATTTCCCCATCTTGTGGTGAATCTGCGCCCTTTGTGGCACACGGTCCTGGACGACAGGGTTAGTTTCACAATTCCTGTTGGCTGACTCTTTCGGCCATATATTTAAATGAGAGGACAATGCTGGTTAACTCACACACTCGTGTGACTGACCTCACACTTTTCATTATTTAGTTTCAGTTGCCAATTTTCGCACCATAGAGATATCTTACTAAATCGGTTTGCAATTTGTTTTGATCTTCTGATGACTTTACTAGTCGATAAATGAGAGCATCATATGCAAACAACCTTAGACAGCTGCTCATATTGTCTTCTAAATTGTTTATATAATAAATATATAACTAGCAATAGCTGTTTGGACACGTGTTCTGGGGCACACGGATCTTCTTGATTCCGCTATTCGTTCTTTATATTCCCTTATACCAATTCGCAATGTGCTTTTCGATGCCTTTTTTATAATTATAATCATTGCAAGAGTTCGTGAAACTTTCTTTCTCGGTAAAACTAGATCAGACATTGCGTGCTTATGTATTGGGCCACATGTTTGCTTACACTCCGATTGGAAGCCCCACTGAGTTTACCATTTTCGTCGCAATATAGAGTTACTCAATGTTTTTGGCACTGATTTCACATGTCCTCCACATAATTCATGGCGTATCTTTCCTATTGTCGTAATGTCGCTCTCTTGTAATAGATTGAGCTATGTACCTTTCTCAAACGAGGTACATAAAAATGGTGCATGAGACTACTATATACGAAACATGTACACGAGCAAATAGCGATGATGTTGCACAATTTATTATTGACGGTTGTTTCATTTTAGAGCAGTAAGATGGATTGTTAATACATGGAAGGTGTGAGCCCACCCAGTAGTAGAGATAGTGTCGGGTCTCAATGAGAGGGGTTGCTAATTATCGACAAGGAAGTAAAAGTACAGAAGTTTCACAACTATCAGTCAGAAATCAAGGAAGCCAGCAAAGGTAAGAGACGTTTAGCATTCGATATAAGACTATAATGTCTCAACTGGGTGGCAAAAATGACAGTTATGAACATTCGATAGGAGACTAAAGTGTGAAGAATTACTGTATTTCGATAGAAATGTGAAATATAATAATTTTGCTTAGATTAAATAAATGACACATTGAGCTAACGGACTACATGATAAATCAACCATTTGTCCACAGAAGAAAATTAAAGTGAACAAAGTGCAGTAAACTTTGATGAAATGTTTCAAGGGCATGATTGAACAAGATAATATTGACTTCAACAAGTACACTATTACACGTGAGACAGATGATGAAGCTAAGCTGCTAAGCTAAGTAACTGAAATTATTCAAAAAAATATAGAGCAATTGAAATCGCAGTAATTGAAATAGCATAAAAGATAGAGCATATAAGCAGGAAAGATAATTTACGAAGTAATTCAAATGAGACTACTTTGGCTAACAGAACTGTGACTTACCATTCAGCGCCAAGTTTACGCAAACAGCTATATATTTATTAGTTTTCATTATTTTAAGATGGTTCATATTCCTCCCACTTTGGGTGTTGTGTAGGACTCCATGTTGCAACTTGTAACTGCAGCTTTCATTAGGCAAATTATTTTCAAAAGTAGAGCCTCCTTCTCTATTACAGGGTGGCTGAATTCCACTGGTGTGCAAAGCATTAAGACGAAAGTGAAATTCGCATGTTGTGTCACTGTCGAGTCACATACCTCGATGAAAGTTGGACTATACATAGAAAAAACTATTGCGGATGGTAAAGAAGGTAACTGAAACAAAAACACAAAGGCACTGACAGAAATGACACTTTTAAGGCAATAATTACTCTTAACTCACGGCGATTTGTGATGGCCTGCTGAACGTTACAGACAGAGAGACACGGATCGTTATAGGGTTTGTGTTCACCACGGACGACAATGTACGCTGTGCAACGTGCTCCAATGCTGGCCACAAGGTTGGTAAGGAACTGTTTTGATAGGGAGATCCATTCCTCCACCAGTGCGGTTTGAAAACTGCTGGATGATCGTTGTCTTCGGCCTGAAACCTCATTCAGCAGAGTAGAACTGTCTTCAGTGATAAGTCCCACTTCGAGCTGAGCCCCAATGGCTAGTGAAGAGGTGTCTAGAGACGCCCCGAATAGCGGTGGGACGCCAACATATCGCCCACCATGCGGCTCGGCCATTTCTTATCACAGCGTGACCTCTTTGGTTGTCATCCGCGGCACTGATACAGCACAGTTGTACGTCGACGCCATTCTACGCCCCGTTTTGTTGCCCTTCATGGCAAGCCATCCTGTGCTCACATTTCAGATACACAGGGCCCGTTCGAACACGGCGAGAGTTTATAGTGCTTGTCATTGAGCGTGCCAAACCCAACGTAGGACAGCAAGGTCACCGGATGTCTCTCCAATTGGGGCATTATGGACAGGGCACGACAACCATCTCGGCATTCTGATGATCTATGGCCCAAATCAGACAGAATTTGGCGTGAGTCTTCAGAAGGACATCCAGCAACTCTGTTAATCAGTGGCAAGCCGATTAACTGCATAAGGGTCAGAGATGGACCAACATGTTATTGATTTGCTCAATTTGTGAAGCTCTTTCTCTTGAATAAATCACACAGTTATTCTGAAATTGCAAACACTTGTTAGTCTGTACATGTACATCATATCTACCGATTTCTGTCCCATTCGGATAATTCCTTGGCGATGCATCACTATTTGCTTTGCAATTTGATAAAAAGAAGGCATTGGTTGGTAGTCTATTTGCACTGTTTCCTTCAATAGCATGTAAAACTTTCGAAGATCCCAGGCTATGATGAACGGGAACTAAGAAAATTATTGAAACCTGAATCATCAAGTCGAACTCGAAGCCTTGACTTTCACAGGTAATGCAGTTACATGCTGAGATATCGAATCACGACCCACAATCCACACCCGCGGATTCATTTTTGCCGGCACTTTTCTTGTACTGTCCCAACTTTATAGAACCTCCGAAGCATACCTTCCTGGACTTCCACTCCTAAAGAACTCTTATCGTAAAAAAACATCTTAGACACATCTTGCAGCAAGATATTGATTAGAGCCCTATTCTGGTATTCCTGTTGGGAGGCCCGCCCGATTAGCCGTGCGATCTAACGCACGGCTTTCCGGATTGGGAAAGAGCGCTTGGTCCCCGGCACAAATCCGCCATGTTAAATTGTGTCGAGGTCCGGTGAGACGGCCAGTCTATGGATGGTTTTTAGGTGGTTTTCCATCTGCCTCGGCGAATGCAGGCTGGTTCCTCTTAGTCCGCCTCAGCTACACTATTTCGGCGATTGCAGCACAAACAAGTTCTCCACGTACCCGTACACCGCATTTACTTTGACATGCAAACATAGGGCTTACACTCGTCTGGTGTGAGACGTTCCCCAGGGAGTCCACCAGGGGCCAAATCACTCAATAACCCTGAAAGAGTGGTTTGGTGTGGAGCGGCAGAGGGGAGAAGTGGACTGCGGTAGTCGTTGTGGGCTTGTGGACCACTGCGGCTGCGGCGGGGATGGAGCCTCTCCGGCCTTTATAGGTCCCCGGTTAACGTACAATACAATACTATACAATACAATACCTGTTGGGATGTACGAAAACAGCGTTCACTCCCACTTGTGAATATTTATACCACACTACAGGTGTATAAAAGTACCATGAGTCGGCCAGCAGTGCTGCAATTATTGTGCATCATATACTAGTGAGCCTAATGATTATGATCACCTGCTAATAGCCGGCTTGTCCAGCGCTGGGATGGCACGTAGCTACTCTGCGTGACATGGATTCAGCAAGTCCTTCATAGGTTTCCGGCGGCATGTGGCACCAGATGTCTACGCACGGGTCACGCAATTCCCGTTAATTACTGATCAGTAGTTTGGGCGCCGATACCATCCCAAATATTTTCTATTCGGTTCAGGTCAGGCGAACTCGTTGGCTAAGATGTCAGCGTGTTCTCATTATCATGCTACTCAAACCACTGTATCACGTTTCTGGTCTTGTGGAACAGGCGTTTATCCTCATGAAAGATGCTAACGCCTTGGGGAAAAATATCAAGCATGAGGGGATGTGTAGGAGGTCGGCAGTGATCTTCATGCAGTCCACAGCTGTCATGGTGCTGACGATTACTACCATAGGTCCCACAGAATACCAGGTGAATGTCCCCCAGAGCACAACCAGAATAAAAAATATTCCTGTCGTAGGACAAAAAAGGCGAATATAACCTGGGTACAGTTAGGGATGTAAAACATGGGAATTAGCTTTATGACTTATCTGGCAACTTCAGAGACATTTAAATCAAAACATCTTGATATATTCGCACTTTTTTTTTACTTATTAGCATTAGCATCCATTTCCTGTATTATGACCTATCACCCTCATTCTCGGACTCTTCCTACTGTAGATGCATCCCAGTCTCTCGAAGCACATAAATTTGCGTTTGCTTGTTGCTACACCCGTCACCATACATGTAACACGGAGTGGGTCTAAGGGAGCTCACTGGGCTAGGGAAACAGGATTAACTTGTAAAGGAGAGCGAATATTTCAAGATTTTTTTATTTAAATTTCTGTGAAGCCGCCAGATATGTAGAAAACCTATTTCCCTAATTTTACACCCCTAACTCTCCCCAGGACATATTCGATTTTTGGCTACAATTGGACAATTTTTCACTCTGGTTTCCAACTTTTACTCTGCCATAATTTTGACGTTAGATCACCATACCTTGGCAGGCGATGTAAATTTTTCTTGTCTCTGGCGACGACTGATCTGTTACAGGTTTTATCTTATTGTCTTTCGAGCCATGTTGCTTATATCTTGGCAAAGGATAAAACTTTCACAAAACATGTATTTGTCTACCTTGTTACAAAATTATAACCGATTCGCACAAGTATGAAACATAGAAGTAGTGCACGTAAGAAACCAACCAAAAACGTGTTTTTTGCGCGTAAAATCCGAATAAAGCTACATTTTTGACAACTAGTTTTCGATTTTATCCTAAGACTGGATTTTTATATGTTTTATTCACTTTTTAACTTTGTCTGCAATTCACGTAAGAACGAGTTCTACATGATACATTTAGGTCGCCTTTAAACCATCGTATCTCGACAACGGATAAAGATTATTGGATAAAAAAATCGTTTTGACTTTATCCATTTCCTTACCTTCGTGCATAGGTGGAATCGATTCAAATAAGTTTAAAGTATAGAAGCGACACGTTTCAGAAACCTCCCAGGAAAACGTGTTTTTTGCTCGTAAAATCCAAACGAAGCAAGATTTTTCAAATGGTTGAACCTTATCTTAGATCAAGGTCCGATACACCAATGGACCAGATTTGAACCATCAGTCTTGCTCCGGTCGGGAATTATTTAAGGGTGACTGTTTTTGCACGCAAAATCCGAACAGTGCACATGCAAATGGTACCATTAGCTGAGCGTTAATTTCAGCACACTTAAAATCTTTTGCAAAAGAAATTGATTGATTCGAACAATTTGCCTGGGCCGATTTGTATTGCTTAATGTGCTGTAACACAGCCACATTAACACAGATGTTCGAGTGGCTATACAAATGGACGCTGGTCCAGGCTAAACCAAAACCTTTTGTCCCATGTTCCTAGCTCAGACAGGAAGCGATCACCAAGACGCTCCCAAACCACGATACTGCGCGCGGCCTTCTACGGCGCGGTGCATGTTTCGAAAATCGTTCGCCTGGTTGAAGACGTTCGTGGATACGACAGTCAACCTGGCTTTACAAAAAAAATTATTCATCCACCCTTGTAACACGTTTTCATTTACCCACGGCCCAATCTCGACGATGTCGTGCCCACTGCAATTGTAACTGACGAAGTCGTTGGGTCAATGAGGGAACACGCAGGAGTCGTCTGATACAGAGCCCCTTGTTCAACAATGTGCGCTGAACGATGGGCTCCGAAATATTTGTCCCTCCATAAGCTCTGTACTGTGTCGTCAGATCTGCCGCAGGTTTCCGCCTATCCAGCTTTTGCAGAGCTTTCAAGCATCCGACTTCCACTTTTCTTTATGAGGCCATGTAAAATTGGATCGCTCTTTTGAAAGTAAAACTTTGTAGTGCTGTGCGTACTAGTTTTTACCTTCATTAAGACAGAACATATAGTCTTGTGAAATCGGATGGTTTTTTATAAACACCCTCTATGTCGTAACTACGAAGGTCGCCCAGAAAGTAATACACCAATTTTTTTTCCCCCAACCAGGAAGAATGGTACAAATGGGAAACCTTGGGTATGCATTATTTGAAGTTTTTGGAGTGCAGCGAGCAAATTTTCCGTTCCCCCTGACAGCTAGCGTAGCACCAGGAATATTTCAAAATGATGTCTCTGACTGATGTAAGTTACAAGCAATGTGTCGGCATTGAATTTCTCACTTCGGAGAAAGAATCTGCTGGAAACAGTCACAAACTTTTATGTGGAGTTTATGGAACATCTGCAGTTGACAGAAGGAGGATTAGTGGCTGGGAGAAGAGGGTGAGGCCGTTACGAGAAGGCGGTTTGGCAGAGCCTCAATATTTGCAGCGTTCAGAGTGGCCATCCACAGCTGATGTGCTCATTCCTCACGCCAAGACGCAGCACCATTAATTCTGAAGCATACGTGAACACATTAACCAAACTCAAGAAGCACCTCCATCGAATTCGGCGCCATAATAACCCAAGTGATTGATCCAACATGATCATAAAATGGCTGACATCGAAATAAGTGTCCAAGGAACAGAAAAGCAACTGAAATCACTCAACAGTGGACCTGCAGAGATACCATTTCGATTCTATACAGAGTACACTAAAGAACTTGCCCCCCCCCCCCTTCTAACAACCGTGTACCGCAAGTCTCTAGAGGAACGAAAGGGTCCAAATGACTGGAAAAGAACACAGGTAGTTCCAGTTTTCAAGAAGGGTCGTCGAGCAGATGCGCAAAACTATAGGCCTATATCTTTGACATCGATCTGTTTTATAATTTTAGAACAATTTTTTTGCTCGAGTATCATGTCATTTCTGGAAACCCAGAATCTACTCTGTAGGAATCAACATGGATTCCGGAAAAAGCGATCGTTTGAGACCCAACTCGCTTTATTTGCTCATGAGACCCACAAAATATTAGATTCAGGCTCCCAGGTAGATGCCATTTTCCTAGACTTCCGGAAAGCGTTCGATACAGTTCCGCACTGTCGCCTGATAAAGTAAGAGCCTACGGAATATCAGACCAGCTGTGTGGCTGGATTGAAGAGTTTTTAGCAAACAGAACACAGCATGCTGTTCTCAATGGAGAGACGTCTACAGACGTTAAAGTAACCTCTGGCGCGCCAGAGGGGAGTGTTATGGGACCAATGCTTTTCACAATATATGTAAATGACGTAGTAGATAGTGCCTGAAGTTCCATGCGGCTTTTCGCGGATGATGCTGTAGTATACAGAGAAGTTGCAGCATTAGAAAACTGCAGCGAAATGGAGGAAGATCTGCAGCGGATAGGCACTTGGTGCAGGGAGTGGCAACTGACCCTTAACATAAACAAATGTAATGTATTGAGAATACATAGAAAGAAGGATCCTTTATTGTATGATTATATGACAGCGGAACAAATACTGGTAGCAGTACGGAACGATATGAAGTGGAATGATCATATAAAATTAGTTGTTGGTAAGGCGGGTGCCAGGTTGAGATTCATTGGGAGAGTCCTTAGAAAATGTAGTCCATCAGTAAAGGAGGTGGCTTACAAGACACTCGTTCGACCTATACTTGAGTATTGCTCATCAGTGTGGGATCCGTACCAGATCGGGTTGACAGAGGAGATAGAGAGGATCCAAAGAAGAGCGGCGCGTTTCGTCACAGGGTTATTTGGTAAGCGTGATAGCGTTACGGAGATGTTTAGCAAACTCAATTGGCAGACTCTGCGAGAGAGGCGCTCTGCATCACGGAGTAGCTTGCTGTCCAGGTTTCGAGAGGGAGCGTTTCTGGATGAGGTATCGACTATATTGCTTCCCCCTACTTATACCTCCCGAGGAGGTCACGAATGTAAAATTAGAGAGATTCTAGCGCGCACGGAGGCTTTCCGGCAGTCGTTCTTCCCGTGAACCATACGTGACTGGAACAGGAAAGGGAGGTAATGACAGTGGCACGTAAAGTGTCCTCCGCCACACACCGTTGGGTGGCTTGCGGAGTATAAATGTAGATGTAGATATAGATTTAGATGTAAATACTCCCAGCCTCACACAAGTTTGAGGACTTGGGAACACCTCGCTAAACAGAGTGGGAGAGTGTTACCACGTCCATCCTAGAATCCTGATCTAGCTCCCTCAGACTCTCACTTGTTTGGGCCTTTAAAGGAGTTCATTCCTGGAAGATATTTTGAGAATGACTGAAAAGGGATTTGCCCAGTGCAGGCTTTGTGCAAAGAACAAGGAGTGGTACCAACAGAGAATTCATGCCCTTATGTCTCGCTGAGGAAGACTACATAGAATGCGAAGGTCATTACAAACAGGGAGTGTGTACGTTTCACTGCTTTCGATAAATAATTGACTGGGCGACATTCGGATTCATGTTTCACTTTAAATGAAATCGCGATGTGAAGGAGTGTATGCCGCTCTGCATTCATTGATTGCAGCAACAGAACAGTCGAAGTTTGGGCTCTGACGTGCGGCGTCGTCATCTTTTTTGCCCGTCATTTTTATTCCCTTAAGCGTAGTCCATCAGAATGCACCAAATTGCCCTCATTTCCCGTTATATTTTCTCTGACAAATTCCATTCCTCGTTCCCCGTCTGTTTCTCTCTCTCTCTCTCGTTCGGTCTCTGTCTAATCTTACCACCCACTCGACAGAAGGAGAGCAGTCTCCTGTTTTTCACTTGCTTTTTTTAGAACGAAAACTGTCCTCCCCCACTCCACTCCCTCCAAACTCCGACCACCGACTATCGCTGGTCGGGAAATAAAGTAATCCCTGGCGAGCGTCTGACGCTCAGTAATTATCACTTGCAATAACTGCAGGCTAAACTTGGAAGCTCGAGGACTTCCTGCCGTTCTCTCTCTGAACGTCGAGAACAAAAGCCGACCGATAAATAAAACTCTGCGGGCTCGTTTCAGAGAGTCCACTGCGGCTGGGAGTTTCATTGAGTGCGGAATAAGTACTATACTGCGAGAAGGAAACTCCAGTTTGTTTACACGATGCTATATTTAGTTGCCTGCGACAGCTTCACACTTAGCGCAGTCAATATCGGCGACGTTAGAGGAATAATTTTGTTGTTCTTTGCTGCCATTAATTACGTTTATCATATTGCTTAGATATCGTGAAATAATGTTCTGCTTGCAACTGTATACCGTTTGTTACCACCATCAGCCATTCTCCTGGCTTCGTTTTGTCCTACACTGCTATCCGTCGCGCGTCACTCTTTTCATCTGTGCAAACGTGTTAGTCACTGCGACCTCAGTAAGACACACCACATATTCCAAATTTTGCGTCAGATGAGGTGGCGCGTGGGTTAAGGCTCTCTTCTAGTATTCTGGAGCAAGCCTGTAAATAAAAACGTAAATTTACACCTCATGTAGTCATTATTGTTAGGAAGCATACGTTACTATAAAAGTTTCCAGCTGCCTATTGTTTATTTATTTATGACTGAAACTTAAGTCTGCGAGGACTCTATATGAACCTCAATCATAAACAGTGCTATATTTAGCATCTAAGGACCTGTAGTCTAAACCTCTGGTGCAAGCCCTACCAGCGGAAATTTTGTAATGAGTAACACGAAGAATAAACATTTCAGAACAACTTTCTAATTAAAAACCTATAATCCAGTATTAAGACTTATTATTAATTACAAAAATTTTGCAGTATTATTTATGAAAAAAAAACAGGATAAGTGGGAGTATGACTCGTACTGTTAGGGTTTGGTTTTTGTTTCAAACTTAATTATGTATATAGATGATAACAATAAAAATTTCGGGTAGCTCAATATCGTGGTGCAACTCTTCTACCGTACGCTTTGGCGATTTCAAATGGTTCAAATGGCTCTGAGCACTATGGGACTCCTGCTGAGGTCATAAGTCCCCTAGAACTTAGAACTACTTAAACCTAACTAACCTAAGGAAAACACACACATCCATGCCCGAGGCAGGATTCGAACCTGCGACCGTAGCGGTCGCGCGGTTCCAGACTGTAGCGCCAGAACCGCTCGGCCACCAGCGGCCGGCCTTTGGCGATTTCCGTGTCCCGAACCTATCCCAGTTACCCAACTGGATAAAGGGGACTGGCAGTTTAACGTGGAACCCGAATCAAGTGCTGTTTCTGGAGACTCTTCACATCGTTGAAAAGTGAAAAGCTAGGTTACAATGGACTCTGCAGAATCCGTGATCCGACCGAGACACGATCCCATGGCTTCTCGATTTCTAGCCACATGCTTCACCGCTAAACCACCAGTATTCGACATGTATGTAGACAATTCAGATATAGGTTATGGTGAGTCAATCTGCGAGTATCAAAATATGAGATATGAGGGCATCTTTTGATTACGTTAACTAACAAGTTTAAATTTAATAGCTGACATAAATGCTAACTTGATAGCTATACCCGTTCCTCAGAAAAAGAGGTCTTGACGGATGGACAGACAGAGAGACGTTTGCACACACACACGGAACTTTAACAGTGGCAACTATTTATTTACAGCTCCTACAAAATATGTACTTGTTTCAAAGTTTTATTGACCTTCAAAGTAGTCACCAGCGTTGTATACAAGCCGTTGCCAGCGATGTGGAAGTCGTAGAATACTCTTAGCAGTGCCAGTTGTGTTGACAGTTCGAGCGGCGCGGTCTATTGCCCGACAAATTTGTAGCAGTTCTGGAGCGAATGCCGTGAAGTGTTTCCTTAGTTGAACTCACGAGGGCTTAGGGGAGAGCAGTAGGTGGTATAGCAGTTAGCAGCCCCATCAGTCAAACAAATCAGTAACAGCTTGCACTGTAGGTGCTTGAGCATTGTCCTGCAATATGGCGGTCAGCTCCTGCAGAAAGTGTCATCACTTCTGTCTCTAAGCTGGTCGTAGGTTGTGTTCCAAAAATGAACAGCATAGGGACAGAAGTGATGACACTTCCTGCAGGACCTGACCATCATTTTGCAGGACAATGCTCGAGCACGTACAGTGCAAGCTGTTATTGATTTGTTTGACTGATGGGGCTGCTAAGTGCTTTACCACCTAATGAACTCCCGTGACAAAAGTCCTCGTGAGCTCAACTCGATTCCTAAACTGAAGGAAACACTTCACGGCATTCGCTCCAGAACTGCTACAAATTCGTCAGGCAATAGACCGCGCCGCTCGAACTGTCAACACAACTGGCATTGCTAAGAGTATCCTACGACCTCCACATCGCTGGCAACGGTTTATACACAATGCTGGTGACTACTCTGAAGGTCAGTAAGACTTTGAAACACGTATCTATTTTGCACGAGCTGTAAATAAATAGTTGCCACTATTAAAGTTTCAACCACATATTATTACAAATTAACAATTTTAGTATTTTTTCCATCGATTGTTCAAAATGCTCAAATGTGTGTGAAATCTTATGGGACTTAACTGCTAAGGTCATCAGTCCCTAAGCTTACACGCTACTTAACCTAAATTATCCGAAGGACAAACACGCACACCCATGTCCGAGGGAGGAATCGAACCTCCTCCGGGATCAGCCGCACAGTCCATGACTGCAGCGCCCACGACCGCTCGGCTAATCCCGCGCGGCCATCGGTTGTAGTGTGAAACCTTGTTTCTTGTGAAATTTCGTGATTCAAGGTCAACGGGAAGTACACTACAGGTTTTGATGAGTGACTTTGCGAGTGCAGTATATGTGACAGTAAATGGCCGTATCGTTTGGTTGGATTGACTTACACGCTTAATTTTTCACATCATCATGGGTTTGATACCTCTACTCGTTCCCGAGAAATAGGAACTTTAACAGTTGGACAGACGGACAGACTAACAAAAAGTAATCCTATAAGGGTTCCGTTATTACCGATTGAGGCACGGAACCCTAAAAAATGAAAAGAACCTAAATCATTAAGTTAATAAGCACGAACATCGCAATGAGTAACTATGTTAAAAAAGAAAAGGTTGAGATTCATGTCCACGCAAAAAGCAGAATTTCAATTTTAAAAATAATATATTTTAAGTATAACCAACTGAGTTTTTTAGGCAAATGGAAGATAACGAAAGTCGTATTACAATCGTATAATTTTTATTTATGTTAAATTCGAATTCATTACTTTTCCGAAATATTTCTTTGAAGAATAAGGCCATCGGAATCATGTTTACTGCAGCTTCAGTAACACAGGGAAGCGCATTGGCGATAAAAAGTAGAAAAAATTATCGATCGTGGTCTGGATGAAATGAGGTGTACGAGAAATCCCGTCGCTTAAAAATGACAAATTTTCATTAACCACTCTTCTGAAAATCTTTGCGTGTTTACCAACTGATGTTTCAGGCGTTTGACGCGGAGGAAAGCGGGGTTTGAGAGATAAAAGATGGCTTAACTCATATCAGATGTCCACTGAAAATCTGAGCACAATGAGCGCAAGCAACATAAATACTAATACAATTTTACGATTATAGGAGTACCCCATCACAAAATTAAAACGAACACATATTTTTATTTACATTCAACTTCTTGGTGGCGTCGCGGTTAAGGCGCTCAGTCCGGACACGCGCGACTGCTACGGTCGCAGGTTCGAATCCTGCCTCGGGCATGGATGTGCGTGATGTCCTTAGGTTAGTTAGGTTTAAGTAGTTTTAAGTTCTAGGGGACTGATGACCACAGATGTTAAGTCCCATAGTGCTCAGAGCCATTTGAACCATCTTGGTGGCGATCCCTTCGTTGTGATAATCCTACTTTGCACATAATTTGGAACACCTGAGACCTCGACAGTAAGGCGTCATAGCCGGCACCACAGCTACAGTGGAGGCAGCTTGTAGCAGGCGTCCCCCAGGATTCGGTAGCAGGTGCTGTTCTCTTTTTCATTGTAGGCCTATGTCAATTATATGTCATCAGTTTTCTCCTGCTGCGGTTACCATATGCACACTTATGATTTCCATTTGTATCCAAGTGCAAAACCAATAAACCTGCAGGCAGCTATCGAGAAGCCGTGCTTGACCTGTACGCACTATCGACATGGGAGCAGAATATAGTGTCAAAGCTCAACCCATCCAAATCCTAAGCGGTACAGGCTGGCCCTTCTAGGCTCATTAGCCCGAAATATCGAGAATTACTACCCTATTTCATCCTAAATGGGACAAATACCAACTTCTCTTCTTCAGCAACGAGTCTAGGAGTAATAACAGATGAAAATTTAAATTGGACTGAGCACGTAACTGCATTAAATAAGAAGACATCTGCATCTCTCAATGCCCTACAAAAAATAAACCCCACTTCCCTATTGACCTGAAAAAGATACTTGCACAAAAATTTATACTTCTACGTTGTCTTCTTTGTTTTTCGGCTTCTTTTTAAGCAGCTGCATAAACATAAGTTCTCTACAACACGTTTTATTAGTTTGAATAACGTCAGATTGCTTATGTCTGTCTGGTCATTTATTATATGTTTCTTCTCTATTATTGCTTTTTGAAACTGGGAGTTCTCTTGCAGATTTAAGACAAACGCATCCCGCAATAGCAAAACGTAACACACGGAATGGTGAGATGACAATGATTCATCACAACACACGAAAACGTGATTATGTTTAGTGTGGTGTCACCGCCAGACACCACACTTGCTAGGTGGTAGCCTTTAAATCGGCCGCGGTCCGTTAGTATACGTCTGACCCGCGTGTCGCCACTATCAATGATTGCAGACCGAGCGCCGACACACGGCAGGTCTAGAGAGACTTCCTAACACTCGCTCCAGTTGTGCAGCCGACTTTGCTAGCGATGGTTCACTGACAAATTACGCTCTCATTTGCCGAGACGATAGTTAGCATAGCCTTAAGCTACGTCATTTGCTACGACCTAGCAAGGCGCCATTATCATTTGTTATTTATCTTGGGATGCATGTACAGTCAGACCGATGTTCACCAATTATGGATTAAAGTTAAGTATTCCAGCAGCTACGTACTTTTCATGATAGTATAATTACTTTACCTGTTCCAGACCTCACGCCAGCCTGCGTGAGCTTAAACGCGTGCCTTTCGGCTTCCTCCAAACCCCGTGAATTGGCTCCTGCCAATTCACAACATTTAGTTTAAGAGAAAGTGCGGCGTGTTAAAATTCAACACATACGAGACACGTGAAAAAACAGGAAGAACGATGTAAACAACAAAAAATCGTTGTGTAACTGTAAGAATTAATACTGTTTATAGTAGTAACTTAAAGCGTTCGAACTGTTCATGATATTAATAAACAAAATTGGAAAGAATATAATCCATATTGTTGTAGTAATCACTGCACGTGCTTTAGAATAACTCGAAACTCGTTTGGTCTTAATCAGGCTTTCATTACATTTGCAAAAGACGGTATTTAACCTATAAAACTCAAACTTCCAATTACGGATTACAGTGATGCTATCCTGCAAGGTCTTTCTCAGAAAAGCTCACGGTACCTGAAATGGTCGTGAATGCCAGTGTTCGACATATCTGCGCTGTTCGACTCCTTGATCATATTTCACCAACATGGGTACGGCTATCCTGGCTGCGTGCAGATAGCCACAGATACTTTCTTGGAATGATAACTGTGCTGTTTAGTCCCTTTAATTTCTAAAACAATCAGAGAGTTACATAACCTCCCTCTTCCCTACTGTCTTATCAGTCGGCCTTTACGCTCTTGTCTGCATAACGCGGCAGAAACAGTAATTCCCACAAGAGCAACTGCCCCACTTCATCGTTCAGCCACTTCCTCTAAGTCCTCAGTAACAGGAAACTGTCTCTTGAATAACTTTCCGCATTATATTAGATAACTGAATAACATCTCCAGCTTCACAAGACAGTTAATGACATATCTACTGAAGCAACACTATTGAGTACCATTGTCCCTGTACACACCGGTTATCCCTGTACATTTTTCTTTACAACCAGAGCTTCATCATTTCCCAGTATTCTTAGCTGGTCTAATCTTCTTAAATTTCCTTTCCCGAACTCACTACATCAGAAATTTGTTTGTACACCTGTAAATTCTTTTTATATTTTCCATTATCATTATTGTTATTGTTATTATAATTATTATTTATTTCACTCTAAGAGAAGAAAATGACTCACCACAAATACAGTATCTTGTTAGGACAGACATCGGTAGACGTGATTTAGATGTATGAGCAGATAGTTTCAGAAAATTTGGATGATTTATTCAAGAGAAAGAGCGTCCCAAATTGAACAAGGGTATAAAGCACTGATTCACCTCTGACAATTCTGCAAGCAATTATTCGGCTTGGCTTTGGTCGATAGTGTTGTTGGATGTCCTCCTGAGGGCTATCGATCCAGATTCTGTCCAATTGGCCGGTTCGACCGTAAAAATGCCGAGCTGGTTGGAGGGCTCCGCACATAATGGTCCAAATGTTCTCAATCGGGGAGAGGTCCGGCGACCTGCCTGTCTTGAATAAATCATCCACTTTTTCTGAAATTGTGATCATTTGTTTGTGCTTACATGTGCATCTACCGATTTCTTTTCTGTTCGTATAATTTCTCCGTGCTGTGTCTTTTTTTTGTCTTAGAGTGTGTTATCATTATTAGTGGCAGCAGCAACAGTAGTAGCAGTACTGTCAGTATTGTCTTTACTACCTCATGGTCAGTATTGCTTACTCTCATTGTCTGTATAGATACTCAAATCATTTTAATAATATTTATTTCTTAGGTAACTATGACGTAAAAGAGATGCTGTATGTGTGAAACTCTGGTCCGTTGTAAGAGAGGGCCTGATGGCCCTAATCATATCAGGTTAAATAAATAAATAAATAATAAATGCAGCCCAAATGTGCGATGCCAGCATAAATCTCACTATACTCCAGAATTATGTCGGTTGAATGCATCCGTCTTTACATAAGAAACCATAACGTCTACACTACGAGGAACATCGGCACGGGTAGTCACCATGGCAGCAGGATCAGAAGAAGTGTCCCTTTGTACTGTAACCGCGTGGCTTTCCAAACCAAATTATGCCGCCCAACATTTTGACTGGCCGCAACCTGTCAAAGTTCGCTCGTCCCGTCAGTACATATATTGCAGTTCCTATCTAGAGACGCATTGCATTAGTAGACACATAGTTCAAAATGGTTCAAATGGCTGTAAGCAATATGGGACCTAACATCTGACGTCATCAGTCCCCTAGACTCAGAACTACTTAAACCTAACCTAAGGACATCACACACATCCATGCCCGAGGCAGGATTCAAACCTGCGACCGTAGCAGCAGCGCGGTTCCGGACTGAAGCTCGGTCACATACAGTTGACTGTAAATCTTTGACTCTACAAGTGACTTTTGAAGCACGCGTGAATACTCTGTACGAAAAGCGTTCACACCAAACGAGACGCCTTTCAAATTCTGCAAGAGTCTGTTGTTCAACTTTAATAGTTAGCCATCCAACATGTCCGCCAGCACATTGTCTTAGTTTTAGCTTCGTCTTAAGTATATTGTAGCCATCAGTTAACACCCCTTTTATTTTATTAATCAACATGTCCGCCAGCACATTGTCTTAGTTTTAGCTTCGTCTTAAGTATATTGTAGCCATCAGTTAACACCCCTTTTATTTTATTAATCAACCAACTTAATTTCTACGTCAGCACAACTTCTCTGTTTCCTACAGCGCAAAGGTGCCCCCTCTCGGTACATGATTTAAGCAGCAAAGGAAATATAGTACAATACTTAGCATAATTTTCAAACTAAATTCCCATGTTGAGGAAACAAAAGGTGCTTCATGGCCGCCAGCTGGCGTGTCTTCGTTGTGATGCATCTGTCACGGGCCAGGGAAGCCCAACAGTTCTCCGCTGAAGCTGATACTTCATGCCCTTGGACTGACGGCGCTCACGAAAGAAACTGAAGCGAATTTCGTGACAGAACGGTCGTGCAGAACAGACACCGCTCCGACACGGCGGTCTGCGATACGGTCGGGCGGAAAGCTGACTGGATACAATACAAGAAACAACATGTTTGTAGCGGATAGCACCAACAGGCTACAATTTGGTCTTGTCGGTTTCGAATTTGCAAATCCATCAACAGACGGCTTGCACACTTTTATCAGAAAACACTGAACGTTTACTTACTGGTGAGTTGATCTAGGATAAACAAAAATTAAGTTTCAGACGCGTACAACGATGACTGCTCCAAAAATCAGTATTAAAGTGCAGCGTACGTCAGATGACTGTGTGGAACATTTGGTTTCAATGTCTTTATCCAACGAACAACTCTCACGTTGTACTTGAGGTCTTCAGGCACTTGCAATGGTCATCGTTATTATCGACTTTTAATGCGCAAAAATAGAATTTACGAGACGAAGCAGGTGTTTTGACTAACTTATATCCAATGAGAACAAAAACAAAGTTATCGCAAGGCAGATGTGAGTTAAAGATCATGCGATACAGAAGTACAGCACAAACACTTCAAGAAAAGGAGGGATATATTTTTACTAAATTATATTTAATAAGGTATTTTATTAGACATAGCACTTTAGAACGAAAAACATTATATTCGTGTATTTGCAATGCTGCTGAACTGCTTTACAAAACGACATAGAAAGAAATGAGTTTTAATAAGCCTAATAAAACCACATGTGCCAACTGAATGCTGCTGCCAACATACATTAGAAATTGATTACATGAATAGTACAACAAAACAGATAGATTATCGTAAAGGCACGAGGGCCACTTGTTTATTGTGGTCTGACCGGCTGCGAAATGGAAGCCACAATGTAAATTCGATGAAGCTTTGCACAGATGTGTCGGGCAATGTCTCTAGTATGCCCGTCAATTGCGTCACCTCGCTCTTTGCACATCCGAACCAAGTGTGAGTGTCTGCTAGAGACTCCGCCTTATTTCATGGCAGCCCACATAACGTAACTGTCACGCACTTCCTTCTTTATGACAATTGGCGGCAGCACGCTACAGGGGGAACGACAACGCCCTGCAGCGTTTTTGACGGGAAGTGTTTGATCACCCACCATGCGGCCGGCTCCCTGTGAGTTTCAGCTCTCCTCACGTGAACCGCTGGCTATGAAGACAATATTTTGTCACAGATAACGATTGCAGACCAGCGTAGAGAATTAGCAAAAAGTGCAGGTGGATGCCTTCTGCGACGAGGGTACTGGAAAGTTGGTACAATGCTGCGAAAAATGTCCAAGTCGCAGCAGCGATTCTGTAGGAAGTAGCTAGAAGATGTAGCTAACTATTGCAAACAAAACATTTTTAGATTTTCACTGTGGTTCCCTTTCGCGTCGGATTGAATCATAATAAAATAATAGGCCTCGCACAATATTATGGGCTTAGTAACTAAGTCCACAGATAGGTGGAGAAGCTTTATTTACTGCGCTGTGTCGATAGCACAATGTGGAAGATTTTTGAAGGAAAAAAGTATTTGCCATCTCCGTCTGATCGTTGAAGATATGGTAAGGAAACTGTTTTTCTGTGTGTGTCAGTAGTGAAATGGTGCGGGTTGAAGTGCCAGGTTCAAGGTCTCAGTATAACATGATATGGCGCTCATGCCTCTCAGGCAATTTCTGTACTACATTCAAGATCAGCATGTAACCTGATGCCTGTTACATGTCACGTTAAGCCCCCTCCCCCTTCCGCCGCCCACGTCTGTAGGACAATTGTGTCACAAAAATATCAAGAAAATTGAGGTCACCCATCGGATGTGTGTGTTCTGGCTCCAAACTCAGGGTCATCCTCCCCCATTGATCTAGGCAAATTGTACAACTTGAAAAAGACAAGAAAAGCAAGTCTCCCCTTCTTCCCTTCTTCTCTCTCTGGGCCAACAGGAATCAAGTCCTCCCACGTCCTATCACTATTCGTGCTGTGAGTTTCATCATTCAAGGCCTATAGGCTGTAGTGAAACGATAATGAAGCATCAGCAGAAATCAGCCACTTCCTGTGGCTGGAATAAAAAGAAAGGGAATTCTGTCACATTAGAAATTGAGTATTAGCCTGTCTATCTCTCTCATTATTATTCAGATCTTAATATTCTATGTGTTTTTACTAACAGCTATTTTTCCGAAGGCTGAGGAGCTGCCCTGATACAGTTCTAACAGACACACTGATCAGTCACAAATTATGAGCACCTACTAATTGCTGGCATGTCTGCTTTTGGCACAGATAACAGCAGCGACACGGAATCAATGAGGCCATGGTAAACCACTGGAGGGCGTTGGCACCACACAAAGATCACCTAGGGGAGGGGCAACGTGCTCTGACGCCACGTTCAATCACATCTCAGACATTTCCGATCGGGTTCAGATCTGGCGAGGAAGGGAGGGGGGGGGGGGCAGCACATCAATTGCAAGTCGCGACTGTGTTCCTCGAATCGCTCCATCACACTCCTGGCCTTGGCCTTGTGACTTGGCGCATTATCCTACTGGAAAATGCCTCTGCCATTGGAAGACATTATCGTCATGAAGGGGTGTATGTGGACTACAATCAGTGTACGACACTTCTTGGCCATTATGATGCCTTACACAATCTCCACTGAAGCCATAGATGACCACGTGAGTGTTCCCCAGAGCATAATGGTGAAGCTGTGGTCGGCACCTAATGGATTTCCAAATTTCTTTTCCATACTTCTGTACAGTATTCTTGTCAGTAACTTTGCTGCATGAGCTGTTGACCTAATTGTTCGTTACTTTCCGCACTTATCCGCACTTGCTATCTTAGGGACTGTGTGCATGATATTTTTTCGAAAGTCTGATTATACACTCCTGGAAATTGAAATAAGAACACCGTGAATTCATTGTCCCAGGAAGGGGAAACTTTATTGACACATTCCTGGGGTCAGATACATCACATGATCACACTGACAGAACCACAGGCACATAGACACAGGCAACAGAGCATGCACAATGTCGGCACTAGTACAGTGTATATCCACCTTTCGCAGCAATGCAGGCTGCTATTCTCCCATGGAGACGATCGTAGAGATGCTGGATGTAGTCCTGTGGAACGGCTTGCCATGCCATTTCCACCTGGCGCCTCAGTTGGACCAGCGTTCGTGCTGGACGTGCAGACCGCGTGAGACGACGCTTCATCCAGTCCCAAACATGCTCAATGGGGGACAGATCCGGAGATCTTGCTGGCCAGGGTAGTTGACTTACACCTTCTAGAGCACGTTGGGTGGCACGGGATACATGCGGACGTGCATTCTCCTGTTGGAACAGCAAGTTCCCTTGCCGGTTTAGGAATGGTAGAACGATGGGTTCGATGACGGTTTGGATGTACCGTGCACTATTCAGTGTCCCCTCGACGATCACCAGTGGTGTACGGCCAGTGTAGGAGATCGCTCCCCACACCATGATGCCGGGTGTTGGCCCTGTGTGCCTCGGTCGTATGCAGTCCTGATTGTGGCGCTCACCTGCACGGCGCCAAACACGCATACGACCATCATTGGCACCAAGGCAGAAGCGACTCTCATCGCTGAAGACGACACGTCTCCATTCGTCCCTCCATTCACGCCTGTCGCGACACCACTGGAGGCGGGCTGCACGATGTTGGGGCGTGAGCGGAAGACGGCCTAACGGTATGCGGGACCGTAGCCCAGCTTCATGGAGACGGTTGCGAATGGTCCTCGCCGATACCCCAGGAGCAACAGTGTCCCTAATTTGCTGGGAAGTGGCGGTGCGGTCCCCTACGGCACTGCGTAGGATCCTACGGTCTTGGCGTGCATCCGTGCGTCGCTGCGGTCCGGTCCCAGGTCGACGGGCACGTGCACCTTCCGCCGACCACTGGCGACAACATCGATGTACTGTGGAGACCTCACGCCCCACGTGTTGAGCAATTCGGCGGTACGTCCACCCGGCCTCCCGCATGCCCACTATACGCCCTCGCTCAAAGTCCGTCAACTGCACATACGGTTCACGTCCACGCTGTCGCGGCATGCTACCAGTGTTAAAGACTGCGATGGAGCTCCGTATGCCACGGCAAACTGGCTGACACTGACGGCGGCGGTGCACAAATGCTGCGCAGCTAGCGCCATTCGACGGCCAACACCGCGGTTCCTGGTGTGTCCGCTGTGTCGTGCGTGTGATCGTTGCTTGTACAGCCCTCTCGCAGTGTCCGGAGCAAGTATGGTGGGTCTGGCACACCGGTGTCAATGTGTTCTTTTTTTCATTTCCAGGAGTGTAAATTGATTACATAGATGTTAACTGATTATTTTTATTACTTTTGTAGATGCTAATATACATCTAAATCGTGACTGGTGAGTACACAGGCACTACGGAGGCACGGATCGAAATGAAGACGTGGGATCACGAACGACCCTATACAGGTAAATCAATGAGAGTTATTCAGCTTGATTTCGCTGTAAGGTTACAGAAACCTTCCCACCAAAACCAACAGCATTACCACAGGGAAAAAATCTCTTTACAATTGGTTGCACGAAAGATAAGACGCACTCAGAAGGACCAACACGACTGGAAACGTATGTGAAAGCTGCAGCGTCTCTCGAACATTCAGCAAAAACGTCCCTCCGTAGGCGTTCACAGAAATGGGAAATTCCATACTCGGCATTAGGAATATAGATGAATAATGATTTGAAGTAAAAGGCGTTTAAATCTTCATTTTTAAACGAATTGAATGCTAATGACACGCAAAAACGTCGTCAGGCATGCGGATGAATGCCCGATGTCTTTACAACTTTTGTTTCATAGGAGGAAAGTGTTTTTCTCGAACGAGTGTGCAATATGTCGCAATGCACAATCGAGAAACGTTTATTTCTGAAGCAAAGGAAACCACATCGTTATGAAGATCTTGAACGATACCCACTACATCTCATGATCTGGACTGCAATGTTTACAACCGGCTTGATAGGTCAATATTTCTTTGCCGTGAATGAATTAGCGTGTGCCACCATGTTACATGATCAGTTTACTCCTCACCTACGATATCGGGGACTTGTCGGTTGTATATGGTTCCAACAGGATGGGGTGCCACCCCATTATGCTATTACCGTCACAGAATATCTCAATGAATTATTTTCTGATAAATAGATTGGACGTGGTTTTGTCCATTTGCCTGGACCTTTGGAGTGGCCACCGCGATGTGCTGACCTGTTATCTGGCGTTCATTAAACAGAATGTTGCTGTCAGACGTTACGAGACAGCTGACTAACTTAAGGATGCTGCTCGACGTGGGTTTACTGCCACCACACCAGCGATGTTGAGCAGCATCTCACATCGTTCATGGAGGAGAATCACACTCTGTTGCGAAAACGATGGCGTGCACACAGGCACTCTGCAATAAATAATAAATAATAGTCACACTACTTCCAAGTTGCTCTCTGCCATTATCCCACAGTAATACTATGAGATCATCTACGAATATGTCGACATGCTGTAGGGGCTAATGGAACTTTGTGATTGTTCTGTAGATGATAGGTGCTTTGAGGAACTAGGTGAAACATGATGGTTAATAAACAAAAATAAAATTCAGATCCGAAGGCCAGTAATTGTTATTCGTCTGTACAAGACAAACAGAAAATAGTTTTCAAAATGGTTCAAACGGCTCTGAGCACTATGGGACTTAACTTCTGAGGTCATCAGTCCCCTAGAACTTAGAACTACTTAAATCTAACTAACCTAAAGACACCACACACATCCATGCCCGAGACAGGATTCGAACCTGCGACCGTACCGGTCGCGCGGTTCCAGACTGTAGCGCCTGGAACCGCTCGGCCACTCCGGCCGGCAAAATAGTTTTATGACTACACGGTACTCGTGTGTATGTTTAACAGAACTGTTAAAAGAAACACACTTACCAACAGTCACGCTGTGCTATTTAGAGGAAACCAAGGAGAAATTTGGAAGCACTGTTGCAGGTCACGGAGAAGGAATGAAAACTTTGACATTTACCAATAACACTGTAATTCTGTCCACGGATGGCAAAGGAATTGGAAGACTGTTTGAACGGAATGGGCAGTGTCGTGAAAACAGGTTATGAGCTAAACATCAACAAAAGTAAAACAAGGGTAATGGAATGTAGTCGAAATAAATCAGGCGATGCTGAGGGAATTAGATTAATAAATGAGGCACGAAAAGTAGTAGGTGAGTTTTGCTATTTGTCAATAGCAGCATATGCATAGCAGGAAAAGCGGAATTTTTTAAAGATCGAATAAAAATTTAAATGTTAGAGAGTATTTTCTGGAGGTATTTTTCTGGAATGAAAATGGCGTGAAATGTGGACGATAAACGATTCAGAGGAGAAGAGAATAGAAGCTTTTGAAATGCGGTGCTACAGAAAATGCTGAAGTTCAGACGTGTAGATCGAATGTCTAAGTAAGAGGTAGTTAACTTAACTGGGGAGAAAATATGGGGAGAAGTTGCGGGGGGAGTGGGAGGGGGGAAGGGAGGGGGCAGACGGCAGAGGGAGACTAAGACTTGAGTAAAATTAGTAAGTTTAAATACACTTAGGTTTCAGTAGTTACGCAAAGATGAAACGCTTTGCATGAGATAGACTAGAACGAAGAGCTACGTCAATCTCGACTTTGGCCTGTAACCAGAGAAATAACATCGACCCACCCACGTATTGCTATTCCGCAACACACGTCACGGGCTTCGCCATTCAGAAAAGTAATCTTTATTGTCGCAGTAAAGCCGTGTGTCACAGAGCTGCACATCAGCTTCTGCGCCGTCACAATCATTGGCACGACGCCCACCGACCGTCACGGCGGCCGGTGCCCGGCAGCGTGCGCCCAGCGTCAGAATTTGACATCGCGCCATCCCAGAGGCGATTAATCACTGTGCCCGCTCCAGCTGCTGTCCACAATTCTCGCCGTCCTGTTTCAGCAATGTGCACCCAGGTGCGAAATACGACCCCTCTGCTGCTGCCCCGAGACCAGCTCGATGCACGACAGACCACACTATACAGGGTGGTCCCGAATTCATGGTACAAACTTTAATGGTAGGTACAGGACATTGTAACAAGGATTTATTGTATAGGAATGTATAGTCGCAGGTGACGCGGTGAGGCGTAAACAGGGGAAAGAGAAATGGAGTGATCGGTTGGTGTCACTGCCGGTAGAGGGCAGTAGATGAACATGATGTATCGCAGTAGGGACAAGCGCCATTCACAATTGTGCTGCCGTAGACGATGGGTGACTTTACGTATGCAGAAAAAGCAGACATGCATTACATGTACGGCCGTGCAAATGGTAACGCCAGAGCTGCGTTACGAATGTATCGCGCGGAGTATCCTAATCGACGAATGCCGGATCATAGAATTTTTCAACGGTTACATCGTCAACTTTGTGAAACAGGTACGTTCGACGTCAACAGACATGACGCTGGTCGATTAAGAGCTGTACGCACTCCACGACTGGAAGAACGCATCTTGAACATAGTGGCTGATAGACCCGAGTCAAGCACAAGAACTGTTGCGCGTGACGTACATGTGAGTCATCAGACTGTATGCAGAGTGTTAAATGAAAATCGCTTACACCCCTTCCATTTTCAAAAAGTACAAGCATTGAATCCGGCAGATTATCCTCTTCGCGTGAACTTCTGCCAGTGGTTGTTGCAGCAATGTGCGTTGCAGCCGGATTTCGTAGGTCATGTGCTATTTACAGATGAAGCGACATTTTCACGCGAGGGTGTCTTTAATGCGCACAATTCCCATGTGTGGGCAACAGATAATCCACATGCAACGCGTCCACATGCGTATCAACAACGTTTCGGTATTAATGTGTGGGCTGGTATTGTGAACGACTTTTTGATTGGGCCATACTTACTACCCACGCGACTCTGTGGCGAAAGCTATCTTATTTTTCTGCAAGAAGTGTTACCAGAACTGCTGCAAGATGTTCCGCTCGCCATTCGTAACCGCATGTGGTTTCAGCACGATGGAGCGCCAGCACACTTCAGCACTGCTGTACGGAATTACCTGAATGCCACGTTTGGTGCTAGATGGATTGGGCGTGGTGGACCAGTCCCTTGGCCACCCCGATCTCCTGATTTCTCTTGCCTCGATTACTTTTTATGGGGACATCTTAAGAGCCTTGTTTATGAGACTCCAGTTGACTCAGATGAGGATCTCGTTGCTCGCATATCTGTAGCTGCTGCAGGTGTGCGTGAAATACCAGGCATCTTTGAACGTGTACGCCAATCGCTGCACCGACGCTGTCAAGCATGTATCGCTCATGGTGGACGCAATTTTGAACACTTACTGTAAACATGTCACTTGTCAACAACGATTTCAATAAAATCTTTCGTTTTCCTTTCGGCCGTTATTTCCCCTGTTTACGCCTCACCGCGTCACCTGGGACTATACATTCCTATACAATATATCCTTGTTACAATGTCCTGCACCTACCATTAAAGTTTGTACCATGAATTCGGGACCACCCTGTAGTAATAACAGGTATAGTGGCACAGTGCCCGTTCTTCTAATGTTTAGTTGTATCTCATCTCTCCAAGAGGACATAAACTTTGCCGCGCTGGGTAGCCGCACGGTCTATGGCGTCTTGTCACGATTCGGGCAGCTCCTCCCGTCGGAGGTTCGAGTCCTCTCTCGGGCATGGCTGTGTGTGTTGTCCTTAGCGTAAGTTAGCTTCTACATCTACATCTACGTTATTACTCTGCTATTCACAATAAAGTGCCTGGCAGAGGGTTGAATGAACCACCTTCAAGCTGTCTCTCTACCGTTCTACTCTCTAATGGCGCGCGGGAAAAAACGAGCGCTTAAATTTTTCTGTGCGAGCCCTGATTTCTCTTATTTTATAGCGATGATCATTTCTCCCTATGTAGGTAGGTGCCAACAGAATGTTTTCGCAATCGGAGGAGAAAACTGGTGGTTGAAATTTCATGAGAAGATCCCATTGCAACGAAAAACGCCTTTGTTTTAATGAGTGCCAATCCAATTCACGTATCATGTCTGCGGCACTATCTCCCCTACTTCGCGATAATACAAAACGAGCTGCCCTTCTTTGTACTTTTTCTATGTCATTCGTCAATCCATCTGATGCGGATCCCACACCGCACATCAATACTCCAGAATCGGGCGGACAAGCGTGGTGTAAGCAAACTCTTTAGTAGACCTGTTGCACCTTCTAAGTGTTCTGCCAACAAATCGCAGTCTTTGGTTTGCTCTACCCACAACATTATCTATGTGATCGTCCAAAAATGGCTCTGAGCACTATGGGACTTAACTTCTGAGGTCATCAATCCCCTAGAACTTAGAACTACTTAAATCTAAGGACATCACACACATCCATGCCCAAGGCAGGATTCGAACCTGAGACCGTAGCAGTCGCTCGGTTCCTGGCTGAAGCGCCTAGAACCGCTCGGCCACCCCGCCCGGCTGTGATCGTTCCAATTAGGGTATTTGTAATTGTAAACCCTAAGGATTTAGTTGAATTTACAGCCATCAGATTTGTGTGACTTATCGCGTAATCGAAATTTAGCGGATTTCTCATGTGAATAACTTCACACTTTTCTTTATTCAACTGTCACTTTTCGCACCACACAGACATCGTATCTAAATCATTTTGTAATTCGTTTTGGTCATCTGATGACTTTACAAGGCGGTATATAGAGGACCTATAAACACTTCCTTGGGGAACGACGGATATTACTTCTGTTGTATTCCACGACTTTCCGTCTATTACTACGAAGTGTGACGTTTCTGACAGGAAATCACGAATCCAGTCGCACAACTGAGGCGATATTCCATAGGCACGCAGTTCGTTTACAAGACGTTTGTGAGGAACGGTGTCGAAAGCCGGTAGTGTGTAAGCTTAGGGACCAATGACCTCAGTAGTTTGGTCCCATAAGACCTTACCACAAGTACTCAATACATAAACTTTTATATTTCCCTTCCTTTTACATTTTCTTCCGCGTTCTGGAGCAAACGGGCCAATTGGGATGACCGACAGCCGTATCATTCTCTGCCACAGGCGTCATCCAGATGATGGGCATGGGTAAGTACACAGCTCTCCCGGCCGTTAGCGGCTTTCTTGATCCTGGAGCCGCTACTTTCCACTTAAGTAACTCTTCAGTCAGCATCACGAGGCTGAGTGTACCCCTTCTCAGTCCTACCAAGGAAAACTCCTTGGCAGTGCCGGTAATCGAACACGGGTCTTCCGAATAGCACAGACAAAAACTCTAACCCCTGAGCTACGGAGGCAGACAGTAGCAGGTATTTTGGCTAAATAGAATACATAACACTTTCTTCTTGTAAAATATAGCGCAGAAGCTCGCCGATGAAGGCAGAAGTGGAGAGCGAAAGGAAAAAAAAAAACCGAAAGAGGTAGCAGTACTCTCGCACTGAGTGTTCTGTACAAACTGAATTATGTACGGGGGCTATTCGGAAAGAAAGGCCCGAAAACCGCTGCGGTCGCAGGTTCGAATCCTGCTTCGGGCATGGATGTGCGTGATGTCCTTAGGTTAGTTAGGTTTAAGTAGTTCTAAGTTCTAGGAGACTGATGACCTCAGAGGTTAAGTCCCATAGTGCTCAGAGCCATTTGAACCATTTTTTGTGTTGGAGAAGTACACATCCGCTCGGAGTGCATACAACGCTGCAACTGCCACATGGAGAAGCGTCACGGCGAGAAGTTACCACGCAACTGCCGATGACGTACGTGTCGGTAGCCCGCCGGGAGGTGTTGCCGAGTTCGGAGCGTAATAGCGACGTGTTGATGCAACAGCAAATCGAGTTAGGGGAGCTTGGAGGTGACACGGAGGGAGAAACCTTCCGCACCCTCACAAGTAGCACGCGGCGTGGAAGTGGAGGTCGAGACAGTAGGGGCAGCAACGGACCAACGAACGCTCGACGAACACAGTGAGGCGTCGCCGACGGCGGCAGAGCGCAAGGTGCGCAAAAAAAGATCGCCGAAACGTTCCAAAAAGCGTCGCCGTAGTTCGGGTAAAACGTCCTCCCCTAGCCTAGGGCAGGGAAGTTATTCGAGCCGAAGAAACGTCTGACATGGGACGTCTTTGGAGGACGCTGAAATGATTCCTTCAGACGTTGACCAGATGTCCTGCCTTTCAGACGACCCCTCTTCATTGGCACCGACTGACCAGGTACTGTCGACGGAGGAGTCAGTGACAATGTGCCGGCAGCCACATCGAAATGCAGCAGGGGGAGTTTCTGAGACTGACGACCAATGCGACTGGGTAGAGCCAGCCGAAGAGATACAAGAATTGGCACCCCCACTTGATGACGACTCACTCATAGGATGCACACCATAGAACGAAAGCACCGGTGGGCAGCGCGTTGGCGGGCTCCCCTCTGAGCACGAGTAGTGGACTAATACCTTTGGAGTTCGCAACGACATGAGAAGAGCATGACAACGGCAACGGACCAAGCATGTAAGGTGGGCACAGTGAACATTAACACCTCACGATCTCTTGCAAAGATGCAACTTTTCCGGGACATGATTTACGGCACAGATATGGATACTCTACTGGTGCAGGAAACCTGCAGTGCTGCTTTTCCTGACGTGTGTGGTTACAACACTTACCTAGCGCCGACGCCAGACGTAGGACGTGGCACAGCGATTACCTTCCTTCGGCTCGGGGTTTGGCGATGACCGTGAACGGCGTTCGTATTGTCAACATCTATGCACCCTCCGGACCTGACAATCGACGGACATGTGTGCAATTCTATTCGGAAGAGATGTCGCCCCTATTCCATGGGAAATATGATAATTTCTTGGCAGAATGGAATTTCAACTGTGTTCTCACACCGAAGGGTCAAACCCCTAATTTTAGTTCCTGCTACGCATTGCACACGATCTGTCGAGACATGGCACTAATGGACTCGTGGGAAAAGATCCGTGGGCAGCGAGAGGGCTACACATTTTATACTAGCCACTCGGCGAGCAGGCTGGATCGGATTTATGTGTCTGACGGATTAAGAGATCACAAGTTGGCTCCTGAACGTTGGCCCACAGCTTTTATCGAGCACCTTGCATATTTCTGCACGTTAACCCTCCCACGGCAGCGGGTCTGGCGGAGCTGTAGTTCGTGGAAACTTAATTCATCCTTATTGGTGGATCCTGAATGTCACCAGCGGATCAAAGAAACATGGCAAACATGCTTTCGCCGTCTGCCGATGGACCGTACGGTTCTTTCATGGTGGCTACAATGTGCAAAACCGGCGATACGAAGAGCTCTCATAACGTATGGCAAGGAAAAAGCGAAATGGCTCCGAGATACACTTGATTATTACTACATGGTGACCAGTCCTCCAGGGTCCCATTGCCCGAGCGTCAAGTGGAAGTCCATCGGATTCAGGTGTGCATTTTATCGATCACGAAACGTCGTTTGGAGGGACTTTCGATCCGTGCTCGGTGCTTGGACAACGTCGATGGAGGACATATTTGCATGCATCATGTGTTGAAATAGTTCAAATGGCTCTGAGCACTATGGGACCTAACATCTGAGAACATCAGTCCCCTAGAATCTAGAAGTACTTAAACCTAACTAACCTAAGGACATCACACATCCATGCCCGCGGCAGGATTCGAACCTGCGACCGTAGCGGTCGCGCGGTTCCAGACTGTAGCGCCTAGAACCGCTCGGCCACACAGGCCGGCCACGTATTAGGTCTGGAATCTCTTTGACTGGAGTACTGTTGTCTTCGGTGATAAGTCCCGCTTCGATCTGAGCCCCGATGAAGAGCAAAGACATGACGTCTTCCTTTACTCTGTATTTTATATAGTCATCGTGAACTTCAAATGGTTCAAAAGGCTCTGAGCACTACGGGACTTAACTTCTGAGGTCATCAGTCCCCTAGAACTTAGAACTATTTAAACCTAACTAACTTAAGGACATCACACACATCCATGCCCGAGGCAGGATTCGAACCTGCGACCGTAGCGGTAGCGCGGTGCATCATGTTTCCAGGGGACATGCGTGTAATCGCCTATCCTTGATCACAGTTCTCCATGATGGTGATGTTGGGCCTTTTACGTCACAACAGGGCATTGCTGCTGGGTTCCTGGAGCAGCACCACCTCCTTTTCCCTGGGACGCCGACGGACAGTCGGATAGGAGAAGAAATTTTGCGACAGATGCAAATGGGGGTGGATGGTCTGGATTCAGAGTGCTTTTGGAACTCCTAGCGGAATATGGCATACGGAGAACACTCACGAAGGGTGCGGTGCATAAATCCCGAGGGCCAGGTGACCTGATACTCCAATTTTATAGCGAATTTCCAGATTTAATGATGTCCCAATGGATGTTGATGTATAATGAGTTCTTGAGCCCTGACACGGACGTCCCGCCGCAATTCATGGCGATACTGCTTATACCAATACCGAAATCGGCAGGGAGTGTCAGAGCCCATCAATTTCGACCGCTCACGATGCTCAATACTGACTATAAGATCTTTGCGCGAATGGTGGCGGCAAGACTCAAGACTGTAATATCCAAGACACTACCACCAGACCTGGCTTGCCTAGAGGTTCGGTGCAATATAAATTCTATCCTAGGCGAATACCAGGACATCATTTCCTTGACGGAAGCTTGTCGCATGCGAGCGGCGTTCGTATCAGTGGTTTTTGATCGTGCCTTTGACAGGATCAACCATGATTTCCTTGACCCGATCATGCGACGCATGACGATTCCTCAGAATTTAATTACCGTCCTCATGCGCCTCCGCCACGGTGCTCCTTCGACGGTGGGAGATAAGGACGATTCGTGTTTTCAGCTCAGATAAGGATGTCCCTTGTCGATGGTGCTGTTTGCAGTAGCGCTCGAACCACTGATGGAGCCTCTTAGAAGGAGTGTTACAGGTGTGCGCTCCGTGAGAGTTCCTTCACTTGTCGTGCATATGCCGACGATTTGATGCTACTCGTCCAGTCGGAGAACGAAGTGCGTGAGGTGGTTGCCCTTCTTATTACGTACCGAGTAGTGGCGGGTGGTAGGATCAACATGAATAAAAAGAAGATTGTTCACATCGGACGGGGGCTGGCGCTCTGCACATTCCGATTACGACGGTGGTCATCTTGCGATGCTTAGGAGTATTGTGCACCCTATCGCCACGGCAATCAGCGGCGGCGAGCTACCGACGTCTGCTCCAGCACGTCCGACTGCACATACGGCCTTTGGAAACTACGTCAGATAGGAGACTTTAACTCCCCACTCCGTTCTGGAGGATTTACTCTCACGAATGTGCGGAACAGTGGTCTAGTTCTATACCTGCGAGCGACGCTACGGTCATGAAACCAACGACAACACGCCATCACGTCGGCGATCCTGGACGTGTTTCTTCATACGTTGCATGGGGGCTTAATTAAAATGCAAATAATGCAAATAATGCAAATAATTTTAATTTTTGCTTTAGTAGCTGTCTGTTCGATTACGTAGTCTAGTAAACGGTTGGCCCTGACTAGTATTATTACGCAATCTGACTGCATAGAACAACAACAAAGAATGCAATGGAAATTTTCATTAACACAATTAATTAATTAAGTCCCCAGCAACTATAAAACCTACGAAACCAAAGCACAAGTGTAACTGTTCTGTGTGTGGGAGTATGACTCAACGTACGCATCTGGCACGGTTCTTCTTCAATAACACAAGAAATTTTAAATATCATTTATACTGAATTAATTAAAGAAAATAAAAATACCATAATTACTCAAGAAAACCAGAATTACACTCTAATCCAAGAACACATGCTAGATGCTTTGTTGACTGAACCTGTAATGAAGCATTATTTACGACATTAAATAATGAAAAATAAATCAAGTTTCGTTACCTTCATATATTGACCAAAATCACTCTAATCATTACAATATATCTCCACACCGACTCGCTATTACCACATCTCAACAAGAACTTTTCAGTATCACATCTCAGCAAGCACTCTCTACTAGCACATCTCAACAAACACTCTCTGCTAAGAGTTCTTAACAAGCACTGCCTACCACGACATCTCAAGAATCACTGCCAGTGGAGGCGGCTGAACAATACCCTCTAGCGCGATCTCTGGCGCTGTGGCTCAGTGTAGCCACCTTTCATATGCCCTTCCTCCACGGGCTAGAATTTGATGGTATTTTTGCCAGCATTGGTGGTGAAAATACCACCAAATTCGTCAAAAAATACAGTCAAAAATAAAAGATAATATTAATGCGTAAATATCATATAACTAGATAAAATTTTGGCTTTGCACTGACCTTTCAATAACCTAATATATAAAATACAGTAAGCAATACAAATTCTTTCATACATGTGACTTTACATAACAGTTTACACAAGTATTATGTGGTTAAACAGTTCAATCAATAGCGTCAGCAATGACGAATATGTGCAGGTAAGAGTCTCATAACTTTTCACAAACAGTAATACACAAAAAATCAGTTTATACAAATATTCACATAAACGCTTTCCATAGCTCAAGAATAAGCAGTTGACAGTTCCAGCAGTAGCACCCAGCAATGGTCAACAGGTGCAAATACCAACAAGTAACATTATTTCAGTAGAAACAGTCCATCAGTGGCACCCAGCAATGTTGAGCAGGTGCCGACACCAACAAGTGACATCATTTCGGTAGAAGCAGTCCATCAGTGGCACCCAGCAATGTTGAGCAGGTGCAGACACCAACAAGTAACACCATTTCAGTAGAAGCAGTTCCATTAGTGGCACCAGCAATGTTGAACAGGTGCAAACACCAACAAGTAACATCTTTTCAGTAGAAACAGCCCATCAGTGGCACCCAGTAATGTTGAACAGGTGCAGACCGCAGTCCATAATATTCACTTTCACTAATCACACTGTTCATCAGCAGAAATTAAACATGACTAAATGTCACACATCATGTTGAAAAGTGCAGCACCATCACTAATCAGACAGTTCAGGCATGAACAATAGTTTGAATACACATACAATGCTTTTACACTAAACATACAAATCATAATAAACACACAAATGATATCAGATAATTGTCATATTAAATATTACAAATATCAGTAAACCTATAATTTTTATGGGTGTCAGTGCAAGCCACAACAACAAGTAAAATAATATTTAGGAGATAGGTTGGTACCAATTTGGGATAGGGAAAGGAAAACACACAAAAAACACTCACTCATCTTTCATCCACATTAGTGCTACTGTGTAATTGAATAGTGTTAACTGTGTAAATGCAATTCTGTCAAAATTTTATGTTCATCATGTGTATCAAGTAGTAGTGGCAGCAATGTATAACAGTCAATAATAGTTAGTCAGCGTCATAGTCATCATGTCAAGACCAATGTTTGCCAAGCTAGATCAAATTGTACGGTTGCTGAACAACTGTCAGTGAGCCAAGATATGCAATTACTTCCTCTCTCCAAAAAAAAAAGTATATACTGCTTAGTGATTTAACAAAGTGTGTGTGTAGACGATCTTCCTGCTACTTTAGTGTTCTAGTCTGCCATCTTTATCCTCCTTGTTCCATATAGACCAACGAAAAAGAAAAAAAAAAATATGCTCCTCACTTACTTCACCTCTTATCCACCAAAACTCCAATAATCATCAGCATCACATAATCTCAATACTTCAATAATACCTCTTCAATGCGTCGATCATCAATATCATTTACCTTACCTCTTGTCCACGAAAACTCCAATAATCATCAACTTCACATAATCTCAATACCTCAATCATACCTCTTCAATAGGTCGATATATATAAACCTCAGCACCAATATCATTTCACTTCCATAACAACTCTTTCCTCTAGTCAGTCTCCTCGAACAAGTACAGACAAAATCCTAGTGCAACTTCAATTCATCATCCCATACAATCCGAAGACACAGTGTCCACACACAACCTCTGTGTAATCCATCTGACCCAAATTTTCTACTCATTATAAATTATAAGATGGATTTTGGTTACCTTGTCCATCATTAAATAAAAGAAATGCATACATGACCTCTAACAGACTTAGTTCGAATAACTCTCAGTAATTAAGTACGATTACGAAGTGTTAATGATCGTGATATTTCAGTGTGTACACCACTTCAAAAATTATGGCAAACAGAAGCAAACATGTGGAGTATTTCTTGTGTCAAGTGTCACTTCCTATTTCAATTGCTCACGAAGAATGCAGTGTAATAACTGTCAATGGTCTAAACCTAGTGTTGGTATGTCATGTCGTTAGCTTCCTTCCTATTAGCATAAATTTATACAGCTTCAATAAAACCTCCAGCTCATGTGACTTCTATGAAGTTTCTCGTACTAATGTCGTTCGTCGAATTATAGCAGTTCATTTTCTTATCTTAAAAATATCAGGCACTGAGCGTAAGCAAAATATGCAATAGCGAGTAAATATACCAGTAGAGAACAGAACGTCAACAAATGGATACAGCACAATTCCTACAACGAGGCTCTGCCAAGCGAACAATCTATAATTAATACCACAGTGTAACCTAAACTCTATGTTCGTACACAGTATATCAGCATTTCTATATTCTAAATTAAAGAGTAGTTGTGACAACAAACAGAAATGTGTAAATATGCAATCCATACGCACAGCAGCAAACATATATCTTACGTAATAAACAAGTCATTAGCATCATTCAGCATAAGCAAATAAATGTTCATATGTAATCTTAATAAGTAACATGAAGGCGCAAGCAGATACATCACAAAGTGTAACCTACATAACTAACTACAGTCAGCACAATTAATCAGGTGACAATTATAATTTAAATAAATAAGCACAGCAGGCACATAATAAAAAAATATGACATCAGTGAAAAAGCATAGCAGCCAAGCGATGCATAATATAAGCAAGTAATAACACTGTTCATTAATAAAACATTGTCAAAATCAGTTAATGTGCGCAAGCACGTCGCTTCACAAGTAAATTCATAGAACATGAAATTTAGCACAAAGTATGAATCACGTAATCGCGAGCAGCAAATTACGTCTAAAATACGTACCTAAGTGGAATTATGTTACCCGCAAAATAAACTCAATTAACAGTTACCTTTTTTAGTTTATTACTTTTTTTCTTCGAAATTACATTCTTCCTGAAATTTTCTCCATAGTAAATCGTCTTAACGTCGGACATGCACAGAATTTACCTGAAGGTCTTAAATATTTTATACAACCGTATCCTGAAAAATACTGAACGTTAATAACATAATTTATAAAGTCACCATAGCTATATTAGCAGAATTTAGTCGGAGAAATTAGACTGTGTATTTGTTTACGTCTGTCAGTGCATTCGCACTGAGCGCTCGATCAGCTGTAGGCGCGTGACGTATGAAGTAATTGTTTGCGGTCAACGACTGCCTTTCGCGGCGCGCAGACTGACTGTTGCTTTGAGTATCTGCCGCCGCCAAAACACAGCACGGTATCCTTGTATTCTCCGCATGTTTACATGTAGCTGTTAGTTTCTCTAAAGTATGTCATTCCACAAAAATTTTAACGTTAGATATGTGATATATTCCCTTAGAGCGCCGAGATTTAAGAGTTTCTACTTCAACAGTATTATCATGTATAATTTTGCGAACTCTATATGGACCGTTATAAAGCAGAAAAAATTTGCGACATAAGCCTTTTCCTTTATGAGACAAACGATGAGATTTAATTAACACCTTTTGACCGACTGACAAAATTTTTAAACGACCAGGACGTTCAGCTGATTTCTCTCTTCTTGCAGCCGCAGACGCAATATTTCGTAGAGCCAGGTTGACAACTTCAGAATGCCGCAGTTTCCGTGAAGGCGGAAAAGGAACGATTTCAGAAATGCGATTTGTTGGTACTTTATTTTTTAATATCAATAGAGGCGGTAAAGAAGTTGAGTCATTAGGAAGTTCATTCAGAATGTTTTGAAAAATATGAAGATACTGATCCCAAGTTCTGTGATTCTGATGACAATAAAGACGACACAATTTATTGATTTCCTTCATCCATCTCTCTGAAGCATTAGATTGAGGGTGAAAAAGTGAAATAAAAATTGGTTTAATCTTACGACGCCGTAGAGTACGAAGCCAAATTTTAGAGCGAAACTGTGATCCATTATCTGATATAACCTTATCAACATGACCAACTTCTTTAAGAAAATGTTTGATGAAAGCGTTAGATACTGAACGAGCTGTTGCTTTGCGTAAAGGTGTAAAACACACATATTTTGATGTCAATTCCACTGCTACGAAAATGTACGCAAAACCATTAGTAGAACGAACCACTGGACCGAACAAATCGACTGCAGCCATCTCCTTTAATTTCGCTGGAATGATAGGAAACAACGGTGCTCTGTGAGAAACAGTTGGCGGCTTAGCCTTTTGACATAATTTGCATTTGGCAAGAAGAGATCGAATGCGTTTTTCCATATTACTGAAGTAGCAATTTTCTCGTAATTTATGAAAGCATTTTCTGGGACCAAAGTGCGCATAACTAAAATGTGTGTACTAAATCAATTTATTGACCCACTCATCAGGAATACAAACTAACCAAACAGAGTTGTCGACCGATTTTCGTTTGAAAAGAATGTCGCTGCGAACTAAATAATGCTGTCTAATCGCTACGCTTTCCTTTCTCCTCCACTTCTCCTTAATGTCCTTCCAGATTGGATCCTTATTTTGCTCCTTAGCGATGTCCTGGAGTGAAGACGAAATAAAGTTCTCAAACGCAACACCTTGAATGTACATCAAACAATAATGGTTTTCTTTGCAGTCCTCTTCAGCACTTTGTTTCAAACCCATAGGTGCACGTGATAAAGCATCAGCAACAATATTTGAAGATCCCTGTATGTAAACAATACTAAAATCAAATTCCTGTAGGTACAACGCCCATCGTGACAATCTGCCATGAGTTAATTTTGTCGACATAAGAAATTCCAAAGCTCGATGATCAGTGTAAACCTTAGTATGTCTACCGAACAAAAATGTGCGAAATTTTGTGAAAGCCCAAACAACAGCCAAAGCTTCAAGTTCCGTAATCGAATAATTCTTTTCGGATTTAGAGAGAACACGACTTCCAAATGCAATAGTCTTCTGTACTACAACGCCGTTTTCTTCTATCTCTTGAAATAAATGTGCACCTAGGCCTTTGTATGATGAGTCCGTCGCCAAACAAAAGTCTTTAGATAAATCCGGATGCGAAAGAAGTGGAGCAGCAACTAAAGCATCACGAAGTTGTTCAAATTCTGACTGAGCTTCCTCATCCCAACACCAATTAGAATTTTTTCCAGATAGTTCACATAAACGAGGTGTGGCCAAATTGTCCAATCTAACAAAGCGTCTAAGAAAATTACAGACACCAAGGAAACTACGAACATCACGTTTTGTGGTAGGAACAGCATAATTATGAATTGCGTCTAATTTTTCTGGATCAGGAAGAATACCTTCTGTAGAAATAATGTGACCGAGAAATTTCACCTGTGAACGACCAAATTCAGATTTTTCCAAGTTCACTGTAATGCCAGCTCTTGCAAAAATACGTAATAATGAATCCAAAATTTTGTTGTGCTCACTCCAAGAATGTTTAGCAATAAGAGTATCGTCAACATATGAAGTAATATTGTCACGAAGATAAACAGGTAAAATTTCATTTAAACTACGAATGAATGCTGCAGAAGATACAGTAAGTCCAAACGGTAATTTCCAAAGTCACTTTTGGGTAAAATCGTCATATCCAGTTAATCATTACCTACTGTCTAGATAGATGGATAGTAGAAGAGTTGTTTTTATAGATGCAAAGAATAGTGAAAGAGTAGGCAGCGGTGCAGAAAACTAAAAGGGAAATAGCACCACTACAGCTCGGGGCCCTGTGATGGCTACGGCACATATTCACTTAGTGTAGTGAATCCCCTGAGGACTTTAATAGCTGCACATAAATTTCAGTTTGTGACATAGTGGCCAATTTGGTGGAAGTGCGTACGTAAATTGATCTAACCATGAACATGGATGTATGTCATTCTTAGAATTGCGGAAGATCTTAAATTTCCGAACAGTCAAAAAGTGTTTATAGTCAAAGTTTTCGCCTCGTGGCGACAAAGACCTACCGCGTCTGTCCCAGTCCCAATGTTGATTATTGTCAAGTTCGCGCGCCTGGCGCTCTCTTGTTGCTTCTCGTAAATGAAATAAATTACTTTCTTCAAACCCCTCTGCTATCTGTGATTCCAAATTTCTTTTGCTGTATTTTCCTGCGATTTCGCCTTCAGTTTGTTTGACTTGCTTTTATAGCACCTCAAATTCTATTTTAACGCGATCATTAAATTTTCCTTGATTTTCAACATGCTTATTTATGTTCTGGTACTCTTTGGTTTCTGAAAATGGCAATAGAGCTGTATCATCTGAATCTCTATCCCCATTTAAACTAAGACTTGTCAATTTATCTGAAATCTCCTCCACTCTTTCCGATAAGTCACCTATTTTTTCTTTCTGTTTATTTACGTCTTCCGTAAGTGTCGCGACTTGGGTTTCAGTGTTGACACATTTGGTAGTTAACTGTTCATATTGTTGTGTTAGATTATTTATTCTGTCATTTGGTACGGATTCCTCGATTCTCTCAAATATTTCTTCCTTATCGTGTGCACGTTGTAAATTTAACTCTGAAAATTTTTGTACTATCACGCGATCTCTTTCTTCCTGTTCTCTATCTTGTTCCCTTTGTCTAATCTCTACTGCAATTAATCTATTATTGTGAGAATTCAAAATCGGTTGTACTTCCTCTCTAATCTCTTTCTCTAATTCATCCTTCATGTTTTTGAAACATGTCCCTATTCGCGAATCTAACCATGTTTCCATTGTTTTTAATTCAGATCCTAACTGTGATCCCAGTGAGTCAAAACGTGTTTCCATTGTTCCCATATCAGTTTTAATTGTTCCTATATCAGTTTTAATTTCAGATCGCAAAGTTCGCATCTCTGTTTTAAATTCAGATCCTAACCGTGTTTCCATTGTTCCCATCCGTGTTTCCATTACTCCCATTTGTGATCCCAGATTTAATATTGCACCCATCAACTGCTGCATATCTTCTGTCGTTAATCTCATATTCTGAAAATTTTTTGATTGTGAAAAATTTTGAACTGGTTCCGAACTATTCTCCCGACTTATTATATTGTTTTCAACTTCATTATTCACCATACTGTTGTCCTGTGTTGGCGAGTTCGCCATGTCAACAATTTCGTCATTCTGACTATCCATCATTTTTTCCTTTTTCATTGATCGCGTAAACATTTACAAAACATACAAAACTCGTCACTGTATGAAAATTACACACAATGACACTTTATCTCCAACAATACCATTCACACGAAATGTTTCCCTCAAACACGATTAACGAACAATTGAAATCTTCCTAACTGCACTAAATTGTCAAACCCGTATACAAGATAACAAAATCAAATTTTGCAAAATAAAAATACCATTAGAAGAATGACAATTACCAAATCTACACATGCAAAATAGACTACAATTACTAAACTACAAATTACTACAACAATACTACTGTCTACTATTTTTACAATCAGAAGAATTCCAAGGGACGATCCGAAGCAGCGGTCGCCACGTGCATGGGGGCTTAATTATTATAAAATGCAAATAATTTTTTTAATTTTTGCTTTAGTAGCTGTCTGTTCGATTACGTAGTCTCGTAAACGGTTGGCCCTGACTAGTATTATTACGCAATCTGACTGCATAGAACAACAACAAAGAATGCAATGGAAATTTTCATTAACACAATTAATTAATTAAGTCCCCAGCAACTATAAAACCTACGAAACCAAAGCACAAGTGTAACTGTTCTGTGTGTGGGAGTATGACTCAACTTACGCATCTGGCACGGTTCTTCTTCAATAACACAAGAAATTTTAAATATCATTTATACTGAATTAATTAAAGAAAATAAAAATACCATAATTACTCAAGAAAACCAGAATTACACTCTAATCCAAGAACACATGCTAGATGCTTTGTTGACTGAACCTGTAATGAAGCATTATTTACGACATTAAATAATGAAAAATAAATCAAGTTTCGTTACCTTCATATATTGACCAAAATCACTCTAATCATTACAATATATCTCCACACCGACTCGCTATTACCACATCTCAACAAGAACTTTTCAGTATCACATCTCAGCAAGCACTCTCTACTAGCACATCTCAACAAACACTCTCTGCTACGAGTTCTTAACAAGCACTGCCTACCACGACATCTCAAGAATCACTGCCAGTGGAGGCGGCGGAACAATACCCTCTAGCGCGATCTCTGGCGCTGTGGCTCAGTGTAGCCACCTTTCAACGTCCTTTGAACCGCCGGTGTCGGTGGGCACCATATCGCCTTATTTGTCTCACTTCACGCGATCCTTCATTGATTTTAGTTATGTTCAGTTACAGACACATTCTACAAGGATCCCCACTACAAGTGAGATATATCGATACTTGAGGCGTCATCATGGCAGCAATGTTGTCGAGCTTAAATAAACAACGATGGATTGGCGACAGATTTGGCGAGCTGTCCACACTCCTCTCCTCGCCACGGCAGCGACATCGTCTTGGTAACATTAATCACTCGCCGACGATCGTACGACATTCACGTAGTAGATTCCCCGCTGTGCCTTATACGAGGTGTGGCTAGAAAAAAACCGGACTAGTACTGGTGAAACAATAAAACGAATGCAATAAGGCTGAAAGTCGCGTGGCCTGTCACGTGACTCTCGCTCCGCCTACTGCTCGAGTTTCATCTGCCTCCTGCACTCAGTCTGCCCGTGGCGTCTGTTTTAAGTAGTTGACGTTTTGTCTGTGCGTCGGAAAATGTTGAGTGTACAGAAAGAACAGCGTGTTAACATCAAATTTTGTTTCAAACTAGGAAAATCTGCAAGTGAAACGTTTGTAATGTTACAACAAGAGTACGGCGATGATTGTTTATCGCGAACACAAGTGTTTGGTTTAAACGATTTAAAGATGGCCGCGAAGACACCAGTGATGACACTCGCACTGGCAGACCATTGTCAGAAAAAACTGATGCAAACATTGAAAAAACCGGTAAACTTGTTCGACAAGATCGCCGTTTAACAATCAGAGCAGTGTCTGAGTTAACAGGAGTTGACAAGGAAAGTGTTAGGCAGATTCTTCATGAAAGTTTCAACATGAACAAAGTGTGTTCAAAAATGGTTCCAAAGTGTCTCACAAATGAACACAAGGAACGCCGAATAATGATTTGTTCTGACATCCTGGAAAACATTGAAAGTGATCCCACCTTCTTACAAAATGTTATTACTTGCGATGAATCGTGGTTTTTTACTTACGATCCCGAAACTAAACGCCAATCGATGCATTGGAAAACTCCTGGTTCTCCACGACAAAAAAAAGCACGAATGTCAAAACCGAAATTCAAGGCAATGATGATTGTTTTTTTTACATCAAAGGGATTGTGCACATTGATTGGGTACCAGAGGGACAAACAGTGAATCAGCATTACTACATTAGCGTCCTGGCTACCCTACGTGAGCGAGTACGGAGAAAACGGAACGATTTGTGGAGAAAAAAGTCATGGATCCTTCACCAAGACAATGCCCCAGCTCACAGTGCGTTGTCAGTGAAGACGTTTTTGGCAAAACACAACATTCCCATCTTAGATCATCCACCCTACTCAGCTGATTTGGCCCCCTGTGACTTTTTTCTTTTCCCTAAAGTCAGCTTTGAAAGGAACTAGATTTGAGACTGTTGAAGCAGTAAAAGAAAAAGCGACGGAAGTAATGTATGGACTTACCGAAAATGATCCGCAGCATTGCTATGAACAGTGGAAAATTCGTATGGAGGTGTAGAGACCGAGGAGGAGAGTACATTGAAGGAGATAACATGAAATTGTAAATAATTGTAAATAAATGTTTTTTCCAGCATCAGTCCGGTTTTTTTCTAGCCGCACCTCGTATGTGGCATGCAGGACACCGACGAACATTCTCTGCAGTGCGGTGAGGCAAAGGATGTGTGGCGGCTGACGCAACGCGTCATGGCACTCCTCCGACGCCCCAACGATTCCACGATCGCGACGGACGCTTTATTTTTCCCAGAAGCTGTCTTTTCCCTTCACAGAAAACGTCAACAATCCGCTAGATTGGAGGACACGCATCGCACTACGTGCTCGGGCATGGGCTATTGCCATCATCTACTAGGACAACACAAATCATTCGACGTCACTCTGAATACAAAATGCAATTTGCGAACTTTCTAGGCAACACATTTCATGACCCCCGAAGCGTTCGAGAGTCCCAGGTTTACATAGTTTCGCGAGGTAAGATATTACTCCCAGTGAAGTGACGAGGATGTCACTTCGGCCCTATGTTTCTTTTCCTCTTTTTCGTATGAGATTTTTTTCCTGGGACGTTAAACATAAATAAAAAAACAATTACATAAATGTAAAATGTTTCCTTCCCGCTGCCTCTCGCTTATCCTGTCAGGAGACGGGGACACCGTGGCCAGGCCTCCAAGCACGAGCCGTGCCCACTCTGCCTCCTGATCTGTACCTTTAAAAAAATAAGAAAATTAAAACAGTAAGAAAGTGGCTTAACTTAAAAAAATTAAAAAAAATCTTAGAGCACTTGCCTGCGAAAGGCAAATGTCCGGAGTTCGAGTCTCGATTCGGCGCACATTTTTAATCTGCCAGGAAGTTTCATATCAGTGCACGCTCTGCTGCAGAGTGAAAATTTCATTCTAAAATGTTTTACTTGCAACAGTTAGTTACACCTTCTAGCTGCTTCTCTACATAGTCGCTGCTCCGGATTAGACATTCGTCGTAGTATTGAACCAACTTTCCAATACCTTTCTGCCTGTTCCCTGTGCGGGTCTACAACTCGTGCCAAAATGTTCTCTTCACAATCAGCGGTTCATGTGAGCAGAGATGAAACTCGGTGGTTAGCCAATTACGTGCTGTATTGTGGGTGATCAACCCATCGAAAACGCTGAAGGAACATTTTCATTGCCCCCACAGAGTGCGGCCGAGAATTTCTATGAGGTAGGAAACACATGAAGTTTATGTCATGTGGACCGCATGACGTATTGTATTCATTTAGAAGCTTAAATACTCTACACCGCCAAGGGACCGTAGATCTTAGTATTTGACAGCTCTGCCCGTTCCTGAGAAAAAGGATTCTTGATAGAAGAACAGAAAGAGAGAGAGACAGACTGACAAATGGACAACAAACTGATCCTATAAGCGTTTCGTGCCCACCGACTGAAGTACGGAACCCCAAAAAGCAGCAAACCACCTGCGTAAATTAGAAACCGAAAGTTCGTGGGTTAGAATTCGGAATTACAGATATTTTTAATCTGCCTACAACCTATCCATGACCTATCAATGAAGTGAAGTTTCGCCAGGAAGAGAGGTGGATTGGAATCCATGGTAAACTTGAGATCCGCATTCGCAAGTAGGATTACGTGAGTAGGTTAGGGACACACAACTCGCCACTGTGGTGCCAACTGAAAGTCGGGCATCAGGCACGTGAAACACGAAATTTTTATTACACCAATAACTCTCAAATCAAAAATACCCTTCGTTCATGAAAATATTCATCTTTAAACGACCTTTCATCGTTGTTGTTGTTGTGGTCTTCAGTCTTGAGACTGGTTTGATGCAACTCTCCATGCTACTCTATCCTGTGCAAGCTTCTTCATCTCCCAGTACCTACTGCAAACTACATCCTTCTGAATCTGCTTAGTGTATTGATTTCTTGGTCTCCCTCTACGATTTTTACCCTCCACGCTGCCCTCCAATGCTAAATTTGTGATCTCTTGATGCCTCAGAACATGTCCTACCAACCGATCCCTTCTTCTAGTCAAGTTGTGCCACAAACTTCTCTTCTCCCCAATCCTATTCAATACCTCCTCATTAGTTACGTGATCTACTCACCTTATCTTCAGCATTCTTCTGTAGCACCACATTTCGAAAGCTTCTATTCTGTTCTTGTCCAAACTATTTATCGTCCATGTTTCACTTCCATACATGGCTACACTCCATACAAATACTTTCAGAAACGACTTCCTGACACTTAAATCTATACTCGATGTTAACAAATTTCTCTTCTTCAGAAACGCTTTCCTTGCCATTGCCAGTCTACATTTTATATCCTCTCTACTTCGACCATCATCGGTTATTTTACTCCCTAAATAGCAAAACTCCTTTACTACTTTAAGTGTCTCATTTCCTAATCTAATCCCCTCAGCATCACCCGTTTTAATTTGACTACATTCCATTATCCTCGTTTTGCTTTTGTTGGTGTTCATCTTATATCCTCCTTTCAAGACACTGTCCATTCCGTTCAACTCCTCTTCCAAATTCTTTGCTGTCTCTGACAGAATTACAATGTCATCGGTGAACCTCAAAGTTTTTACATCTTCTCCATGAATTTTAATACCTACTCCGAATTTTTCTTTTGTTTCCTTTACTGCTTGCTCAATATACAGATTGAATAACATCGGGGAGAGGATACAACCCTGTCTCACTCCTTTCCCAACCACTGCTTCCCTTTCATGCCCCTCGACTCTTATAACTGCCATCTGGTTTCTGTAAAAATTGTAAATAGCCTTTCGCTCCTTGTATTTTACCCCTGCCACCTTCAGAATTTGAAAGAGAGTATTCCAGTTAACGTTGTCAAAAGCTTTCTCTAAGTCTACAAATGCTAGAAACGTAGGTTTGCCTTTTCTTAATCTTTCTTCTAAGATAAGTCGTAAGGTTAGTATTTCCTCACGTGTTCCAACATTTCTACGGAATCCAAACTGATCTTCCCCGAGGTCCGCTTCTACCAGTTTTTCCATTCGTCTGTAAAGAATTCGCGTTAGTATTTTGAAGCTGTGACTTATTAAACTGATAGTACGGTAATTTTCACATCTGTCAACACCTGCTTTCTTTGGGATTGGAATTATTATATTCTTCTTGAAGTCTGAGGGTATTTCGCCTGTTTCATACATCTTGTTCACTATATGGTAGAGTTTTGTCAGGACTGGCTCTCCCAAGGCCATCATTAGTTCTAATGGAATGTTGTCTACTCCCGGGGCCTTGTTTCGACTCAGGTCTTTCAGTGCTCTGTCAGACTTTTCACGCAGTATCTTATCTCCCATTTCATCTTCATCTACATCCTCTTCCATTTCCATAATATTGTCCTCAAGTACATCGCCCTTGTATAAACCCTCTATATACTCCTTCCACATTTCTGCCTTCCCTTCTTTGCTTAGAACTGGGTTGCCATCTGAGCTCTTGATATTCATACAAGTGGTTCTCTTCTCTCCAAAGGTCTCTTTAATTTTCCTGTAGGCAGTATCTATCTTACCCCTAGTGAGACAAGCCTCTAAATCCTTACATTTGTCCTCTAGCCATCCCTGCTTAGCCATTTTGCACTTCCTGTCGATCTCATTTTTGAGACGTTTGTATTCCTTTTTGCCTGCTTCATTTACTGCATTTTTATATTTTCTCCTTTTGTCAATTAAATTCAATATAACTTCTGTTACCCAAGGATTTCTACTAGCCCTCGTCTTTTTACCTACTTGATCCTCTGCTGCCTTCACTACTTCATCCCTCAGAGCTACCCAATCTTCTTCTACTGTATTTCTTTCCCCCATTCCTGTCAATTGTTCCCTTATGCTCTCCCTGAAACTCTCTACAACCTCTGGTTCTTTCAGTTTATCCAGGTCCCATCTCCTTGAATTCCCACCTTTTTGCAGTTTCTTCAGTTTCAATCTGCAGTTCATAACCAATAGATTGTGGTCAGAATCCACATCCGCCCCTGGAAATGTCTTACAATTTAAAACCTGGTTCCTGAATCTCTGTCTTACCATTATATAATCTATCTGATACCTTTTAGTACCTCCAGGATTCTTCCAGGTATACAACCTTCTTTTATGATTCTTGAACCAAGTGTTAGCTATGATTAACTTATGCTCTGTGCAAAATTCTACAAGGCGGCTTCCTCTTTCATTTCTTCCCCCCAATCCATATTCACCTACTATGTTTCCTTCTCTCCCTTTTCCTACTGACGAATTCCAGTCACCCATGACTATTAAATTTTCGTCTCCCTTCACTACCTGAATAATTTCTTTTATCTCGTCATACATTTCATCTATTTCTTCATCATCTGCAGAGCTAGTTGGCATATAAACTTGTACTACTGTAGTAGGCATGGGCTTTGTGTGTATCTTGGACACAATAATGCGTTCACTATGCTGTTTGTAGTAGCTTACCCGCATTCCTATTTTCCTATTCATTATTAAACCTACTCCTTCCTGCATTACCCCTATTTGATTTTGTGTTTATAACCCTGTAGTCACCTGACCAGAAGTCTTGTTCCTCCTGCCACCGAACTTCACTAGTTCCCACTATATCTAACTTTAACCTATCCATTTCCCTTTTCAAATTTTCTAACCTACCTGCCCGATTAAGGGATCTGACATTTCACGCTCCGATCCGTAGAACGCCAGTTTTCTTTTTCCTGATAACGACATCCTCTTGAGTAGTCTCCGCCCGGACATCCGAATGGGGAACTATTTTACCTCCGGAATATTTTACCCAAGAGTACGCCATCATCATTTAATCATACAGTAAAGCTGCATGCCCTCGGGAAAAATTACGGCCGTAGTTTCCCCTTGCTTTCAGCCGTTCGCAGTACCAGCACAGCAAGGCCGTTTTGGTTAATGTTACAAGGCCAGATCAGTCAATCATCCAGACCGTTGCCCCTGCAACTACATAAAAGGCTGCTGCCCCTCTTCAGGAACAACATGTTTGTCTGGCGTCTCAACAGATACCCCTCCGTTGTGGTTGCACCTACGGTACGGCCATCTGTATCGCTGAGGCACGCAAGCCTCCCCACCAACGGCAAGGACCATGGTTCATGGGGGAAGACCTTTCATCGAGGCAGCGATTTTTGAGATTGGTGTACCAAACGCTTATGCAGACTAAAGGATGTCTGTCGTACGAAACGAGTGCTTTATTCAGTGTTGTGCGGGAACCAATGCCTTTGAGGGAGGCTCCGATAGTTGCATAGGTGTGGCCCATTCCTCCGACTCCTGTCAGTGTCGTATCTGTTTTAGCCGCTGGTGGTATTGGAATGAAGTCAGACGAAATACCGGGTGGTTCAAAAATGGTTCTAATTACTATGGGTTCTAATTACTATTACATATGAGGTCATCAGTCCCCTAGACTTAGAACTACTTAATCCTAACTTACCTAATGACAACACACACATCCATGCCCGAGGCAGGATTCGAACATGCGACCGCAGCGGTCACACGGTTCCAGACTGAAGCTCCTAGAACCGCTCGGTCACCGCGGCCGGCGAAATACCGGGTGGTTATAATTAAAATGCAGCTACTCACAGAGGTCCAGTGTGGGCTGTGGCAGTGAAACTTAGTAGATATGCTAATGTGTAAATGCGGAACCGATTTACGCTGGAGAAAAGTTTCCGTATTTGGCCATGAAGTGGAAATCTGTACAGCATCCCTTCGACGTCTCCGTTGCTCAGATTGAACAAATTATTTAAGCTGCAGTTAACAATAAAATCAACATTGTGCCTTTCTCACTTGTTTGGCGTTTTCTGCTCACGTCCCTTTGCTAATCCATTACTTACGGAAACATTTCTATACGTTTTCCTTGCGTTCACAGCGCTAGATTTCCAAAAGACGAAATAATCTATTCATACTGAGCGTGCAATGGTGTCAAAAATGTTTTTTTGTTATAATATGTACATTTTTTGGATGGCAGCCGTCATATAAACATTTAAAAGATAAATTCTTATTGCTCTATGCACAAAATAGCGCAGATGAATATATAAACGAAAGAGGGAATTATAAGTGAAAGTAAAGTCAAATAAAATGAAGAATAAAAATAATGAATGCAGTAACATGGATGAAAATATGATTGCAGAGGGGAAGAAATTAAATTTAAATCAATAAATAACTATAGTTAAATTCCAAATGGAAAAGTAATGATACGACGAAAAAACGAGAGTAATTGAAACAGTCATTGTGCCGACTGGAGTGACGTGACAAAGGAACAGAAATAAAAAACACATTTAAACCAGTTAATTGAATAAAAATAACAATCAAAGTCACTTCGATAAAGGTTAAAAAATAAAAAACTTCAAAGCACTTGACAATATACGAACACGCAACCATGTTCGTGCGAAGACCGCCCGATAACTCGCAAAATTCCGAAATATTTTTTCGTTGATTACTCGCAAATAACGGCCCACCAGAATAAATAGCTGCAGGGTGCGATAGCATGGACCTTAACCTACATCACCGTATAAATGCTTTCAAAAAGTCGATCCCACCGCTGGGAACCTCTCGTTGTTAGCCTTGGAGTTCCATTACCATGAATCCATACTGACTTTGATTTCTGTCCTGCTTCCTCGAGACTCACACCCAAGTGCCGTACTTTTAATGATTTTAGCTTGAAACCAAGCCGCTGTCGGAGTACTACAAACAGCCCACACTGCTGTCTCTCGTCGACTGTGTCGACTGAGGTAAGATCCCCTGCGTTCTGATAATTGTCCTCAAGCAGGAACATTTTTTGGCACCTGGAACACGTTTGACTTCGTTACACTGGGCAGAAAATGTAGTAAACATGAATTACGACTGTCTGGAGACACAGGACTAACTATGGTGTGAAGGGAAATTTCTTGTCTTTCAAGTGTCCATAGGTCAGGGAGGACCTTCTCCTCATGAGCTGCACTGCACGCTGTGTGTAGCAAGAACTGCATTATCCTTATACATGTTCGGTGAAAGGCTTTTAATCATTCCTATTACCTGCGCTATCCGTTAGTACTGAACACACTTTCTGAGCGTATTATAGTCGCAGAATTTAGAGTAGTTAGTTTTCGCGAATCTCTACTTCTACATTTACATGGATACTCTGCAAATCAGACTCAAGTGCCTCGCAGAGCGTTCATCGAACCACCTTCACAATAATTCTCTTGCATTCCAATCTCTAACAGCACTCGGAAAAAAACGAACAGGAATATCTTTCCGTGCGATCTCTTATTTCCCTTATTTTATTACGATGTTCGTTTCTCCCTATCTCAACAAAATATTTTCACATTAAGAGAAAGTTGGTGATTGAAATTTATTAAGAATATCCCCCCGCAACGAGAAACGCCTTGTTTTAATGGTGTCCACCCCAAATCCTGTATCGTGAACGTGTTACTCTTTTCCCTATTTCTTGATAATACCAAACGTACTGCTCTTCTTTGAACTTTCTCGATGTACTCTGTTAATTTTATCTCGTAAGAATTCTACACCGCGCAACAATACTCCAAAAGAGGACGGATAAGCGTAATAGCCGGCCGTTATGGATGAGCGGTTCTAGGCGCTTCAGTCTGGAACCGCGCGACCGCAACGGTCACAGGTTCGAATCCTGCCTCGGGCGTTGCTGTGTGTGATGTCCTTAGGGTGGTTAGGATTATGTAGTTCTAAGTTCTAGGGGACTGCTGACCTCAGATGTTAAGTCCCATAGAGCTCAGAGCCATTTGAACCATTTTTTAAGCGTAATGTAGGCAGTCTCTTTAGTAGATCTGTTGCATCTGTTCCGCCAATAAATCACAGTCTTTGGTTCGCCTTTCTGTGTGTTCCTTACAATTTAAGTTGTTCTTTATTGTAATTCCTATGTATCTAGTTGAATTTACAGCCTTTCAGTGTTGCTGATTTAACGGATTCCTTTTAGCACTTGCGAGCTAACATCCCAAAGGTGTTCTGGCTCATATGCGGTTCCTCTTCGTCGAAATGTCTTGGCTCAAACTCGTCTAGGGGTTGAACCGCACGTGTAGCATTACACGCCCTAAATTAGACACTTGTGACCCTTTGGTTAAATTGCCTGGCTGATGGCAAGTTTGTGAAATATGAAGTTAACATAACATATACTGTAACAGTAACAATAATATCGGGAACTAAATTAACAGTACATAAATCATGTAGGCCACACAGTTGCGATTTGGTTAGAATATTGTTTATTCAGAAAGCAAACTAGTAGCGAATGTGGTCCTATTTAGAGTTACTGTTACACTCCATTTGACACAGTTCGAGCATTCGCAATCTCACTGCGAAATACAAGTTATCCACGCGAAAAGTTAAGAGTTCACACCAGGTGCGCTGCTGCTCACCGCTCAGGGACCAAGTCCCGCAATACCACACAACGCGAAATTTTCAGTCGTTTTACTTCCAAGCTACCTAAAGACCGAACGTCCCCTTTCGCGTCTCCACCAGCACTGTCCCTCTGCTCCTACCCGGCCGTGTTTCCCTCGCGCCGAATATCCTCACTCAGCTGACTAGGTAGGGCAGTTCCCTTTCCTGAGGCCCTCCATCTGATTGGCTACAGCTTATTCTACATTATTTTACATTTTAACGTATTTAAATAATCAAAGCTTGGCCACTTCCACGTTCTAAATAAGGTAACAATAATATCCATTACCTAATAAACGTTAAATTCTTTTACATCAAACCAATACAATTTCCTTCTTAGCTTTGAATGCCACAGCCAGTAGCCTTGCACCAATGTGCTTTCTGATTAATAAATAAAGAAAAAAAGTAACTATTATGCACTAAACTTTACAACAAATATTCTATTACCTAATCATTCAATAAGGTGTCATGCTGTCATCGTTCAATGTGTTTTGTGTGGAGGAAATGATGATCTGATGCTTAACAGTAAATGCTGATAATTTAAATTTACTATATTTTTTAAGCAACTAAAGTTACAGATTTGATATTTACAACGTTTGTCATTTTAATGATGCGCTTATTTATGAAATGTCGATCGTTAAGATCGACCAAAGTGTTTAGATTTTAGCATTCAGGTCTTTGTTACGAAACTTGTTAATTTTACTTTAACAGTAAATCCTAAACTATTATAGATGTGATCAATATTCAAGTTTTATTGGGATCACCATGAAAATTAATGGAGGATGGCAGATTAAAATTACTGTCGCTTGATTCCCTGCATTCCTACAAAATTAAATAGTTTCCATAAATGTTTCCCTTTACAGCCGATCTTTGGTCCGCCATATTTAACACTGCTACGTATCCTCGGCCACAAACGACTTCTACTGGGTTTTCCGACGACGTAGGTTCTCGTCTGTCTCACTCGCACACTACTGCACTTAGACGTATGTGAATTTCCCCATCTTGTGGTGAATCTGCGCCCTTTGTGGCACACGGTCCTGGACGACAGGGTTAGTTTCACAATTCCTGTTGGCTGACTCATTCGGCCATATATTTAAATGAGAGGACAATGCTGGTTAACTCACACACTCGTGTGGCTGACCTCACACTTTTCATTATTTAGTTTCAGTTGCCAATTTTCGCACCATAGAGATATCTTACTAAATCGGTTTGCAATTTGTTTTGATCTTCTGATGACTTTACTAGTCGATAAATGAGAGCATCATATGCAAACAACCTTAGACAAGCTGCTCATATTGTCTTCTAAATTGTTTATATAATAAATATATAACTAGCAATCGCTGTTTGGACACGTGTTCTGGGCCACACGGATCTTCTTGATTCCGCTATTCGTTCTTTATATTCCCTTATACCAATTCGCAATGTGCTTTTCGATGCCTTTTTTATAATTATAATCATTGCAAGAGTTCGTGAAACTTTCTTTCTCGGTAAAACTATATCAGACATTGCGTGCTTATGTATTGGGCCACATGTTTGCTGACACTCCGATTGGAAGCCCCACTGAGTTTAACATTTTCGTCGCAATATAGAGTTACTCAATGTTTTTGGCACTGATTTCACATGTCCTCCACATAATTCATGGCGTATCGTTCCCATTGTCGTAATGTCGCTCTCTTGTAATAGATTGAGCTATGTACCTTTCTCAAACGAGGTACATAAAAATGGTGCATGAGACTACTATATGCGGAACATGTACACGAGCATATAGCGATGATGTTGCACAATTTATTATTGACGGTTGATTCATTTTAGAGCAGTAAGATGGATTGTTAATACATGGAAGGTGTGAGCCCACCCAGTAGTAGAGATAGTGTCGGGTCTCAATGAGGGGGGTTGCTAATTATCGACAAGGAAGTAAAAGTACAAAAGTTTCACAACTATCAGTCAGAAATCAAGGAAGCCAGCAAAGGTAAGAGACTTTTAGCATTCGATATAAGACTATAATGTCTCAACTGGGTGGCATAAATGACAGTTATGAACATTCGATAGGAGACTAAAGTGTGAAGAATTACTGTATTTCGATAGAAATGTGAAATAAAATAATTTTGCTTGGATTAAATAAATGACACATTGAGCTAACGGATTACATGAAAAATCAACCATTTGTCCACAGAAGAAAATTAAAGTGCCCAAAGTGTAGTAAACTTTGATGAAATGTTTCAAGGGCATGATTGAACAAGATAATATTGACTTCAACAAGTACACTATTACACGTGAGACAGATGATGAAGCTAAGCTGCTAAGCTAAGTAACTGAAATTACTCAAAAAAATATAGAGCAATTGAAATCGCTGTAATTGAAATAGCATAAAAGATAGAGCATATAAGCAGGAGAGATAATTTACGAAGTAATTCAAATGAGACTACTTTGGCTAACAGAACTGTGACTTACCATTCAGCGCCAAGTTTACGCAAACAGCTATATAGTTATTAGTTTTCATTATTTTAAGATGGTTCATATTCCTCCCACTTTGGATGTTGTGTAGGACTCCATGTTGCAACTTGTAACTGCAGCTTTCATTAGGCAAATTATTTTCAAAAGTAGAGCCTCCTTCTCTATTACAGGGTGGGTGAATTCCACTGGTGTGCAAAGCATTAAGACGAAAGTGAAATTCGCATATTGTGTCACTGTCGAGTCACATACCTCGATGAAAGTTGGACTATACATAGAAAAAACTATTGCGGATGGTAAAGAAGGTAACTGAAACAAAAACACAAAGGCACTGACATAAATGACACTTTTAAGGCAATAATTACTCTAAAGGCACGGCGATTTGTGATGGCCTGCTGAACGTTACAGACAGAGGGACACGGATCGTTATAGGGTTTGTGTTCACCACGGACGACAATGTACGCTGTGCAACGTGCTCCAATGCTGGCCACAAGGTTGGTAAGGAACTGTTTTGATAGGGAGATCCATTCCTCCACCAGTGCGGTTTGAAAACTGCTGGATGATCGTTGTCTTCGGCCTGAAACCTCATTCAGTAGAGTAGAACTGTCTGTCCCACTTCGAGCTGAGCCCCAATGGCTAGTGAAGACGTGTCTAGAGACGCCCCGGATAGCGGTGGGACGCCAACATATCGCCCACCATGCGGCTCGGCCATTTCTTATCACAGCGTGACCTCTTTGGTTGTTATCCGCGGCACTGATACAGCACAGTGGTACGTCGACGCCATTCTACGCCCCGTTTTGTTGCCCTTCATGGCAAGCCATCCTGTGCTCACATTTCAGATACATAGGGCCCGTCCGAACACGGCGAGAGTTTCTAGTGCTTGTCATTGAGCGTGCCAAACCCAACGTAGGACAGCAAGGTCACCGGATGTCTCTCCAATTGAGAACGTTTGGGGCATTATGGACAGGGCACGACAACCATCTCGGCATTCTGGTGATCTATGGCCCAAATCAGACAGAATTTGCCGTGAGTCTTCAGAAGGACATCCAGCAACTCTGTTAATCAGTGGCAAGCCGATTAACTGCATAAGGGTCAGAGATGGACCAACATGTTATTGACTTGCTCAATTTGTGAAGCTCTTTCTCTTGAATAAATCACACAGTTATTCTGAAATTGCAAACACTTGTTAGTCTGTACATGTACATCATATCTACCGATTTCTGTCCCATTCGGATAATTCCTTGGTGATGCATCACTTTTTTTTTTATCTTAGAGTGTATTTGCTTTGCAATTTGATAAAAAGGAGGCATTGGTTGGTAGTCTATATGCACTATTTCCCTCAACAGCATATAAAACTTTCGAAGATCCCACGCTATGATGAACGGGAATTAAGAAAATTATTAAAACCTGAATCATCAAGTCGAACTCGAAGCCTTGACTTTCACAGGTAATGCAGTTACACGCTGAGATATCGAATCACGACCCACAATCCACACCCGCGGCTTCATTTTTGCCGGCACTTTTCATGTACTGTCCCAACTTTATAGAACCTCCTAAGCATACCTTCCTGGACTTCCACTCCTAAAGAACTCTTATCGTAAAAAAACATCTTAGACACATCTTGCAGCAAGATATTGATTAGAGCCCTATTCTGGTATTCCTGTTGGGAGGCCCGCCCGATTAGCCGTGCGATCTAACGCACGGCTTTCCGGATTGGGAAGGAGCGCCTGGTCCCCGGCACAAATCCGCCATGTGAACTTGAGTCGAGGTCCGGTGAGACGGCCAGTCTATGGTTGGTTTTTAGGTGGTTTTCCATCTGCCTCGGCGAATGCAGGCTGGTTTCTCTTAGTCCGCCTCAGCTACACTATTTCGGCGATTGCAGCACAAAAAAGTTCTCCACGTACGCGTACACCGCATTTACTTTGACATGCAAACATAGGGCTTACACTCGTCTGGTGTGAGACGTTTCCTAGGGAGTCCACCAGGGACCAAATCACTCAATAACCCTGAAAGAGTGGTTTGGTGTGAGGCGGCAGAGGGGAGAAGTGGACTGCGGTAGTCGTCGTGGGGTTGTGGACCACTGCGGCTGCGGCGGGGACGGAGCCTCTCCGGCCTTCATAGGTCCCCGGTTAACATACAATACAATATTATACAATACAATACCTGTTGGGATGTACGAAAACAGCGTTCACTCCCACTTGTGAATATTTATACCACACTACAGGTGTATAAAAGTACCATGAGTCGGCCAGCAGTGCTGCAATTATTGTGCATCATATACTAGTGAGCCTAATGATTATGATCACCTGCTAATAGCCGGCTTGTCCAGCGCTGGGATGGCACGCAGCTACTCTGCGTGGCATGGATTCAGCAAGTCCTTCATAGGTTTCCGGCGGCATGTGGCACCAGATGTCTACGCACGGGTCACGCAATTCCCGTTAATTACTGATCAGTAGTTTGGGCGCCGATACCATCCCAAATATTTTCTATTCGGTTCAGGTCAGGCGAACTCGTTGGCTAAGATGTCAGCGTGTTCTCATTATCATGCTACTCAAACCACTGTATCATGTTTCTGGTCTTGTGGAACGGGCGTTTATCCTCATGAAAGATGCTAACGCCTTGGGGAAAATATCAAGCATGAGGGGATGTGTAGGTGATCGGCAGTGATCTTCATGCAGTCCACAGCTGTCATGGTGCTGACGATTACTACCATAGGTCCCACAGAATACCAGGTGAATGTCCCCCAGAGCACAACCAGAATAAAAAATATTCCTGACGTAGGACAAAAAAGGCAAATATAACCTGGGTAGAGTTAGGGATGTAAAACATGGGAATTAGCTTTATGACTTATCTGGCAACTTGAGAGACATTTAAATCAAAACATCTTGATATATTCGCACTTTTTTTTTACTTATTAGCATTAGCATCCATTTCCTGTATTATGACCTATCACCCTCATTCTCGGACTCTTCCTACTGTAGATGCATGCCAGTCTCTCGAAGCACATAAATTTGCTTTTGCTTGTTGCTACACCCGTCACCATACATGTAACACGGAGTGGGGCTAAGGGAGCTCACTGCGCTAGGGAAACAGGATTAACTCGTAAAGAAGAGCAAATATTTCAAGATTTTTTTATTTAAATTTCTGTGAAGCCACCAGATATGTAGAAAACCTATTTCCCTACTTTTACACCCCTAACTCTCCCCAGGACATATTCGCTTTTTGGCTACAATTGGACAATTTTTCATTCTGGTTTCCAACTTTTACTCTGCCATAATTTTGACGTTAGATCACCATACCTTGGCAGGCGATGTAAATTTTTCTTGTCTCTGGCGACGAGTGATCTGTTACAGGTTTTATCTTGTTGTCTTTCGAGCCATGTTGCTTATATCTTGGCAAAGGATAAAGCTTTCACAAAACATGTATTTGTCTACCTTGTTACAAAATTATAACCGATTCGCACAAGTTTGAAACATAGAAGTAGTGCACGAAAGAAACCCACCAAAAACGTGTTTTTTGCGCGTAAAATCCGAATAAAGTTACATTTTTGACAACTAGTTTTCGATTTTGTCCTAAGACTGGAGTTTTATATGTTTTATTCACTTTTTAACTTTGTCTGCAATTCACGTAAGAACGAGTTTTACATACTACATTTAGGTCGCCTTTAAACCATCGTATCTCGACAACGGATAAAGATTATTGGATAAAAAAAATCGTTTTGACTTTATCCATTTCCTTACCTTCGTGCATAGGTGGAATCGATTCAAATAAGTTTAAAGTATAGAAGCGACACGTTTCAGAAACCTCCCAGGAAAACGTGTTTTTTGCTCGTAAAACCCAAACGAAGCAAGATTTTTCAAACGGTTGAACCTTATCTTAGATCAAGGTCCGATACACCAATGGACCAGATTTGAACCATCAGTCTTGCTCCGGTCGGGAATTATTTAAGGGTGACTGTTTTTGCACGCAAAATCCGAACAGTGCACATGCAAATGGTACCATTAGCTGAGCGTTAATTTCAGCACACTTAAAATCTTTTGCAAAAGGAATTGATTGATTCGAACAATTGGCCTGGGCCGATTTGTATTGCTTAATGTGCTGTAACACAGCTACATTAAGACAGATGTTCGAGTGGCTATACAAATGGACGCTGGTCCAGGCTAAACCAAAACCTTTTGTCCCATGTTCCTAGCTCAGACAGGAATCGATCATCAAGACGCTCCCAAACCACGATACTGCGCGCGGCCTTCTATGGCGCGGTGCATGTTTCGAAAATCGTTCGCCTGGTTGAAGACGTTCGTAGATACGACAGTCAACCTGGCTTTACAAAAAAAATTATTCATCCACCCTTGTAACACGATTTCATTTACCCACGGCCCAATCTCGATGATGTCGTGCCCACTGCAATTGTAACTGACGAAGTCGTTGGGTCAATGAGGGAACACGCAGGAGTCGTCTGATACAGAGCCCCCTGTTCAACAATGTGCGCTGAACGATGGGCTCCGAAATATTTGTCCCTCCATAAGCTCTGTACTGTGTCGTCAGATCTGCCGTAGGTTGCCGCCTATCCAGCTTTTGCAGAGCTTTCAAGCATCCGACTTCCACTTTTCTTTATGAGGCCATGTAAAATTGGATCGTTCTTTTGAAAGTAAAACTTTGTAGTGCTGTGCGTATTAGTTTTTACCTTCATTAAGACAGAACATATAGTCTTGTGAAATCGGATGGTTTTTTTAAACACCCTCTATGTCGTAACTACGAAGGTCGCCCAGAAAGTAATACACCAATTTTTTTTCCCCCAACCAGGAAGAATGGTACAAATGGGAAACCTTAGGTATGCATTATTTGAAGTTTTTGGAGTGCAGCGAGCAAATTTTCCGTTCCCCCTGACAGCTAGCGTAGCACCAGGAATATTACAAAATGATCTCTGACTGATGTAAGTTACAAGCAATGTGTCGGCATTGAATTTCTCACTTCGCAGAAAGAATCTGCTGGAAACAGTCACAAACTTTTATGTGGAGTTTATGGAACATCTGCAGTTGACAGAAGGAGGATTAGTGGCTGGGAGAAGAGGGTGAGGCCGTTACGAGAAGGCGGTTTGGCAGAGCCTCAATATTTGCATCGTTCAGAGTGGCCATCCACGGCTGATGTGCTCATTCCTCATGCCAAGACGCAGCACCATTAATTCTGAAGCATACGTGAACACATTAACCAAACTCAAGAAGCACCTCCATCGAATTCGGCGCCGTAATAACCCAAGTGATTGATCCAACATGATCATAAAATGGCTGACATCGAAATAAGTGTCCAAGGAACAGAAAAGCAACTGAAATCACTCAACAGTGGACCTGCAGAGATACCATTTCGATTCTACACAGAGTACGCTAAAGAACTTGCCCCCCCTTCTAACAACCGTGTACCGCAAGTCTCTAGAGGAACGGAAGGTTCCAAATGACTGGAAAAGAACACAGGTAGTTCCAGTTTTCAAGAAGGGTCCTCGAGCAGATGCGCAAAACTATAGGCCTATATCTCTGACATCGATCTGTTTTATAATTTTAGAACAATTTTTTTGCACGCGTATCATGTCATTTCTGGAAACCCAGAATCTACTCTGTAGGAATCAACATGGATTCCGGAAAAGGCGATCGTTTGAGACCAAACTCGCTTTATTTGTTCATGAGACCCAGAAAAAATAAGATTCAGGCTCCCAGGCAGATGTCATTTTCCTTGACTTCCGGAAAGCGTTCGATACAGTTCCGCACTGTCGCCTGATAAAGTAAGAGCCTACGGAATATCAGACCAGCTGTGTGGCTGGATTGAAGAGTTTTTAGCAAACAGAACACAGCATGCTGTTCTCAATGGAGAGACGTCTACAGACGTTAAAGTAACCTCTGACGCGCCAGAGGGGAGTGTTATGGGACCAATGCTTTTCACAATATATGTAAATGACGTAGTAAATAGTGCCGGAAGTTCCATGCGGCTTTTCGCGGATGATGCTGTAGTATACAGAGAAGTTGCAGCATTAGAAAATTGCAGCGAAATGCAGGAAGATCTGCAGCGGATAGGCACTTGGTGCAGGGAGTGGCCCTTAACATAGACAAATGTAATGTATTGAGAATACATAGAAAGAAGGATCCTTTATTGTATGATTATATGACAGCGGAACAAACACTGGTAGCAGTACGGAACGATATGAAGTGGAATGATCATATAAAATTAGTTGTTGGTAAGGCGGGTGCCAGGTTGAGATTCATTGGGAGAGTCCTTAGAAAATGTAGTCCATCAATAAAGGAGGTGGCTTACAAGACACTCGTTCGACCTAGAGTATTGCTCATCAGTGTGGGATCCGTACCAGATCGGGTTGACGGAGGAGATAGAGAGGATCCAAAGAAGAGCGGCGCGTTTCGTCACAGGGTTATTTGGCAAGCGTGATAGCGTTACGGAGATGTTTAGCAAACTCAATTGGCAGACTCTGCAAGAGAGGCGCTCTGCATCGCGGTGTAGCTTGCTGTCCAGGTTTCGATAGGGAGCGTTTCTGGATGAGGTATCGACTATATTGCTTCCCCCTACTTATACTTCCCGAGGAGATCACGAATGTAAAATTAGAGAGATTCGAGCGCGCACGGAGTCTTTCCGGCAGTCGTTCTTCCCGTGAACCATACGCGACTGGAACAGGAAAGGGAGGTAATGACAGTGGCACGTAAAGTGTCCTCCGCCACACACCGTTGGGTGGCTTACGGAGTATAAATGTAGATGTAGATATAGATGTAGATACTCCCAGCCTCACACAAGTTTGAGGACTTGGGAACACCTCGCTAAACAGAGTGGGAGCGTGTTACCACGTCCATCCTAGAATCCTGATCTAGCTCCCTCAGACTCTCACTTGTTTGGGCCTTTAAAGGAGTTCATTCCTGGAAGATATTTTGAGAATGACTGAAAAGGGATTTGCCCAGTGCAGGCTTTGTGCAAAGAACAAGGAGTGGTACCAACAGAGAATTCACGCTCTTATGTCTCGCTGGAGGAAGACCACATAGAATGCGAAGGTCATTACAAACAGGGAGTGTGTACGTTTCACTGCTTTCGATAAATAATTGACGAAGAAAAACATGTGGTGCTTTACTTCCTGGGCGACATTTGGATTCATGTTTCACTTTAAATGAAATCGCGATGTGAAGGAGTGTATGCCGCTCTGCATTCATTGATTGCAGCAACAGAACAGTCGAAGTTTGGGCTCTGACGTGCGGCGTCGTCATCTTTTTTGCCCGCCATTTTTATTCCCTTAAGCGTAGTCCATCAGAATGCACCAAATTGCCCTCATTTCCCGTTATATTTTCTCTGACAAATTCCATTCCTCGTTCCCCGTCTGTTTCTCTCTCTCTCTCGTTCGGTCTCTGTCTAATCTTACCACCCACTCGACAGAAGGAGAGCAGTCTCCTGTTTTTCACTTGCTTTTTTTAGAACGAAAACTGTCCTCCCCCACTCCACTCCCTCCAAACTCCGACCACCGACTATCGCTGGTCGGGAAATAAAGTAATCCCTGGCGAGCGTCTGACGCTCAGTAATTATCACTTGCAATAACTGCAGGCTAAACTTGGAAGCTCGAGGACTTCCTGCCGTTCTCTCTCTGAACGTCGAGAACAAAAGCCGACCGATAAATAAAACTCTGCGGGCTCGTTTCAGAGAGTCCACTGCGGCTGGGAGTTTCATTGAGTGCGGAATAAGTACTATACTGCGAGAAGGAAACTCCAGTTTGTTTACACGATGCTATATTTAGTTGCCTGCGACAGCTTCACACTTAGCGCAGTCAATATCGACGACGTTAGAGGAATAATTTTGTTGTTCTTTGCTGCCATTAATTACGTTTATCATATTGCTTAGATATAATGAAATAATGTTCTGCTTGCAACTGCATACCGTTTGTTACCACCATCAGCCATTCTCCTGGCTTCGTTTTGTCATACACTGCTATCCGTCGCGCGTCACTCTTTTCATCTGTGCAAACGTGTTAGTCATTGCCACCTCAGTAAGACACATCACATATTCCAAATTTTGCGTCAGATGAGGTGGCGCGTGGGTTAAGGCTCTCTTCTAGTATTCTGGAGCAAGCCTGTAAATAAAAACGTAAATTTACACCTCATGTAGTCATTATTGTTAGGAAGCATACGTTACTATAAAAGTTTCCAGCTGCCTATTGTTTATTTATTTATGACTGAAACTTAAGTCTGCGAGGACTCTATATGAACCTCAATCATAAACAGTGCTATATTTAGGATCTAAGGACCTGTAGTCTAAACCTCTGGTGCAAGCCCTACCAGCGGAAATTTTGTAATGAGTAACACGAAGAATAAACATTTCAGAACTACTTTTTAATTAAAAACCTATAATCCAGTATTAAGACATTATTAATTACAGAAATTTTGCAGTATTATTTATGAAAAAAACAGGATAAGCGCATTGGCGACAAAAAGTAGAAAAAATTATCGATCGTGGTCTGGATGAAATGAGGTGTACGAGAAATCCCGTCGCTTAAAAATGCCAAATTTTCATTAACCACTCTTCTGAAAATCTTTGCGTGTTTACCGACTGATGTGTCAGGCGTTTGACGCGGAGGAAAGCGGGTTTTGAGAGATAAAAGATGGCTTAACTCATATCAGATGTCCACTGAAAATCTGAGCACAATGAGCGCAAGCAACATAAATACTAATACAATTTTACGATTATAGGAGAACCCCATCACAAAATTTAAAACAAACACATATTTTTATTTACATTCAACTTCTTGGTAGCGATCCCTTCGCTGTGATGATCCTACTTTGCACATAGTTTGGAACACCTGAGACCTCGACAGTAAGGCGTCATAGCCGGCACCACAGACACAGTGGAGGCAGCTTGTACCAGGCGTCCCCCAGGATTCGGTAGTAGGTGCTGTTCTCTTTTTCATTGTAGGACTATGTCAATTATATGTCATCAGTTTTCTCCTACTGCGGTTACCATATGCACACTTATGATTTCCATTTGTATCCAAGTGCAAAACCAATAAACCTGCAGGCAGCTATCGAGAAGCCGTGCTTGACCTGTACGCACTATCGACATGGGAGCAGAATATAGTGTCAAAGCTCAACCCATCCAAATCCTAAGCGGTACAGGCTGGCCCTTCTAGGCTCATTAGCCCGAAATATCGAGAATTACTACCCTATTTCATCCTAAATGGGACAAATACCAACTTCTCTTCTTCAGCAACGAGTCTAGGAGTAATAACAGATGAAAATTTAAATTGGACTGAGCACGTAACTGCAGTAAATAAGAAGACATCTGCATCTCTCAATGCCCTACAAAAAATAAACCCTTCTTCCCTATTGACCTGAAAAAGATACTTGCACAAAAATTTATACTTCTACGTTGTCTTCTTTGTTTTTCGGCTTCTTTTTAAGCAGCTGCATAAACATAAGTTCTCTACAATACGTTTTATTAGTTTGAATAACGTCAGATTGCTTATGTCTGTCTGGTCATTTATTATGTGTTTCTTCTCTATTATTGCTTTTTGAAACTGGGAGTTCTCTTGCAGATTTAAGACAAACGCATCCCGCAATAGCAAAATGTAACACACGGAATGGCGAGATGACAATGATTCATCGCAACACACGAAAATGTGAATATGTTTAGTTTAAGAGAAAGTGCGGCGTGTTAAAATTCAACACATACGAGACACGTGAAAAAACAGGAAGAACGATGTAAACAACAATAAATCGTTGTGTAACTGTAAGAATTAATACTGTTTATAGTAGTAAGTTAAAGCGTTCGAACTGTTCATGATATTAGTAAACAAAATTGGAAAGAAAATAATCCATATTGTTGTAGTAATCACTGCACGTGCTTTAGAATAAATCGAAACTCGTTTGGTCTTAATCAGGCTTTCATTACATTTATCCTATAAAACTCAAACTTCCAATTACGGATTACAGTGATGTTATCCTGCAAGGTCTTTCTCAGAAAAGCTCACGGTATCTGAAATGGTCGTGAATGCCTGTGTTCGACATATCTGCGCTGTTCGACTCCTTGATCATATTTCACCAACATGGGTACGGCTATCTTGGCTGCGTGCAGACAGCCACAGATACTTACTTGGAATGATAACCGTGCTGTTTAGTCCCTTTAATTTCTAAAACAGAGATTTACATAACCTCCCTCTTCCCTACTGTCTTATCAGTCGGCCTTAACGCTCTTGTCTGCATAACGCGGCAGAAACAGTAATTCCTATAAGAGCAACTGCCCCACTTCATCGTTCAGCCACTTCCTCTAAGTCCTTCTCAGTAACAGGAAACTGTCTCTTGAATAACTTTCCGCATTATATTAGATAACTGAATAACATCTCCAGCTTCACAAGACAGTTAATGACATATCTACTGAGCAACACTAGTGAGTACCATTGTCCCTGTACACGCCGGTTATCCCTGTACATTTTTCTTTACAACCAGAGCTTCATCATTTCCCAGTGTTCTTAGCTGGTCTAATCTTCTTAAATTTCCTTTCCCGAACTCACTACATCAGAAATCTGTTTGTACACCTGTAAATTCTTTTTATATTTGCCATTATCATTATTGTTATTGTTATTATAATTATTATTTATTTCACTCTAAGAGAAGAAAATGACTCACCACAAATACAGTATCTTATTAGGACAGACATCGGTAGACGTGATTTAGATGTATGAGCAGATAGTTTGAGAAAATTTGGATGATTTATTCAAGAGAAAGAGCGTCCCAAATTGAACAAGGGTATAAAGCACTGATTCACCTCTGACAATTCTGCAAGCAATTATTCGGCTTGGCTTTGGTCGATAGTGTTGTTGGATGTCCTCCTCAGGGCTATCGATCCAGATTCTGTCCAATTGGCCGGTTCGACCGTAAAAATGCCGAGCTGGTTGGAGGGCTCCGCACATAATGGTCCAAATGTTCTCAATCGGGGAGAGGTCCGGCGACCTGCCTGTCTTGAATAAATCATCCACTTTTTCTGAAATTGTGATCATTTGTTTGTGCTTACATGTACATCTACCGATTTCTTTTCTGTGTCTTTTTTTGTCTTAGAGTGTGTTATCATTATTAGTGACAGCAGCAACAGTAGTAGCAGTACTGTCAGTATTATCTTTACTACCTCATGGTCAGTATTGCTAACTCTCATTGTCTGTATAGATGCTCAAATCATTTCAATAATATTTATTTCTTAGGTTCAAAAATGGTTCAAATGGCTCTGAGCACTATGGGACTTAACATCTGAGGTCATCAGTACCCTAGAACTTACAACTACTTAAACCTAACTAACCTAAGGACATCACACACATCCATGCCCGAGGCAGGATTCGAACCTGCGACCGTAGCAGTCGCGCGGTTCCGGACTGAGCGCCTAGAACCGCTAGACCACCGCGGCCGGATTTCTTAGGTAACTATGACGTAAAAGAGATGCTGTATGTGTGAAACTCTGGTCCGTTTTAAGAGAGGGCCTGATGGCCCTAATCAGACCAGGTTAAATAAATAAATAAATAATAAATGCAGCCCAAATGTGCGATGCCAGCATAAATCTCACTATACTCCAGAATTATGTCGGTTGAATGCATCCGTCTTTACATAAGAAAGCATAACGTCTACACTACGAGGAACATCGGCACGGGTAGTCACCATGGCAGCAGGATCAGAAGAAGTGTCCCTTTGTACTGTAACAGCGTGGCTTTCCAAACCAAATTATGCCACCCGACATTTTGACTGGCCGCAACCTGTCAAAGTTCGCTCGTCCCGTCAGTACATATGTTGCAGTTCCTATCTAGAGACGCATTGCATTAGTAGACACATAGTTCAAAATGGTTCAAATGGCTGTAAGCAATATGGGACCTAACATCTGAGGTCATCAGTCCCCTAGACTTAGAACTACTTAAACCTAACCTAAGGACATCACACACATCCATGCCCGAGGCAGGATTCAAACCTGCGACCGTAGCAGCAGCACGGTTCCGGACTGAAGCGCCTAGAACCACTCGGTCACATACAGTTGACTGTAAATCTTTGACTCTACAAGTGACTTTTGAAGCACGCGTGAATACTCTGTACGAAAAGCGTTCACACCAAACGAGACGCCTTTCAAATTCTGCAAGAGTCTGTTGTTCAACTTTAATAGTTAGCCATCCAACATGTCCGCCAGCACATTGTCTTAGTTTTAGCTTCGTCTTAAGTATATTGTAGCCATCAGTTAACACCCCTTTCATTTTATTAATCAACCAACTTAATTTCTACGTCAGCACAACTTCTCTGTTTCCTACAGCGCAAAGGTGCCCCCTCTCGGTACATGATTTAAGCAGCAAAGGAAATATAGTACAATACTTAGCATAATTTTCAAACTAAATTGCCATGTTGAGGAAACAAAAGGTGCTTCATGGCCGCCAGCTGGCGTGTCTTCGTTGTGATGCATCTGTCACGGGCCAGGGAAGCCCAACAGTCCTCCGCTGAAGCTGATACGTCATCCCCTTGGACTGACGGCGCTCACGAAAGAAACTGAAGCGAATTTCGTGACAGAACGGTCGTGCAGAACAGACACCGCTCCGTCACGGCGGTCTGCGATACGATCGGGCGGAAAGCTGACTGGATACAATACAAGAAACAACATGTTTGTAGCGGATAGCACCAACAGGCTACAATTTGGTCTTGTCGGTTTCGAATTTGCAAATCCATCAACAGACGGCTTGCATACTTTTATCAGAAAACACTGAACGTTTACTTACTGGTGAGTTGATCTAGGATAAACAAAAATTAAGTTTCAGACGCGTACAACGATGACTGCTCCAGAAATCAGTATTAAAGTGCAGCGTACGTCAGATGACTGTGTGGAACATTTGGTTTCAATGTCTTCATCCAACGAACAACTCTCACGTTTTACTTGAGGTCTTCAGGCACTTGCAATGGTGATCGTTATTATCGACTTTTAATGCGCAAAAATAGAATTTACGAGACGAACCAGGTGTTTTGACTCACTTATATCCAATGAGAACAAAAACAAAGTTATCGCAAGGCAGATGTGAGTTAAAGATCCTGCGATACAGAAGTACAGCACAAACACTTCAAGAAAAGGAGGGATATATTTTTACTAAATTATATTTAATAAGGTATTTTATTAGACATAGCACTATAGAACGAAAAACATTATATTCGTGTATTTGCAATGCTGCTGAACTGCTTTACAAAACGACATAGAAAGAAATGAGTTTTAATAAGCCTAATAAAACCACATGTGCCAACTGAATGCTGCTGCCAACATACATTAGAAATTGATTACATGAATAATACAACAAAACAGATAGATTATCGTAAAGACACGAGGGCCACTTGTTTATTGTGGTCTGATCGGCTGCGAAATGGAAGCCACAATGTAAATTCGATGAAGCTTTGCACAGATGTGTCGGGCAATGTCTCTAGTATGCCCGTCAATTGCGTCACCTCGCTCTTTGCACATCCGAACCAAGTGTGAGTGTCTGCTAGAGACTCCGCCTTATTTCATGGCAGCCCACATAACGTAACTGTCATGCACTTCCTTCTTTATGACAATTCGCGGCAGCACGCTACAGGGGCAACGACAACGGCCTGCAGCGTTTTCGACGGGAAGTGTATGATCACCCACCATGCGGCCGGCTCCCTGTGAGTTTCAGCTCTCCTCACGTGAACCGCTGGCTATGAAGACAACATTTTGTCGCAGATAACGAGCTGCAGACCAGCGCAGAGAATTAGCAAAAAGTGCAGGTGGATGCCTTCTGCGACGAGGGTACTGGAAAGTTGGTACAATGCTGCGAAAAATGTCCAAGTCGCAGCAGCGATTCTGTAGGAAGTAGCTAGAAGATGTAGCTAACTATTGCAAACAAAACATTTTTAGATTTTCACTGTGGTTCCCTTTCGCGTCGGATTGAATCATAATAAAATAATAGGCCTCGCACAATATTATGGGCTTAGTAACTAAGTCCACAGATAGGTGGAGAAGCTTTATTTACTGCGCTGTGTCGATAGCACAATGTGGAAGATTTTTGAAGGAAAAAAGTATTTGCCATCTCCGTCTGATCGTTGAAGATATGGTAAGGAAACTGTTTTTCTGTGTGTGTCAGTAGTGAAATGGTGCGGGTTGAAGTGCCAGGTTCAAGGTCTCAGTATAACATGATATGGCGCTCATGCCTCTCAGGCAATTTCTGTACTACATTCAAGATCAGCATGTAACCTGATGCCTGTTACATGTCACGTTAAGCCCCCTCCCCCTTCCGCCGCCCACGTCTGTAGGACAATTGTGTCACAAAAATATCAAGAAAATTGAGGTCACCCATCGGCTGTGTGTGTTCTGGCTCCAAACTCAGGGTCATCCTCCCCCACTGATCTAGGCAAATTGTACAACTTGAAAAAGACAAGAAAAGCAAGTCTCCCCTTCTTCCCTTCTTCTCTCTCTGGGCCAACAGGAATCAAGTCCTCCCACTTCCCATCACTATTCGAGCTGTGAGTTTCATCATTCAAGGCCTATAGGCTGTAGTGAAACGATAATGAAGCATCAGCAGAAATCAGCCACTTCCTGTGGCTGGAATAAAAAGAAAGGGAATTCTGTCACATTAGAAATTGAGTATTAGCCTATCTATCTCTCTCATTATTATTCAGATCTTAATATTCTGTGTGTTTTTACTAACAGGTATTTTTCCGAAAGCTGAGGAGCTGCCCTGATACAGTTCTAACAGACACACTGATCAGCCACAAATTATGAGCACCTACTAATAGCTGGCATGTCTGCTTTTGGCACAGATAACAGCAGCGACACGGAATCAATGAGGCCTTGGTAAACCACTGGAGGGCGTTGGCACCACACAAAGATCACCTAGGGGAGGGGCAACGTGCCCTGACGCCACGTTCAATCACATCTCAGACATTTCCGATCGGGTTCAGATCTGGCGAGGAAGGGAGGGGGGGGGGGGCAGCACATCAATTGCAAGTCCCGACTGTGTTCCTCGAATCGCTCCATCACACTCCTGGCCTTGGTCTTGTGACTTGGCGCATTATCCTACTGGAAAATGCCTCTGCCATTGGAAGACATTATCGTCATGAAGGGGTGTATGTGGACTACAATCAGTGTACGACACTTCTTGGCCATTATGATGCCTTACACAATCTCCACTGAAGCCATAGATGACCACGTGAGTGTTCCCCAGAGCATAATGGTGAAGCTGTGGTCGGCACCTAATGGATTTCCAAATTTCTTTTCCATTCTTCTGAACGGTATTCTTGTCAGTAACTTTGCTGCATGAGCTGTTGACCTGATTGTTCGTTACTTTCCGCACTTATCCGCACTTGCTATCTTAGGGACTGTGTGCATGATATTTTTTCGAAAGTCTGATTATATATCTCCAATCTCAGATATTCTACATACTACCCTGAATAGTCATCCGATTACCACTTCTCCCAATGATTTCAGAAATACCGCCTTATTTTATCGCAAGTCTTCTGTCACTTGTGTCATCCATATTGACTCCAGATTATTCTTCTATAACGATATCGAACATTTCCTCCCCCTCTAATATACTCTCTCCTCAGCATTTAATAGTAGAGTTCCACCGTCGTCTTAAAGTTTACACCTGCGTTTTTAAAATCACTGTAGACTGTTTTGACTTCTCTTTGTACTGTATCTTTCCTTCCAGCAACCATTTCTCTATCTATTTCTTCATAATATTCTTGCAGCAATTCGCCTAAGTTCCCTGTACTTCCTGTTTATTTTATCCCTAAAGGGATGCATCTAAGCTGCTGACAAAAATAATGTACGGAAGAATGGAAAAGGAAACTGAAGATCAGCCAGATGACGATCAGTTTAATTTTAGGACAGGTAAACACACCGGAGAGGCAGTTCTCACGTTGAGCGTCATAGTAGAAAAAAGGCTAAGAAAAATCAATTCACGCGCATCGTGTGCGTCGAACTAGAAAAAGCACTCGACAATGTAAGAAGAATAGTAGTAGGCTATGGGGAAAAACGGGTAATATACACTTTAAGATAATGAAAGCGACGCACCAAAGAGGAATTATCCAAATGGGACGGAGATCGATAAATGTGATGCACTTGTACAGATACACAAACGATTACAGTTTCAGGAAAACTGGATGATTTATTTAAAAGAAAGAGCTTCATAAACTAAGTAAACAAACAATGTGTTTGTCTCCTGTGGCCCTTATACAAGCAGATATTTGGCTTGGCAATGACTGCTAGAGCTACTGGATGTACTCCTGGGGCATATCGTGCCAAATTTGTCCAATTGGCGCGACAGATCGTCAAAAATAGAGCTGGTTGGAGGGATGTGCCCATAATGCACCAAATATTCTCAAGTGGGGAGAGATCCGAAGACCATGCTGACCAAGGCAGTTTTGGCGAGCACGCAGACAAGCAATAGGCGAGTATTTTATTGCTGAATTGTAAGCCCAAGATGCCTTTCCATGAAGGGCAACAAAATCGGGCGTAGAATATCATCGACGTAATGCTGTGGTGTAAGGGTGATGTGAATGACAACCAAAGGGGTCCTACTATGAAATGAAACAGCGCCCCTGACCATAACTCTTGGCTGTAGGGCCATACGGTGGGCAACAGTTAGGTTCGTATACCAGCACTCTCCAGGGCGTCTCTAGACACGTCTTCACTGGTCATCGGGGCTCAGTTCGGAGCGGGACTCATTACTGAAAACAATTCTACTATATTCCAAGAGATTCCAGCCAAATGTGCGCGACTCGACTGTGAAGGGCTTGTTGGTGTACAGAGATCAAGGGAGGCGCATTGAGCTCATTTTCCTTTCTGTGAGACACTTACACTCCTGGAAATTGAAATAAGAACACCGTGAATTCATTGTCCCAGGAAGGGGAAACTTTATTGACACATTCCTGGGGTCAGATACATCACATGATCACACTGACAGAACCACAGGCACATAGACACAGGCAACAGAGCATGCACAATGTCGGCACTAGTACAGTGTATATCCACCTTTCGCAGCAATGCAGGCTGCTATTCTCCCATGGAGACGATCGTAGAGATGCTGGATGTAGTCCTGTGGAACGGCTTGCCATGCCATTTCCACCTGGCGCCTCAGTTGGACCAGCGTTCGTGCTGGACGTGCAGACCGCGTGAGACGACGCTTCATCCAGTCCCAAACATGCTCAATGGGGGACAGATCCGGAGATCTTGCTGGCCAGGGTATTTGACTTACACCTTCTAGAGCACGTTGGGTGGCACGGGATACATGCGGACGTGCATTGTTGTGTTGGTACAGCAAGTTCCCTTGCCGGTCTAGGAATGGTAGAACGATGGGTTCGATGACGGTTTGGATGTACCGTGCACTATTCAGTGTCCCCTCGACGATCACCAGTGGTGTACGGCCAGTGTAGGAGATCGCTCCCCACACCATGATGCCGGGTGTTGGCCCTGTGTGCCTCGGTCGTATGCAGTCCTGATTGTGGCGATCACCTGCACGGCGCCAAACACGCATACGACCATCATTGGCACCAAGGCAGAAGCGACTCTCATCGCTGAAGACGACACGTCTCCATTCGTCCCTCCATTCACGCCTGTCGCGACACCACTGGAGGCGGGCTGCACGATGTTGGGGCGTGAGCGGAAGACGGCCTAACGGTGTGCGGGACCGTAGCCCAGCTTCATGGAGACGGTTGCGAATGGTCCTCGCCGATACCCCAGGAGCAACAGTGTCCCTAATTTGCTGGGAAGTGGCGGTACGGTCCCCTACGGCACTGCGTAGGATCCTATGGTCTTGGCGTGCATCTGTGCGTCGCTGCGGTCCGGTCCCAGGTCGACGGGCACGTGCACCTTCCGCCGACCACTGGCGACAACATCGATGTACTGTGGAGACCTCACGCCCCACGTGTTGAGCAATTCGGCGGTACGTCCACCCGGCCTCCCGCATGCCCACTATACGCCCTCGCTCAAAGTCCGTCAACTGCACATACGGTTCACGTCCACGCTGTCGCGGCATGCTACCAGTGTTAAAGACTGCGATGGAGCTCCGTATGCCACGGCAAACTGGCTGACACTGACGGTGGCGGTGCACAAATGCTGCGCAGCTAGCGCCATTCGACGGCCAACACCGCGGTTCCTGGTGTGTCCGCTGTGCCGTGCGTGTGATCATTGCTTGTACAGCCCTCTCGCAGTGTCCGTAGCAAGTATGGTGGGTCTGACACACCGGTGTCAATGTGTTCTTTTTTCCATTTCCAGGAGTGTATTAATTGTCCTTGTGGTGGGTGAACCACCAGTTGCAAGTCGGATCTATCATAATGATGAATCTGGGGCTCTGACTGCCTCTCTGGCGATTGCTCGGTCTTCTTATACTGTCTTCTCTTTAGGTCCACCGCTTCCTTCTTGATGCTGTGTCCGTCCACAGTTCACCCATTCCTGCCAACATTGTCAGATAGTGACTTCGCTCCTATTCAAATGCGGAGCGATTTGCCAATTACTCCAAACAGCTTCTTTCAGCCCAACCACACTCCCGCTCTCAAATGCTGACATCATTGTATATTGTACACCCCCTTGTGTACAAGGCACATTTGCTGTCCAGCTGAGTACATGCAACGAAATTCGCGGAGACTGTATGCCCTGGTACTGACATATCCGCTATTTACTATCCTTCCCGGCTGCACTGTGAAATTGTGTTCCAGCGGCACACATTCATCCATTGGTTGCCAAATGTTACGATTTTGCTTTTCCGTCAATGCGTTGCAAGATTACACTGGTCCTGCAGTATCATTTAAAAGGTAAATGGCGACTGTGAGTTTATGCCCTGCTGAAATCACTTTAACTAGTAAGTCTTCCACTTGACTGTCTGTTCCAGGTTCGAATCCTGCCTCGGGCATGGATGTGTGTGATGTCCTTAGGTTAGTTAGGTTTAAGTAGTTCTAAGTTCTAGGGGACTGATTACCACAGATGTTGAGTCCCATAGTGCTCAGAGCCATTTTTTTTGTCTGTTCCATGCTCCTGATAAACTGATTTTGCCCACTGACTGTGGTTGTTGTTGTTAGCCTGCATTAGAGGTTATCACTTTTATCAGAACCTAAATGAACTTGAATGCTTAAATGGGTTAATGAAATTGTGGTTTTGTCAGTACTGTAGTCAATTGTTGATGGGTGATTAATATATCAAAATGGGATTGATCTTTTATAAAAATTATAGCAGAAGTTTATTGAGTACACAATAGGACAACAGGATGGCAAATAAATCAATAACTGCTGGGAACACGTATAGATGCAACAATTCACTGAGTAGTGATTGGTGGGCAAAGACTAAGGTTTATCCGATTAAACTGTTTACTCTGGCTCAAAACATGGATAACGCAATCTGAAATTATCTATGACTAGACTTCGATGAATTTATTCTACACGGAAATTATGCAACATTGGTGCAGCTGAGAACAAGTGGCAAGACTATGATTCTGTTTGCCCTAACAAGCTGTAGCAGCAACACTATACCCTTTTCTCCATGTGTAGTGCTGTCTCAGGTGATGCTCATAGTTCAAACATCTGCAGAGCAGCAATGTGCAGCACCTTTAATTCGTTATCGCAGGCGCAAAATATGCAGAGTCGCGGCTGGTAATCAGATAAATTGATCCCAATTACTCTCAGACCTGACATGAATAAGATTGCCCTTGGCACAGTAAGCTGTCCAAGATGACAGGTCTAAACTGTAAGTACCGCTGAGTCCTCGCCACAGGCACCTCAGTGAAGACCAATGCTAGTGCACAGTCATGCTCAGGACAAGTGTCCCAAGTGGTACCCACTCATAAGAAGAGTCAATACGAGAATCCTCTCCAGAATGGAGTCTGAATCAGAAGACTAAGTTTCTCCTCTCCTCACTTTCGATCAAACCTCAATAAACTCCACAAAAGCAGTCACGTAACCACACTCACAAGGGTTTAGCGCCAGTGTCTCCCGTATACCCGTCTGACTACCCATCTCCCTATCCTAATCAAAATTAACAAAATTCCTCTCTTTTCTGGAGAAGCAGCTGTCCCTGACTCATAAATTCCTACACACAGAGGAGTTGTTGTACTCCTGACTTATTATCTTCCACGGCCACTTTTTGCAGCATGTTTTGAGTCTCTATTTAGCCCTAAGGTGAACAACAAATTTATCACAGAGATCCTTATCTGGACAGCCCAAATCTTACAGCATGTCCGACCAGGAGCCGCAGCTAAACTAAGAGAAGTGCTTTTGTGTCCCAGCATAGACCATTTCAGAGCCACCATAAATATTGAGTTCCATTCTAAAATTGTTTCAAAGACCTGAGGCTTCCCAAAAATTTGGCAGCCTGAGGGACGACTCCACCTAACGGCTCCATCGATAGCGTCCAGTCCGCAGTGAACATAGAAACTCGCGAATTTTTATGGCTGCCATCCCTGTTCATAAAGGGCGTTTATGAAACTGTCAAAACGCCTTGGCTGCGCCACCTAAATGCCACTGTCCCTTGCTGTGGCTAGAGGCGCCTAACAGGTAGATCCAGGTAGGCAGTTCCTTCCACCTATTCGGGTGAAAGCAATTTCTGCTCACCGGTGTAAGAAATACTTGGGACCAGCACTCTGTTCCCAGTAGGTGCTTTGAGATGTTCCTTTCCCTAATGGTGCTTCTTGCTTCAAGCCACAAATGTCCACTGTAAGACTTACTGTTAAATGACCAAACTGCCTGCTTATTCTCCAGAAAATGCTATTCAAGGGAGAGCCACCATAAAGATCCCACGTGTATTAACAATGTACTTGCTCCCATCAATGCCTGCTCATGTTGATACCTTCCTTTCGTCTCACAAAAACGATGTCTTCGGTATGATATCAACATTAAAGAATAGCCTTGAATATGAAAAATAGTAAGAGGGTGTCTCATCCTCGTTCAACCTGCATGAATTTTGCATTAGAGTGCACGATGTGTACAAGAACCAAGAGGGAACAATAAGACTGGAAGACCAAGAATAAAGTTCTCTGATTGAAAAGGGTGTAAGACAGGGATGAAGTGTTTCATCCTTACAGTTCAGTCTATACATCACGGAAGCCACAATGTAAATAAAATAAAGGTTCACGAGTGGGATTAAAACACAGGGTGAAACGATGTCAGTGATAAGACTTGCTGATGACACTGCTATCCCCAATGAATATGAAGATCAATTATAAGATCTGTTGGATGGAGTGAACAGTCTAATGAGTACAGACTATGGATTGAGCATAAGCTGGAAAAAGACAAAGGTAATAAAATGTAGTAGAAGAGACAAGAGCCAGAAACTTAACGTCAACATTGGTGATCTGGAAGCAGCTAAACTTAAGGAATTCTGCTACCTTGGAAGAAAAGTACCCAGGACAAAAGAAACTACGACGGCATAAAAAGCAGAATAGCACAGGGACGAGAGGTCTAACGATATCAAAAACAGGTCTTAATTTGAGAAAGAAATTTCTGAGGATGCAAGTTTGGGGCACAGCATTGTATGGTAGTGAATCACAGACAGTGGGAAAACTGGAGCAGAAGAGGCTCGAAGTGCTTGAGACATGGTGCTACAGAAAAATTTTGGAAATTAGGTGGACTGAAAAGATAAAGAATGAGGAGGTTCTCCATAGAATCGATGAACAGAGGAATACATGGGAAACACTGACTAGAAAGAGGTACAGGATGACATGACATGTGTTAGACATCAGTGAATAATGTACATGGTTCTAGAGGAAACTGATGATGGTAAAAGCTGTAGGGGGAGACAGAAATTTGAATACATACAACAAATAATTAAGGGAATAGGGTGCAAGTGCTATTTTGAAATGAAGAGCTAGTGCTGGAGAAGAACTCGGGGTTGATCACATCAAACCAGTCAAAAGACTGATTGATGTCTCTTTCCTGAGCGTTTTTGTGCTTCCTTCTTTCATAGAGCAAATAAACTATTTTTTCTGCTACCCAAGGTTTCTTCACAGTTGCCTTCTTTGCATTCTGTCTGTTCAACTTATGTGATTGCCCTTTGATAGTCCATTCCTCCTCAACTGAACTAGCCGCTGTGGTATTCGTTATTGCAGTATGTACGCAACATGGTACTGAAGTTCATCTAGCAGCAGATTTTCATTTGAGAAATGTAAAAAGCTGTGCACTTTCTGACATACTGCCTTTAATTCGTTTTTGTGTGTTCATATCTATTTCACACAACGCTTCTTTGTTTTCTATTGTCCCATAAAGTTTATTCTTCACTCTACGCTCCCACTGAATCAAAGTTCCCAAACGTTCTCAGATATGTGAATGGTGCCAAACTTTTTGAGCGGTTTATGTCGATATATCTGGTTTACTTAAGCGCGTCAAATTAAATTTATGTTGAGAGTCAGTTGCTAGCTTTTGTAGCAATCGTTGAACGTTTTAAAGCCCCTGTTAACTGTTCTGATGACGTGACCTCCTTGAATATAGTAAAACTGCTTCATCTGCGTATAGCCTCAGAGTTCGTGTCTGGTACTTTTTGCCGATGATGCAAGTATAGCTTTCACAACCAACAGACAAGAATTAACTGGTGAAATAGTAAACGATGTTTTTCAGAAAATCATTAAGTGGTTCTCTGCAAATGGGCTCTCATTAAACTTTGACAAAACACAGTATAGACAGTTCCACAAAGTAAATGGAATGACACCATTAATAAATATAGACTTCGATCAGAAATCGGTAGCTAAGATAGAATATTCAAAATTTCTAGGTGTGTGCATTGATGAGGGGCTGAACTGGAAAAAACACACGATCTGCTGAAACGTTTGAGTTCAGCTACTTATGCTATTAGGGTCAGTGCAAATTTTGGAGATATACATCTGAGTAAATTAGCTTACCACGCCTTTTTTCATTCTCTGCTTTCGTATGGCATCATATTATGGGTAACTCATCATTGATTAAAAGACTATTCATTGCACAAAAGCGTGTAATCAGAATAATTGCTGGAGCTCATCCAAGATCATCCTGCAGACACTTATTTAAAGAGCTAGAGATCTTCACTGTAGTCTCACAATATATATATATTCACTTATGAAATTTGTTATTAACAATCCGAACGAATTCAAAAGTAATAGCAGTGTACATGACTACAACACTAGGAGAAAGGATGATCTTCACTACTCAAGGTTAAATCTAACTTTGGCTCAGAAGGGGGTAAATTATGCTGCCACAAAAGTCTTTGGTCACTTACCTAATAGCATCAAAAGTCTGACAGATAGCCATATAGCATTTAAAAGGAAATTAAAAGAATTTCTTAATGGCAACTCCTTCTACTCATTAGGTGAATTTTTGGATATAGTAAGTGGGTAATTTCCACAACACCCACAAAAAAATTAAAAATATTGAGTGTCATGTAATATTTCGTGTAATGTAATATCTTGTATAGACACCTTTTATTAGCCTGACACGTTCCACATCATTACACAGTGTCGTACTCATGATCTATGGAACAAGTACTAATCTAATCTAATCTATCTAACCTTCATGTATTTCGTAAACAGTAACGGTCCGATCACCATTCCTGAGGTACACTCGATGCTACAAAAAAAGGTTCTGTTGTCGCAGTGATGCCACAAACTCTTTAACCTTCCATCTTTCGTTAGAACCCAGTTCCAGTGCTGAACAACTACGACATCTCACTCAGTGAATCGCTTCTTCCCGACTACTCCGAAAATACTCCGCTGTGACACGCACGCCGCCAGTGTGAGAAATTATAGACAAATCGGTGGGTCTTTTCTGGTCACGTGTTGAATACTGACGCAAGCTGAGATCTGGGGCACACACTCGGATTCTCCGCGTGCGCGGCTGTGTGTGCGTGTGTGTGTGTGTGTGTGTGTGTGTGTGTGTGTGTGTGTGTGCATAGCGTGCTGCGTGCTCTCTGACGCAAGGCTGCTTCGAGCTCCTGTCGGCGCTCCGTTAATATCCCCTCAGTTTTTCGCCTCCCGCCACCGCTACCACCGCTGGCTGTACTTGACGGAATCATTTTAAAAGCATTCCGAGAACTAAACTTAGAACACTCTCTCACGCACCGCACGCGTGGACGGCGGAAATACACTGCCGTGCACGCACAAAAAACTCCGCGAGTCTTCCCGGAGAAGTTGGCAAACCGGGCGGCAGAGTGCGACGGCGTCGTATGACGCACGACCCAGACTCTGCGGTTAAGCAAATACGGGACTGGAAATACCCGCGTCGCGGGACTGGGATGAGGGGGAACAATTCTCTAAGTGCCGCGTGACGACACAGCCAGGGAGGAGGGAGCCAGCGGAAATTTGATTCTGCCCGCGCAGCGGTGTAACTGTTGAACACTTGCGGAACGGCGAGCGCAGAGCCGCAGACCAGATAACCGCCGTTGCGGCGCACAGCGAAAGGATCCGCAACACTACAACTCAGTCCTGTAGGGATGAACTAAACTAGTGTTGCCGCCAGCCCACTTTTCGGTGGGAGTGTCCTGGAATTTAATGCACTGTCCAGGATACCGGGTAAAGGGACTCGGGGCACACTTATATCTTGGCTTCCGCCGAATTTGCGAATCATGCCAAGCAAGAGAAAGAATGATGAATGATTTTCCGCCCCCTGTCACAACGCATGATTCAAAATACTCATTTGCCTGTAAAATTAGGGATTATTGGGTAGTTCAGTTGCCAGAGTGTTTCACCTCTAGTATGAGTATTTTAGTTAGAATCAGAAAGGTTAGATGTATGGAAAAGATGTTTCGTCCTTCCGGTAATGATGAAGAGAGGCCGTCAAGTTAGTCTGTTCTGAAGAAGAAAGTTAGAAGATACCGGCTTTCAGCAAAGGCTCGATAGAAAATGAAGATATTTCACAAGCCTGATGGAAGAAAACGACTTAATGGCAAAGTGTATGATTTGCTCCATAACGTTTCCGATCGAATTTGAACGAAGAAAAGCTGTAGTAGATCATCAGAAGACTTGTAAAACACATTGTGGCATAACAGCAGTGTCGTAGAAATAAAAAATTATAACTTTCTTTTGAAGAACAGAACAAGACTCCATGATACGTGTTGAAGTTACATATGTTCATCACAGTGTAATACACGGCCTTAACTACGAATCATTGGATTACCAAAAGAAACTTTCATCTACAATTTCGTGTGGAAGAATTGAGACAACGGTTATCTCGAAAAATGTTCTTGGCCAATACAGTCAATATGTAATCATAGGTGAACTTCATAATGCCTTATTTTTCTGTGCCCTCAGATGCTTCAAACCGAGGAAAGATAAAAACTCTTCCTTATACAGTGCAGCACGTTGATGTTAACCACAGGATACGTCAGAGACTGTTCTATTTTTAAGGAGGGTAGGACGTCAAACGGGTCGACTTGGAGCAGGAGAGGCTCCACTGTCTATACTTTAACAAATAAATTAATAAAATTTTGTCAGCATGCCCAGAAAGGATTCAAGATGTATGAAACTCTAGAATTTATTTAATTTATGAAAAAATGAATGAGCTGTTACATTTTAAACTTCATGTTTAGATAAAACGTAGAATTCATAGTTAATTATCTCAACTTTTACCACAGTTTTTAATAGTTTTGGAAAATTCTAGAGTTTCATACACTTGTAAGTATGGTTTGTATGCTGTGCAAAATTCATCGAAGAATCTCTCTAATGAAGAAAAGTGTACCTTTAGCAACAAATGTAGCCAGTAGTAACTGAAAAAAATGATGAAATTTCACATGTAAAAAAACAATTTATGTTTTTTAATTTCCGCTGCTATGAATGCGAATCTTGAATCCTTCCGGGTCATGCTGACAGTTTTATGAATTTATTTGTAAAAGTACAGACAGTGGAAATTAAAATGTCCTGCGGTGTCTCCTCCTGCTTAAGAGTCTTAGGAAGACACCAAAGAAATCCACAAAAGTATTATCCGTGCACTAAAGAACATTACAGGATATAATGGCTTCATCAGAATCAAGTAAGCACATACAGTGCTGACAATGCTCCAGTGAACTATGGCAAAAAAATTCGATTTCTGCTTTACTGAAAAACGAAAATCCAACCATTTTGAGAACTAACTGCATCTGCCATGTCATAAATAATACTGTAAAACGATGTCTTAAAACATTTCATTATGATGTAGGAGCATTAATTCTCAAAATCTGCAGTGAATTTGGTTCCTTTGCATCAAATGATCAGTCACTGAGAGGATTTTCAGAGTTGACGGAGACAGAGTTTAAGGAAATACAACGACACGTTCATACAAAATGGGACTCGCTACTTTGTTCAGTTGACACAACTGTATACTGCTGGCATGCCATCAAGTCATATCTTATATCAAAGGGCCAGGAAGATTGTTCCATATTGATTTGGCAGTTTGGGACATTAAATGGAGAGTACGATGCTGAGAAGAGTCAACATTCACTTCGTGAATGCTATATTTTCTGCAGAGTATTTTGACCCTCTACGGAACCGTTGTTAGAAAAGTGGAAAACAGCTCAGTTACTTCTGTTGAGTCAGACGAAATGATAACGAACCTTAAAGAGTAAGCCAGAGAGCGGGAAACAAGATAAATTCTCAGGAAAGGAAGTTTGTGAAATCCTGGAAGAAATATAAGAATCACAGAGGTTGAGTTTTGAAAATGGTTCACAGTCTTTCTTGTCACGTTACATCGATTATTTGTTCCAAAACCATTACTTTTCTGAGAACAATGTATTCAATCGGATTACAAGTTTTTCACTTATAGAACAAGATGTTCGTCTGCAATGGCAGTCTGTTTTAAAGATTAGCAACAAATTGAATCTCAAACTGGATGAAGTTTAATTATATAAGGAATTTTGTGATATCCAGAGTGCATATGCTATACTTATAAAAGTAAAGAAGATCATATTTAGGTAGGTTTCTTTAAGAAGTAGACCACAACTGACATCTCCCTTTCCCGAATGTTTAGGCGTATATCATACGTACTTTCAGTTCCTACCAGTAACTCATTTGCTGGAAGTTTCTTCAAAATGATAAAGAACCAGTGATCAGAAGAAAGAAATCTGATATCTGTAGCCTTAGTGAAAAGGAAACTTCAGATAAAAGTGAACTTTTCTGGAAGTTGGGGTGAATTCTTCAGTCTTCTGTAAAAGAGGAGAGGGCAGTGAAGGACTGTTCAAAGCAACAAAGGGCAACTCAAGAAATGCATTCATAGATACATAACAGTTATCATGATACTATTGGACATTTCCTTCAAGCCTTTTTTATCTCACTTTTTTATCTGAGCTTTGAATTGAATTTATTATGTTTCCTGTAAATGTTCATTAGAAAATTCATTTCTTGTTTAAATGGCATAACCATACATTAAAAATAAGAATGAAAAGGAATAGATTATCTTTTTTTTATTTTTGTGTTTACGCGATATTAAAACTACGTTTTGATTTGTTTAGAAATAATAGGTACAACAAACTGGTTATAAAACTGGTGAGATCTGTAGTCACTATTAGCATTTTCTTCATTCTGTATGGTCGGGAAGATGTTTGGCACAGGATTTTTGATATGTGACATCCTTAGACTTTACTTCCCTGTAACAGTGATTTCATTTAACATTAGTTTTTGGCAAATGATATTTTTAGTTGTGATTTGTCACAGTTTTAAATTACATGTTACGAACTCACAACCTGTAACCCCTCCTCACTCCACCATAGGTCTTACGCTAAGCTTAGTCTCAAGCAACAACTGACAAGCATTAGTTAGTACAGTTCCTAACTGGTATATCTGGCCAGCTGAACTGTGTCAGCACAACGGACATGTGTTCTCTTCTGTAAAGGCGACGGCTTGTCAGAGCGTAAGGTAGCGTTCTCAGTAATTAAAGTGACAAAAAGTTACATGAGTTTATGTTGTTAATATTTGCAACTATTCCTCCTCAACTGTTACAAGATAAACGAAAGTTACATGAGAAGTGGATACGCTTGTGCGAAGAGAACATTTCATCCCAAGAGAACACTACTGTTTACATCTGTTGTTCCTTTGGCTTTAAATTTTGTACCAATGAAACAAGTGTGAAAATATTAATGGTGTCATGTTGTGTATGATAACATGAATTGCGGTACAGTGTAGTACGAGTTCCTGTTTACAATACAGATTCAAACCACTCTCTTATGGTCGCAGCTGTCTGAGCTATATTTTCATTCACTCTGTATAAAGATAATTCAAAATATAACGACAGCAGAACTGGAGAATTTGTCACTGCCCATTTAGACCATTTAGACAACTGAGAGGGAGAATGGTGAAGATGCGAGATAAGTATCGATAGCGTAGGACAAAAGGTTTTTAGAATGAAGTGCAACCGTCGGTTTACAGACAGCCCACGGTTCTGAATGTCATAATGCTACTTTAGATGTTACTTGCCTCTTGAATGGTTCTTGAAAACAGACGAAATAACATGTGACTACATTGGTAGTACGAACGCCGTAAAACAGATGGCTCGCAGTGTAGTTCTAACTAAAATCGTAACCAGATACCGATAACTTGTTATTACGAAAACGGTGATTTCTTAGTCACTTGTGATTCGAGGACAAATAAGAAAGAAACAGCCCCGATTAATTAAAATCGGGTTTATATTCCTACTGAATATTGATTTTTCCTTACAGTTAATAATCTGGCGTATTTTATTTTAATATTCGTTTCATTTCGTATATGTACAGCCAGTGCTTGATTTCAAAAAAATAGATATTCTGGTACTGTGACCATCCGCAGAGAGGACGGAGGGTGCTCTTGAAATTTGCGCTCTTGAAGCATTATTTTAGCGCTTTTCTAAGCATTTCAGAAGTGTGAATACAACACACCAAGTAAACATAAGTTTACAAAGCTTCAACGGCAGCAAAAGTTCTATTGTGCCACATCTCAAAATTTGATGCCCTGATTTTTTTCTTTCAGAGGTACCGGTACGATACCGTCAGAAACCGAGCACTGTGTGTAGTTTTAAATGCAGACTTTCCGACCTCTGGAGAGTAAAGAGACAAGCCATTCAGTAGCCAAACTACCTAACTTCAGTGTAACAGAAAATGAAAAAACTGAGAATAAAGTTAAATGCGTGTTGAGAATCCAGCTTTAACTATAACTCTATTCATAATAATATTCATTCATACTATGGTAATTATAATTTTTTGTCACGTGCGAAACTTATTGAAACATGAAACTATAAGCAGTGAACAACGTAATATCTATATTTTTCAGGAGTTAGTCACATAGTCAACTTTTCCCTATTTTGCAAAAATACTGCTACGAGCTTGCCTCAACTACTGAAGTAACACCATCTGTTAGCGCAACATGTAAATGCAGCCGCAGTTAGTTTTATTTATGTCAACAATTTTATGTTGACAAGATCGGCTCACAGATGGCATTGTACACTGCTGGCCACCGCAAATGCAACACCCTGAAGGAAGCATCCGAATCAAGTGAAATTTAACCATGAGTTTGCAGCGATGAGATATGCAACTGATTAGAATTTCAGCGCAGACGCACATCACGCGCGCCTGTGGCGCCACCTCATAGCGCCATTTAAGGCTTGGCGATTTCGATGAGTGTACGTTCGGCACGTGTGTTTACCTTGTGGTTGTTTCACAAGACGATCAGTTATGCCTCGTAGACAACAGCGAACATCTTTTGATCAAGTATCCGAGTTCGACAGAGGAAGGATAGTGGCTTACCGAGATTGTGGATTATCATACAGAGAAATCGCTAGTCGTGTTGGACGAAACCAAACAACTGTAATGCGGATATGTGTCCGTTGGATGCAGGAGGGTACGACGGACCAACGTGGTCGATCGCATTCACCTCGGTGCATCACTGCACGTGCTGATAGGCAAATTGTGCGCATGGCAGTGACGGATCGCTCAGTGACATCCCGAACCATAGCACAGCACATTGCGTCTGTAACGCATCATCCAGTGTCATTCGACGCCGTTTACAGCAGAGTGGTCTGTCCGAAAGACGTCCATTCCTTCGTCTACCATTGACGCAGAACCACTGACGTCTCCGTCGCCAATGGTGTGATGACAGACGGATGTGGACGGCAGAATGGAATGACGTTGTTTTTACTGACGAGGCACGCTTCTGTCTGCAGCACCACGATGGTCGGATTCGAGTGTGGAGACACCGTGGAGAGAGGATGCTGGACAGCTGCATTATGCACCGCCACACTGGTCTTGCACCGGGTATTATGGTATGGGGCGGTATTGGATATTACTCTCGCACGCCTCTAGTACGCATTGCCGGTACTTTAAATAGCCGGCGCTACATATCCGAGGTGCTGGAGCCAGTTGTCCTTCCTTACCTTCAGGGCTCGGCCACAGCCATATTTCAACAGGATAATGCGCGACCACACGTGGCACGCATTGTCCAAAGGTTCTTCGTCAATAACCAGATTGAATTGCTTCCCTGGCCGGCTCGCTCTCCGGATCTTTCGGCGATAGAAAACATGTGGTCCATGGTTGCTCAACGAGTGACCCAGATTACATCCCCAGCTGCCACACCAGATTATCTTTGGAAACGTGTGGAAGCTGCTTGGGCTGCTGTACCCCAGGAACACATCCAACGTCTCTTTGACTCAATGCCGAGACGTGTGGCAGCGGTGATCTCCAACAATGGCGGCTACTCTGGCTACTGATTCTGGCAGGAACCACATGTCACAGACGTCTGTAAACGTAATCATTTGATACTTGGTCAACATGTTATCTACAAAATAAATTTTGTTGTGCTACCTCTAGTCTTTCTTGGTGTTGCATTTACGGTGGCCAGCAGTGTATGTTGCGTATCCTGTATCGACGATGCAACCAACTTCTAAAAACTAAGCGTGGGTCGGAAGAATGGAAGTCTATAAACACTCCGTGGAAGAAAGGTGGATTTACTTTCTTAAGAAAACCGAAAATCCTGAACACAAATGCCAACTGCTAAAATTACGCTAGTATTTGTTTTCTATTTCCGCACACAGCACTAGTGCGGAAGAGTATTTTCTTTGCTGTCGGCCCATTGGACCGATGAAAGAAATCAACAACTGGGAGGGACTGTGGGGTCAATCTTACAGTGCCAATTTAACTACAAACTGACTTGCAAGGAGTTTTATAAATACGTAAAAGGGAAAAAAGATTTCCTGAAAAAGGTGAACATAACCTATGGTACGAGCATTATGGGGGTAATAATGTCTCCAAAATGGTGACAACTGTTAGAATCCACTGTAAATGTGAGTGTCTTTTTCTTCCTGGTGCAGAGAACGTCCTATTCGGCGCAAGACCGTACCGAGACCATGGAAGAGCTGGCACCCCCCAAGGGCGCAGGCAGAGAGGGGGCGCTAAAACTGACAGAAAAAAAACAACGGTTGAGAATTAACCGTGAAAGGTACCTGAGTCGCCCAGCCACTCGTGTTTCTGCCCTCTCCCTGGGCGACAATCCTTTCCCTCGGCCCGAGGCTGCAAACACACCTTATTGTCACAGTGCCATTTCACCCAAACAGAGTCCTAAGGAAACGACTACTACTGAACAGGCTTGGCAGCGGTTACGTGTTAACTGTAGGCTTGTTTGATACATCTGCCGCCTATGCAGTTAGCTCGTGTACAACTAAGGTGTTTTTCCTGTACGTCGCTACAGTAGTGTATGATACCAAAGGCTGGCGATAGGGCGCTGAAGTAAATATGCTATTTGACAAAGGATTTCGAAGTTGCCAATTTCCGCCAACTGAGGACTACAGTGAAACTGTTTAAGCTAGAGCGCTTCAAAGTATTACGTTGGTGCATAAGTTCGTAAAGTTTTTCCATGAGTTTAATAAACACAACAGATACATATAATAGAGGCTTTAGTCATCAGTAATCTATTCTACATCATTATTTACAACAGTCTACAAATGTTGGGGTAACTTTTCGATTCCGCGACTGTAGAAATCATGTAGTTTTGAGGCGAAGAACTCGTTGAGCCATGTTTGGAGTGGATTTTCATTCGGAAAGAAAGTTCGTTGAAGGTTGTTCGATAGAGAGGGGGAAAGGTGAAAACCTGAGGGCGCAAAATCAGGTAAGGTGGGTGCCGAGTGACTTCCCAGTCCAAACTGTGTATACCTTATTTTGTTAGTTTAGCTAGCCGCCCTGTCATGGACTGTGCGGCTGGTCCCGGCGGAGGTTCGTTTCCTCCCTCGGGCATGTGTGTGTGTGTTTGTTCTTAGGATAATTTAGGTTAAGTAGTGTGTAAGCCTAGGGACTGATGACCTTAGCAGTTAAGTCCCGTTAGATTTCACACACATTTGAACCTTTTTGGTTAGTATAGCAGAACGCAGGCGGGCGCTATTGTTGGGCAGCATCTCTCCATGAAGTCTTCCTGGTCGTTGTTCTTGCGTCTGAATGACGTCTCACTTGTTGGCAATAAATGTCAGCTATGATGGCTATACCTTGGGCAAGTAATTCGTAGCACACCACACCGTCGCTGTTCCACCACATTCATAACATTATCTTTTCTGTATGCGCTCAGGACTTTGATCGGTGAGTTGCTGCCTCGTTTGGGCTCAGGCATCCCTTTCTTTTCCTTACGTTAGCATGAAGACACTACTTCCCGTCACTAATAACGATACAGGATAGGAATGGTCGGTGTTGTTCACGAGCCAACTGATGAGCACATATGGCCATCTGCTGATTATTTTAATTTTGACTTAGAGCCACCCACTGATTTGTTTGATGTTGGCTTAGAGCACTCGGTAGCAATACAGCCGGTTTTTGAACCTTGTCCATTGCATGCAAATGTACACGATGATGGAGTGATCACGGTTCATCACATTTGCCTGTTCTTGAGTGCACTGGCTTGAATCATTATGGATTAATGCGTTTAAACGATCATTAAATCTAGGAAGTAAGGTAGCTTAATTCTTACAAAGAAGAAAACAGCAACCAGCCATTATTAATACTGTTATTTATTTAGGTAAATAGCGCCGTTACCGGTTTCGAACTGGCAAGTTCATCATCAGACGGCTGTTCACATGATATTATCGTCCGATTCCGCGTTTTATTATTCCACTGTGGCGAAGTATTTTTGGTGTGTTGTTGCCCTACGATAGAAAACAGTGTTAGAAGCGCCCTATGTGAAAATAACTAACCTCCAAACGATGAAATACAGCGCAAATAAATATGTGAGGTTAAGTGGTTATGCTACTTACGTCGAAAATTCCGGGGCGATTTTGTTGTGAAGTTTCATAAGTGCTGGATATATTTAGGATTATTCGAAAAATACAATCCTGCAACTTCGCAACTTTCACTGTAGTCCTCAGTTCGCGGAAATTGGCAACCTCGAAATCCTTTGTCAAACAGCATATTTACTTCAGCGCCCTATCGCCAGCCTTTTGTATCATACACTACTGTAGCGATGTACAGGAAAATCGCAACAAAATCGCGCGGAATTTTCGACGTAAGTACCATAACCACTTAACCTCACATATTTATTTGCGCTGTATTTCATCGTTTGGAGGTTAGTTATTTTCACATAGGGCGCTTCTAACACTGTTTTCTACCGTAGGGCAATAACACATCAAAAATACTTCGCCACAGTGGAATAATAAAAAGCGGAAACGGAGGATAATGTAAAGTATATCTTGAAAACCATGTGAGCAGCCGTCTGATGATGAACTTGCCAGTTCGAAACCGGTAACGGCGCTATTTACCTAAATAAATAGCAGTATTGTTTTTGCATCCGCTTCGTGTGTAGAATATATTATACTCGGGTCTAAAACACATTCTAGCATGATGTAGTCGGCTGAACGATGCGACACACAGTCTGGTGTTCCGCTGCCAGGCAGAAGAACCGTTACTTTCGTAGCGAGGAACGCTTACGGCACCCAGGTACAAATGTACAAATGGAGCCACGGGGTCTCGATTCCAGAAAGACATGCACTCTACACGAGTGTCTACGAGCACTTCATGGATGGCGGGACCAATCAAACAGCTGGTTTCTCCTTCCAGCTGGTTGCTGTTTTCTTCTTTGTAAGAATTAACCTACATTAATTGTACGCAGCCACGGTCTCACCATGTCAGTTTTAGATAATGTAGAAAGTATTTTTGAACTTGAACAGTCACAAATGTCAAAATGATCTTCCGTAAAATGAGAAAACCATTTTTTCGCCGCTCTCTGTCCAGTGACATAATCCCCATACAAGGCTCAAATGTTTCTGGCTGCTTCCGCTGCTGTCATCTCTTTATTGAACTCTAAGAGAAGTATACGTTGGAAATGTCACGATTTCTCTACTTGGCATTCCATTTTCTAGCGTCCACAGCTCCACGCACTATCTCTAAGTGACAAAAATGACAATATCCAAACTCGAGTAGCAACCGGAACACCAAGATGCAAAACAAAAACGCTGCTAACTTGTGCACCTACGTAATATTTATTACAGAAGTAAGTGAAATGGCAAACAGATCTCACATACAACAAACTCACTTTATATCACTTTCATTTACTGTTGGGAACGCCATAAATGAGAGCTCTGCATCTTGTACTGAAAAATATATAGCAGATTTTGGCGCGAAATGTAGCAGAAACATTAGTACAGCTGAGCTAGTTAATGAAATAACAGTTTTCAGACTACAGTAAAAAAAAATGGCTCTGGGCACTATGGGACTTAACATCTGAGGTCATCAGTCCCCTAGAACTTAGAACTACTTAAACCTAACTAGCCTAAGGACATCACACACATCCATGCCCGAGGCAGGATTCGAACCTGCGACTGTAGCGGTCGCGCGGTTCCAGACTGTAGCGCCTAGAACCGCTCGGCCACCCCGGCCGTCGGACTACAGTAGGAAGTGTTGTTAAAGAGTACTGACACAGCTTCCCATTTGGATATTTTCAAGTTTTTTTTTTTAATTATAGGTTACGACATGCTTATCCAAACATCGAAATACCTTTGAGGACAATTTGAAGCCATATCGGCCATTAATCGGACGTGGCTGTTTCAAATATATGAAAAATTTGTCATATACCGCCACCAATCACAGAACTAGTTGACTTTTAAATTGTGTTGTGCACTTTGAGATGATTATTCTACAATATCTATATCGCCATAGCCGAAGTTGCACACGTGCTAAGTACTTATTCACACACAAGACAGTTTAAGTCTGTTTCCCAAACGAATATCTTAAAGTTGAATGAAAGCTGCAAGCTGTACTGTGACGAGATGAATATGCTTGACTTTATCATTTTTAGCTACTTGTCCCCTATTACACTCTTTGTTTCCTGCTGTCAGGAAATTAGGAAACCAGCGAATGCGTCTTGTGTATTACTAAGCACTTCAGCTGTATTTAGTCCTTTAGTGCAGGATCACTACCGTTTTCGTGGCACTAAAGGTCACGTGTCATACTCAGAGTATGAGAAGAGTGAGTATGACAGAGCACGCGACCGCGTCCCCTGTACGCGGTTCCGTATAGATCGGAGAAGTAATCATTATGGTACGATTTGTTTTGGACCCATCCACTATATTGGAATCTGGCAATTTTTAATCTATGATATACCGTCTTTTAGTGGTGTTTTGTTTTGGCGGACAACGAATGCTGAGTAAAAATATTCCGAGCTTTCCGCTCAAAAGTTTTAACCATATGTTCACCTGAAGATGTGGCTTTTAGTGCCACGAAACCGGTAGTGACCCAGTAATGAAGGACTAAATACAGCTGAAGCGGTTATTAATACCCAAGATGAATACTCATAACTGAGATTGCCCCACATATGAGGTTGTCTGCCAAACCAATACGACTTACATCAGTGAAGATTGAGGCCCAAATGCAGCAAACCCATTGGTTGCTAAAGTTATCTCTTCCTTTCCCCTCGAGAAACTTTTCTACCACTTTAATCTACACAGACTGCTACAACTTGCGAAATTTTTCTGTTTGCGCCCCTCCACCCCGCCTCGCCCCGCCCCCCCCCCCCCCCCCCCTCCCCGCCACACACTCACACACAAACTTTTTGTGGAAGGAGAAACCAGCTGTTTGATTGGTCCCGCCATCCATGAAGTGCTCGTAGACACTCGTGTAGAGTGCATGTCTTTCTGGAATCGAGACCCCGTGGCTTCATTTGTACATTTGTACCTGGGTGCTGTAAGCGTTCCTCGCTACGAAAGTAACGGTTCTTCTGCCTGGCAGCGGAACACCAGACTGTGTCGCATCGTTCAGCCGACTACATCATGCTAGAATGTGTTTTAGACCCGAGTATAATATATTCTACACACGAAGCGGATGAAAAAACAATACAGAAGAGGTAACCCCATCGATTTATGCAACATCATTCACCTGCTGCTAGTTTCCAGCTTCGGTAGATTTATGGAACTGCACGCAGAAGAGCAAAATAATGCATTAAAACGGAGCGAGGAAGATTATTTAGCACCTTCAGAAGGAATAAATGTTTCTTTAGGAGCGCCGAGACATAATAGAAAGGCAACGGTGTCGTCCGCTGCGTCGAAACGAAAACAGTGTAACCGGCCACAAAATCCGCTTCCATACAACGGAGCTACATGGTAAACCCCGTTAAATTTGTCAAAGAATGTACTCTCTAAAACTGCTCGCAGTTGGCGTGACGTTCTAATCTGGTGCGACGTAGAGGACTATCGGAAAGATATTCAAATGTGTGAGATACGGGTTTTTTGTGGTTCAAAAATGGCTCTGAGCACTATGGGACTCAACTGCTGAGGTCATTAGTCCCCTAGAACTTAGAACTAGTTAAACCTAACTAACCTAAGGACATCACAAACATCCGTGCCCGAGGCAGGATTCGAACCTGCGACCGTAGCGGTCTTGCGGTTCCAGACTGCAGCGCCTTTAACCGCACGGCCACTTCGGCCGGCCGGGTTTTTTGTACCAAACATAAAATCATAGATGAGTGAAACGAAGAAGGATGCAAGAGTGCAGATGCTAGGATAACGGCATATGTAAGGGGCGATCAAAAAGTTTCCGTTTCAGGGCGTTGCTGCAGCCTATATGCAACGGAGCGCGACTCTGATGGTATATAAGCACCGACATTTAATGAAAGGATGAATGTGGCATTCGTGTTTTTTTCGACGAGCGTGGAATAAATGCGGAAAATTGAACTATGGCAACATTATCACGACATTAATCCAGACAGGACCCGCCTGTTATCGTGCTTTTCTTGGCTGCCGAAAGACAAACACCGGTAGACATCCATTGGAGAATGAAGAATGTACACTAAAGGCCATTAAAATTGCTACACCAAGAAGAAATGCAGATGATAAAAGGATATTTATTGGACAAATATATTATACTAGAACTAACATGTGATTAGATTTTCACGCAATTTGGGTGCATAGATCCTGAGAAATCAGTACCCAGGACAACCACCTCTGGCCGAAATAACGGCCTTGATACGCCTGGGCATTGAGTCAAACAGAGCTTGGATGGCGTGTACACGTACAGCTGCCCATGCAGCTTCAACACGATACCACAGATCATATAGAGTAGTGACTGGCGTATTGTGACGAGCCAGTTGCTCGGCCACCATTGACCAGACGTTTTCAATTGGTGAGAGATCTGGAGAATGTGCTGGCTACGGCAGCAGTCGAATATTTTCTGTATCCAGAAAGACCCGTACAGGAACTGCAACACGCGGTCGTGCATTATCCTGCTGAAATGTAGGGTTTCGCAGGGATCGAATGAAGGGAAGAGCCACGAGTCGTAACACATCTGAAATGTAACGTCCACTGTTCGAAGTGCCGTTACGGCGAACAAGTGGTCACCGAGACGTGTAACCAATGGCACCCCATACCATCACGCCGGGTGATACGCCAGTATGGCGATGACGAATACACGCTTCAAATGTGCGTTCACCGCGGTGTCGCCAAACACGGATGCGACCATCATAATGCTGTAAACAGAACCTGGATTCATCCGAAAAAATGACGTTTTGCCATTCGTGCACCCAGGTTCGTCGTTGAGTACACCATCGCAGGCGCTCCTGTCTGTGATGCAGCGTCAAGGGTAACCGCAGCCACGGTCTCCGAGCTGATAGTCCATGCTGCTGCAAACGTCGTCGAACTGTTCGTGCAGATGGTGGTTGTCTTGGTAACGTCAGTTAGACCGTCAGCGAGAGCGCATCGCTAGCTCCTGCTACTACTAAGGCGAGTACACCGTTTGCTTCTTACATATTTTACAAACAGCAGCGACTTATTTTCAGTTATCTGTGTAATTACTAGTTTATTTTTGTAATTTCTTGCGTGTTCGAGTGCTTACTAGGTAGAACCTTTTATTTCAATAACAGTGTTTTTGTACTTATTTGCTGCGCTTAGCTTTTAAATAGTTTTTCTGGGAAAACCTAGCGTAGTTTTCGCGTCTCGTATTTCAGTGAGTGTTTCTTGATTATCAGAGTAGCTCATCAGAAGATTATCTTGGGAATTTGTCACCGTATAGAGTAGGGTAAACATAGTCATGTGTAGGGACTGTGGTTGTTGTGAGCGGACGCAAGGAGAATTGGCCACTCTTCGGGGACAGGTGGAGGCTTTGTCTGTTAGGCTCATCGAGCTCGAGGCGCAGGCGTCGGCTCGTAGTGGCGTTGGGGCAACTGTGGTGAGACCTATGCCTACTTCGGTGGCCTTGGAATCACATGGAACCCCTGATGTCGCTGCGTCTTCCGGCAGTGAGCATCTTACCGGTCAGCCATCACTCCAGGGTGAATGGCGGACAGTGGTGGGCTCGCGCGTGCCTGGCCGAAAGGCGAAGGTGGGATCTGGCCGCGTGGCGGCTGCCTTACCCCTTTCCAACAGGTACGGGGTGCTTCCTAGTGGTGATGACATCGTTTCCGAGCCACCACAGGATGCCTCGCCTGTTGGGCCAGTGGCCGATTCTCCGGCAAGGTCCCGACAGTCACAGAGGGCGGGCCTATTAGTTATAGGGAGCTCCAACGTTAGGCGGGTTATGGAGCCCCTCAGGAAAATAGCGGGTAGGTCGGGGAAGAATGCCAGTGTGCACTCGGTGTGCTTGCCGGGGGGTCTCGTCCGTAATGTGGAGGAGGCCCTTCCGGCAGCTATTGAACGCACTGGGTGTGACCGGCTGCAGATAGTAGCACATGTCGGAACGAATGACGCCTGCCGCTTGGGTTCTGAGGCCATCCTTGGTTCCTTCCGGCGGCTGGCTGATTTGGTGAAGACAACCAGCATCGCACGCGGAGTGCAAGCTGAGCTTAATATCTGCAGCATAGTGCCCAGAGTCGATCGCGGTCCTCTGGTTTGGAGCCGTGTGGAGGGTCTAAACCAGAGGCTCAGACGACTCTGCGACTATAATGGTTGCAAATTCATCGACCTCCGTTATTGGGTGGAGAACTGTAGGGCCCCCCTAGACAGGTCAGGCGTGCACTACACACCGGAAGCAGCTACTAGGGTAGCAGAGTACGTGTGGCGTGCACACGGGGGTTTTTTAGGTTAGAGGGACCCCCCCTTGGGCGAAACGATAAAATACCTGACGGCTTACCAGAGAGAACATTATCATCGTTGATAAAGAACGTCCGTCCTCAGAGACCAAAAACAGGAAAAGTTAACGTAATATTGGTAAACTGCAGGAGTATCCAGGGCAAGGTTCCTGAATTAGTATCTCTTATTGAAGGAAATAGTGCGCATATAGTATTAGGAACGGAAAGTTGGTTAAAACCGGAAGTGAACAGTAACGAAATCCTAGACACAGAATGGATTATATACCGCAAGGATAGGATAAACGCCAATGGTGGAGGAGTATTTATAGCAGTAAAGAATTCAATAATATCCAGTGAAGTTATTAGCGAATGCGAATGTGAAATAATCTGGGTTAAGTTAAGTATCAAAGGTGGGTCAGATATGATAGTCGGATGCTTCTATAGGCCACCTGCATCAGCAACCGTAGTAGTTGAGCGCCTCAGAGAGAACCTGCAGAACGTCGTGAAGAAGTTTCGTGATCATACTATTGTAATAGGGGGAGACTTCAATCTACCAGGTATAGAATGGGATAGTCACACAATCAGAACTGGAGCCAGGGACAGAGACTCTTGTGACATTATCCTGACTGCCTTGTCCGAGAATTACTTCGAGCAGATAGTTAGAGAACCAACTCGTGAAGCTAACGTTTTAGACCTCATAGCAACAAATAGACCGGAACTTTTCGACTCCGTGAATGTAGAAGAGGGTATCAGTGATCATAAGTCAGTGGTTGCATCAATGACTACAAGTGTAATAAGAAATGCCAAGAAAGGAAGGAAAATCTATTTGCTTAACAAGAGTGATAGGGCACAAATCGCAGAATATCTGAGTGACCACCATCAAACGTTCATTTCTGAGGAAGAGGATGTGGAACAAAAATGGAAAAAATTCAGAAACATCGTCCAGTACGCCTTAGATAAGTTCGTACCGACTAAGGTCCAAAGCGAGGGGAAAGATCCACCGTGGTATAACAATCATGTACGAAAGGTACTACGGAAACAAAGAAAGCTTCACCATAGGTTTAAGAGTAGTCGAATCATAGCTGATAAGGAAAAGCTGAACGAAGCGAAAAAGAGCGTAAAGAGAGCAATGAGAGAAGCATTCAACGAATTCGAACATAAAACATTGGCAAACAATCTAAACAAGAACCCTAAAAAGTTTTGGTCATATGTAAAATCGGTAAGCGGATCTAAATCCCCTATTCAGTCACTCGTTGACCACGATGGCACCGAAACAGAGGACGACCGAAGAAAGGCAGAAATACTGAATTCAGTGTTCCGAAACTGTTTCACTGCGGAAAATCGTAACACGGTCCCTGACTTCAGCCGTCGCACGGACGCCAAAATGGAAAATATTGAAATAAACGATATCGGAATTGAAAAACAACTGCTATCACTTAGTAGCGGAAAAGCATCCGGACCAGACGAGATACCCTTAAGATTCTACAGTGATTATGCTAAAGAACTTGCCCCCTTTCTATCAGCAATTTATCGTAGATCTCTGGAAGAACGTAAAGTACCTAGCGACTGGAAGAAAGCACAGGTCGTTCCCATTTTCAAGAAGGGTCATAAATCAGATGCGAATAATTATAGGCCTATTTCACTTACGTCAATCTGTTGTAGAATAATGGAACATGTTTTGTGTTCTCGTATTATGACGTTCTTAGATAATACAAATCTCCTTCATCATAACCAACATGGATTCCGCAAACAGAGATCATGTGAAACCCAGCTCGCCCTATTTGCCCAAGAAATTCACAGTGCCGTAGACACTGGCGAGCAGATTGATGCCGTATTCCTGGACTTCAGGAAGGCATTTGATACGGTTCCGCACTTACGTTTAGTGAAAAAAATACGTGCTTACGGAATATCGGACCAGGTTTGTGATTGGATTCAGGATTTCCTAGAAGAAAGAACACAACATGTCATTCTTAACGGTTCAAAATCTGCAGATGTAGAGGTAATTTCGGGAGTACCGCAAGGAAGCGTGATAGGACCTTTATTGTTTACAATATACATAAATGACTTAGTTGACAACATCGGTAGCTCCGTGAGGCTATTTGCAGATGACACGGTTGTCTACAAGAAAATAGCAACATCAGAAGACTCGTACGTACTCCAGGAAGACCTGCAGAGGATTAATGAATGGTGCGACAGCTGGCAGCTTTCCCTAAATGTAGATAAATGTAATATAATGCGCATACATAGGGGCAGAAATCCATTCCAGTACGATTATGCCATAGGTGGTAAATCATTGGAAGCGGTAACGACCGTAAAATACTTAGGAGTTACTATCCGGAGCGATCTGAAGTGGAATGATCACATAAAACAAATAGTGGGAAAAGCAGGCGCCAGGTTGAGATTCATAGGAAGAATTCTAAGAAAATGTGACTCATCGACGAAAGAAGTAGCTTACAAAACGCTTGTTCGTCCGATTCTTGAGTATTGCTCATCAGTATGGGACCCTTACCAGGTTGGATTAATAGAAGAGATAGACATGATCCAGCGAAAAGCAGCGCGATTCGTCATGGGGACATTTAGTCAGCGCGAGAGCGTTACGGAGATGCTGAACAAGCTCCAGTGGCAGACACTTCAAGAAAGGCGTTACGCAATACGGAGAGGTTTATTATCGAAATTACGAGAGAGCACATTCCGGGAAGAGATGGGCAACATATTACTACCGCCCACATATATCTCGCGTAATGATCACAACGAAAAGATCCGAGAAATTAGAGCAAATACGGAGACTTACAAGCAGTCGTTCTTCCCACGCACAATTCGTGAATGGAACAGGGAAGGGGGGATCAGATAGTGGTACAATAAGTACCCTCCGCCACACACCGTAAGGTGGCTCGCGGAGTATAGATGTAGATGTAGATGTAGATCTGTTGACTCAGGAATCGACACGTGGCTGCACGATCCGTTACAGCCATGCGGATAAGATGCCTCTTATCTCGACTGCTAGTGATACGAGGCCGTTGGGATCCAGCACGGCGTGCCTTATTAGCCTCTCCAACCCACCGATTCGATATTCTGCTAACAGTTATTGGATCTCGACCAACGCGAGTAGTAATGTCGCGATACGATAAACCGCAATCGCGATACGCTACAATCCGACCTTTATCGATGTCGGAAACGTGATGATACGCATTTCTCCTCCTTACACGAGGCATCACAACAACGTTTCACAAGGCAACGCCGGTCAACTGCTGTTTGTGTATGAGAAATCGGTTGGAAACTTTCCTCATGTGAGCACGTTGTAGGTGTCGCCACTGGCGCAACCTTGTGTGAATGCTCTGAAAAGCTAATCATTTGCATATCACAGCATCTTCTTCCTGTCGATTAAATTTCGCGTCTTTAGCACGTCATCTTCGTGGTCTAGCAATTTTAATGGCCAGTAGTGTATATGGGGCTGCACGTAGTGGAATGGTGTGACAAGGGGTGCTGTTGCTTCATGATAACGCCCGTCCCTATATCCCAAATGTAGGAATGCACTAGTTACATCAACTCGAGTATGAGACACTCGCGCACCCGCCCCATAGGCCTGATCTCTCCCCATGTAGTTATCACGCCTTCGGTCTTTTAAAAAAGGCCTTGAAGGCCCGGTAGTTCCTGTAGGACGAGGATGTGCAGCATGCAGTTACGGATTTTTTCGCGCAGTAGGACATTGTATTTTACCAAAAGGAGATCTTCAACCTAGTGCGTGGGTGGAATGATTGTCTCAGTGCTTACGTCTCTTTACCTGATTGGCATGCCGATTCTAAACTGTACGGCCTTGGAATGGTAGCTTCTACTCACTGATCTGGCGAAAATCGTGGGATAGCGATATGCATAAGGTATAAAAGGGCTGTGCACTGGCGGAGTTGTCCTTTTCAGGCAAGTGATTCATGTGTAAATGTTTCCAACTTGATTTATGTCGCAGGACGGTAATTAATAGACTCTGAACACGAAACGGTAGTTCGAGCTAAACCCATGGGACATTCCGCTTTGAAAATCATTACGGAATCCACTATTTCGAAATCCAGTGTCAAGACTGTGCCAAGAATAACAAATTTAAGGCATTACCTCTCACCACGGACAAGCAGGGATTGACTTAATCACCGAGAACAGCAGCGTTTGCATAGTGCTAACAGACAAGCAACACTGGGACAAGCAACGCTGGGACGTACGACGAAACTATCCATTGGGACAGTGCTGCGAGATCTGGAAACTGATGCCAGTGCCTTTTCTTAGAGCACGACATCGCCTGCAATGCCTTTCCTGGGCTCGTGACCATATCGGTTGGACCCTAGACGATGGGAAAACCGTGGCCTGGTCAGACGAGTACCAATTTCGGTTGATAAGAGCTGGATGTAGCGCAGATCTCACGAAGACAAGGATCCAAGTTGTCAACAAGGCACTGTGCAAGCTGTTAGTGGCTCAAAAGCGTGGGCTGTGTTTACACGGAATGGACGGGGTCCTCTCGTCCAACTGAACCACTTATTGTCCATTTGCAGTCATTCATGAACTTCATGGAGTTTTTATGGATGACAGTGCGCCAGGTCACTGGGCCGCAGTTGTTTGGCATTGGTCTGAAGAACATTCTGAACAATTCGAGGGAATCATCTGCCCACTTAGATCGCCCGACGCGAATCCCATCGAACATTTGTGCGACATAACAGAGAGTTCAATTGTGAAGGAAATCCTACACCGGCAACGCTTTCGCATTTATGGATGGCTACAGAGCCAGCATGGGTCATTGTTTCTGCAGCTGACTTCCAGTAACTTGTTGAGTCCATGCCACGTCGAGATGTTGCGCCACAGCGGCCAAAGGAAGGTCCGACACGGTATATGACGTATCCCACGAGTTCGGCACGTCACTGTACGTACAAGATTAAGTTTGTACGGAACGCTCAGTGCGCAAGACCTACTCGCACTTAGCCAGCTCTATTTCCTATTAGAATGAGATTTTCACTCTGCAGAGGAGTGTGCGCTGATATGAAACTTCCTGGCAGATTAAAACTGTGTGCCGGACCGAGATTCGAACTCGGGACATTTGCCTTGCGCGGGCAAGTGCTCTGCCACCTGACCTACCCAAGCACGACTCACGCCCCGTCCTCACATCTTTACTTCTACCAGTACCTCGTCTCCTACCTTCCAAACTTTACAGAAGCTCTCCTGCGAACCTTGCAGAACTAGCACTCCTGAAAGAAAGGATAATGCGGAGAGATGGCTTCGCCACAGCCTGGGGGATGTTTCCAGAATGAGATTTTCACTCTGCAGCGGAGTGAGGGCTGATATGAATCTTCCTGGCAGATTCAAACTGTGTGCCGGACAGAGACTCGAACTCGAGATCTTTGCCTTACGCGGGCAAATGCTCTACGATCTGACCAAAGCTCCCGAGTTCGAGTCTCGGTCCAGCATATAGTTTTAATCTGCCAGGAAGTTTCTCTATTTCCTATTGTTGTGATTCGAAAGGTTACTGGTGGATGAACGAATATTCATGAGCAAGAGCAATCAGTGCGGCGTTCAGTCGTCACTGACGATCTCGAACCGAGGACTGAGGAAAAAATTCAACAGGCCAGACGTTTCATTACTGATGTATTGAGCTTGTGCTTTCCTGAAATTTCGTGATCAGTTCTTTATTAAATTGTTAGCCATGATTTTACGTTTCTAGCATTTGTAGACTTAGAGAAAGCTTTTGACAACGTTAACTGGAATACTCTCTTTCAAATTCTGAAGGTGGCAGGGGTAAAATACAAGGAGCGAAAGGCTATTTACAATTTGTACAGAAACCAGATGGCAGTTATAAGAGTCGAGGGGCATGAAAGGGAAGCAGTGGTTGGGAAAGGAGTGAGACAGGGTTGTAGCCTCTCCCCGATGTTATTCAATCTGTATATTGAGCAAGCAGTAAAGGAAACAAAAGAAATATTCGGAGTAGGTATTAAAATTCATGGAGAAGAAGTAAAAACTTTGAGGTTCGCCGATGACATTGTAATTCTGTCAGAGACAGCAAAGGACTTGGAAGAGCAGTTGAACGGAATGGACAGTGTCTTGAAAGGGGGATATAAGATGAACATCAACAAAAGCAAAACGAGGATAATGAAATGTGGTCAAATTAAATCGGGTGATGCCGAGGGGATTAGATTAGGAAATGAGACACTTAAAGTAGTAAAGGAGTTTTGCTATTTAGGGAGTAAAATAACTGATGATGGTCGAAGTAGAGAGGATATAAAAGGTAGACTGGCAATGGCAAGGAAAGCGTTTCTGAAAAAGAGAAATTTGTTAACATCGAGTATAGATTTAAGTGTCAGGAAGTCGTTTCTGAAAGTATTTGTATGGAGAGTAGCCATGTATGGAAGTGAAACATGGACAATAACCAGTTTGGACAAGAAGAGAATAGAAGCTTTCGAAATGTGGTGCTACAGAAGAATGCTGAAGATAAGGTGGGTAGATCACGTAACTAATGAGGAGGTATTGAATAGGATTGGGGAGAAGAGAAGTTTGTGGCACAACTTGACTAGAAGAAGGGATCGGTTGGTAAGACATGTTTTGAGGCATCAAGGGATCACAAATTTAACATTGGAGGGCAGCGTGGAGGGTAAATATCGTAGAGGGAGACCAAGAGATCAATACACTAAGCAGATTCAGAAGGATGTAGGTTGCAGTAGGTACTGGGAGATGAAGAAGCTTGCACAGGATAGAGTAGCATGGAGAGCTGCATCAAACCAGTCTCAGGACTCAAGACCACAACAACAACAACAGCCATGATTTGTACTACAGATAACCCGCCCGGATAGTAGGGCATGTTAAAGCGCCGCTTCCGGGGTAGTGAGGTGCCGGCCAACTTGGATATGGTTTTAAGGCCGTTTTTCACGACCCGTTTGGTGAATACCGGGCTGTTTCTCAATTCCTGCCTCAGTTATACGACTCACAAATATTTAGAAAGCTTTTGTTCAGTTTCACGTGGATAACACTACATGCAGACAGTTGGGGTAGACATACTCTGTCCCGGAGGGTAACGGGGTTGCAACAGAAAGGCCACCCCACACCACTTGATTAACATGTCGATCCTTTATCGATACGGGACAAAGGCACATGAAAATGAAATGAAATGATAGTGTGGCATTGTTGGCCGGGAGGCCCTGTCCGGGGAAGTTCGGTCGCCGGGTGTAAGTCTTATTTCAGGTGACGCCACATCGGGCGACTTGAGCATCGGTGATGGTGAGAGGATGATGAGTATACGGGCGGAGAAAATCTCCAACACGGTCCTGCTGCACGGTAGCAAGCACGTTACCCCTCAGCTAAGCAGGCGGACAAAGGTACACGAAAATGACGATGATGATTTTGGCTACAGACAAGTGTGTAGCAGGTGGATTCTTTGACTTTTGATAGTTCCTCAAATTTTGATATCTGAACATTACAAACAACGAATGGGAAGTGCACTGACTTTTCTGACTCGGAACTACAAAGATGAGGAGAGGTTTGTGAACCATGTTGTTATTGGTGACGAGACCTGCAATTCGCGTTAAGGTCCAGGAACAACGCGCCAGCAAGTGGAATGCCATCGTTCGCTTTCCAATACTAAAAGGTTATGGGCGCAGTGTTTTGGGATCGAAAGGGCGACCTGCTCATCGACCTGACACCTAGAGGAGATGCCATAAACGCAGCCGCCTACTGTCATATCCTTCACTGGCTACGGCGCGCCTTTCAAAACGTGTAGCGTGGGTTACTGTCCAGCGGCGTTGCGCTTCTTCACACCGACAGGGTTAAGACCACCATCATAATTTGTCTCTATTTTTTTCTTTTTATTAATCCAGTTCCGAAAAGTTTCGGACTGACTTCTTCCCGTGACACATTGATTTAGCCTTACAATCCGGATGTGTTCTTGGATGAAGATCTATTACCAGCCGAAACAACGAAAGTTGAGTTACCACCGATGAAAGAACTTGATGTATCAGTAAGCAGCACTCAGCCCAATGATAACTATGGTGATGAAGGCGACCAACAGGAGGAAGAAGCAGGGAAAAAACCATGAAAAAGAAATGGGTCAATCATCTGCTATTAGTGATCAAAGAAATCAATCCGGCAGTCTCTCGATTTCACCTCGAATACCTATCACCAACATTCATCCTCCCACTAAATGTCGAAATCTTAACAAAAAGAAACGAAGTGGCCAGAAATCGGAGGTTCTAACTTTTTCCCCTCATAACAATATCCCTGAGGACATGCAAAGGTTAAAAGAGCAAGAAGAAAAGAAAAATGAAGAAAGACTGAAGGCAAAATCTGCAAAACTGCTCACCAAGATCAGTCGTCAGGAGATCAAGACGACGAGAAAAGTAAAAAAAAAAAAAAAAAAAAAAAAAAAACATGCAGGAACCAAGAGACCTTAAAACTCACGATACCGAAAATTTGGACCAAGCACATCACAAGTGAACGAAACCTCAAATAATAATGTTTACGTCTGTCCAGCATGTAACGAGTGTTATTACTCCACAGTTTAAAATAACGATAGCGACACTTCGCCTGGTGATGATTTTGTTGGCTACTGCGCCAGCAGCGCACCAAGGGGCCACTAAGTAAAACTGTTGAGTTCGGCGCGATCGTGAAAGCGAAAACGAATAGTAGTTGTTTATATTTATTTGTACAATAGCTTTTTCAAACGGGAGCGTCTCTAGTGCAATAAATTGCAGCAATAACACATGCCTTTTTTAAGTTTCCTCAGGACCTTGAGAGGTATATACCATCACGTTACTAAACCGTATCGTCACGATTCGCTTGCAAATTACTTGTGTGTTAATGATTAATGTTTCGTTTCAGGAGCAGAAAAGACTAGTGAACAGCAGATGAGAAGATCTTATGCAAAAATACCCTGTTTACCTTCATAATAATGTTAAGCTTTGTTCGCTACACTTCGAATCAAACCAGTTCTTGAATGCAGACAATAATAACCTCACGTGGAATGCTGTACCCAACTGTTTGACATCCCAAATAAGCCACCTCAACTGACGATGAAGAGGAAACTGCCAATAAGGTTCGACAATCCGTCTAAAGCTGTGAAACAGTCCTATGGCACAGAAGCAGTTAGTTCAACTCTCTATGTATCAGTACCTGATTCATCTGAATCGTCAACTTAGACCTGCTTTGAAGATGAAGTGGTTAGATTAAGTGCAGCTATTCGTGTCTTGTAAAAGTTTGTGAAGCTTCAGAATGTGCAGATCGCTAGACTTCGTGCCAAAGTATTACAGGACAAGGGAAGTGCCTACCATTTTACCATTTTGAAGACTATAGGATCCAGATATTTAAAAAAAAGATGCCCTTTACTTTTTGGTAAGCCAAATTAACATGTCACAGAAGCAGAACGTGCTGCAAGATGGAAAGACGAAAATAAGCTGTCTGCTCTAAATTTATTATATTACAGCCTTAGGCACACAGGATTTGTCAGAATGTTTTATGCTTCCGTCAGTGCATACATCACAGAGGTATGTGGAAGGCATACAAACAAAATGTGGGATAAGTGATAATACATTCTACCTTTTAAAGCAGAAGGTAATGCATTTCTCCGATACTGATAATCTAGAGAATACGTCATTGGATGAAATGTCTCTAATGGCAAATTTAACATATGACAGCACTTCTGACAGTGTTATTGGCTTTGAGGGCTTGGTGTTTACACTCACGGTATATTTCTCTACTATTTGGCAGTTGCTTGTCCCACTTAGAATAATATAATGCTTCAACAGCCGACATTGAGTGAAACACACCACGCCTACGGAACAACAAAGGGCGTCGATCCCTTTTGTACATAGAGGTACATGTCTGTATTTCTTATGTGTGAAAACGTATCCCTATATTCTTTTACATCAACGTGGTAAGCTGCAGCTATATCCAACGTCACAAGTGGTTCTTCACGAACATGTAACTTGCCACTGGATTTGTGATTTATCCCTAGTTGCGCTTATTTTAGAATCATTCTTAGAAATATCTGTGTCTACCGATAATACACAAACTCTTGGAGGCAAAAAAATAATTCAAATATTTCGTAGATCACGCGTGAAAGGGATAAAAAACAAACATTATGCTTACGAGGCATCTGACGCTCTCCTTTCTCGCCGCTCGGAGCGATAGTGGCGCTCCAGCTGCCAAACGGTAACAACTTCTACAGCAGTGAGTGTCGCCACTGTTATGTAAAACTGTGATGATGAAGATAATTGGATAAAATGTGGCGTGTTTGACAAGTGGTAGCATGGGTTATGCAAACCATATGAAGGACATGGAAAGTCTATTTGTGATTACTGTAAATAATTATTTGTAAAAATCTAAATGCTAAAGTGAAACTAAAGAAAATAAATGTGGAGCTTGTTTCCAAAATCTACAAAATCCAAATGGCAAATTTTTGAGTAGAGCAGAAAAATTCGCTATGGCCACTACAGTTTTCGTATGTAAACCAAAACTGATACACAGTTTGTTCGAGACTCACTGGTACATCTTTCAGAAAAGTTCACTATTATTCACTATTATTGTACAGTTATTACGAACTTAATTTTGAATACGGTACTTTTTGTGGAAAAGTTATTGTAAAAGTGTACAAATTATACTTCAAACAACACTCAGTACTAATACATTTTGTCACATTTATTGCAAATGACTTTAGAGGAGATGTTCAGCAATAAAAAATTTATAATGTAACTAATCTTTGTCTTACTTAGATCATAACTTGACATATAGGAATCCTCTACTGGCCTTTCCAGAATAGTATTTAGTTCAATTCTTACATAATTATTTTGAGTTGTTAAAAGATACAACTCGTATATTAATAATGATTATACACACAGGAATTAATTTTTTCTAGTATTACCGATATTTGGTTCAGAACCTCAGTCATCATCATTAACATCTATCTTATCATTGTCTCCATCCTCATTAACCATCTGTACATCATTATCCTCCACCAAACTTCTGCAGAAAGGGATTTGATTTACATGACTACTATTTTGTAAATCTTTACTTCAAGGCAAAATACGACCATACCTTACCCCATTTCTGATCATTTTGTGTTTTCACACTGGTGTTATTCCATATACAGCACCCAGACCGTAAAATGCTGATGTATGGTGAACAGTGAGACGTTTGGCTGCACTAATTTATGAAGGTTTCTGACTTTGTAACTGATATTTGGCTGAATTCAGGGAGTGAATACACTGTCCTCTGGGAGCATAACAGTTTCAGGTTTTCGGAGTTTCGTTTCTACAATACCAAATGCCCTGTCTGCAGGCATGTACATATGAATGACCAAGTGATGCACAACTGTCTCAAAACAATCGAATACACTTAATATTATTTTCATCACAGTACAGTTTTAGGACGGCCTTGGGAAAATGCCACAGACATGAACTAATTTCGATGGTCCCCTACCAACTTCACTCTTAAACCACCTATAAAAAGTGTCATGTTTGATGAAATAATTTTGCTCCCCTCAAGAACAACTGTTTCCAACACATTATACCATAATTGGCATTAATAATACTCTCTGTTAATTTGTGTCTATGGTGAAGGCTGATTCTGTATCAAATCAAAGTTCACTGTTACACTGTCACCTGGAAACTTACGAAGGTTCTGTAAAAAAGCCTTTGCTTTTAGTTCATGGACAGGTCTTTCCACAACGAGCTATTCTTTGATGTCCTCATCAGTAGCAGCTTTAAAACGAACTGTAAATGCTAGGCCAGCATTTCAGATGTCCTGTTAAATGTTGTCAAACCCCAAATTGAATTTGGTGACAAAAATCTGAAGAAAATTTTAAAAAGGCCATTAGAAATTGCCTTTTAATGTACAGTGATATTAATAGATATTTTACATATGATACGACGCTACCTTTTTACTGTCAACTCATCATGCCATATCTACTAGAATTAGAAATTATTGCTCACCTTATAATACAGTGTGTAAGAAGACTGTAAGAAGGCTGTACTGCCAGCTGCTCTCTCCTCGCAAAATGAGTACCACATTTTACAAATTATAATTTCTGGAGGCAAGTGTTTTTATAGTGGAGTCTTTTTTCTCTCCCAATGCTGTTCTCTGCTTTTAAATCTTGTTACATGAACCATAATTTCAGATTTTCTCTTCAGATGCGTGCTCAACTTTCCTTTTCCCAACATTAAAAGTAAGGAATGTAGATCTACAAACAGGGACCTCCCCCTGAAGAGCAGCTCGTATACTGTAGCTTATAGTTTTCTTTTTGCTTGAATATTCTTTCTTATCTTATTAGGCCCTCTTCTTTTCGTACAGTCCACATCAGTATACCTCGTTAAAAATTTCTTTGACTCACAGCATCTGTATTGTTCCAGTATCTGTTATTTTCACGTATCGTGTCATCTTCTGATATGAAGATATCACGTTTACACGTGATTTGAGGTTTTGCAGCTGCAACAGCATTATGTTTCTCGTATTTCAAAACACTCCACTTCCACGTGTTTACAGATCTTTTACGTTTCCTGGGCTTTTCCGTAAATTCAGGCACATCGGACATTTTCATTTGACATATCAGAGTCTATTTTAAGTGTTCCAAATAAATAAACATAACATAAAGCATAAAAATGTAAAATGAAATAACAAAATAACAAACCGAAGGCAGCCATTACTAAAAATGTAATCACATGCTCGCACAGAGACACTATATTGGCTCACTGCATTTGTGATGTCACAGCACTCAGCTAGGTTATTGTAAGAGGATCTGCTACTTTTTACAATAAAAGTACAAAGTGTTTGGTATGTTTCAGAGTAAAATGCTGGATTTGATGACCTCTACATAAGATATTCGAGGAGAGGGATTCGTAGTGGGCCGCATTAAACTAGTCAGAAGACTGATGACTTAAAAAAAAGTAAGAGAACTGGTACTTTTTGCTACAAGATATTTACTTGTTAGACCCAAAAAGCTGCTGGGCCTAGTCTGTCATTTCTAAGTCATTTTTTGTATTTTTTGGATTTGGTGCCTTTTGGCAACAAGCTCCAAAAATGTTTTGGGGAAATGACATATAGCTTACTATTATCAAAAGTTTGTTTCTACTACGTGTATATATTCTTCAAATAGCATTTCATCGAAATATCCTTCAGTATTACGAAAATAATCAAGGGTATACGTATTAACAGCGTTAAGTTATCCCCCATTACCTTATATTCGAATCTAGGACATCCTCTGCTATTCTTTCCTTCCTCTGTCCAATCAATAACTGTTTTCAAAAACGACTCATGTCATGATGAGATATTTTTTCTCATGTATTCGTTTCACTGTTGCGTATTGCTGTATTGCATGCAAAGCAGTGTAAAAGAAAAATTGCCAATAATCGCTCGTTTTATAAATGTAAATATTATGTAGAAAAATTTCTTAAATTTTCAGAAGTAATGTAAACAAATCCATCGGAAACAGAACAAAAAAATTCTGAAACGTGTCTGGGTGGAAACAAAACCACAATAGTGTCTTACACAAGGTGGAATTCCTCTCCTGTTTTCTTAGTAAACACAGAAATAAGAACTCCAACATTTGCAAAATGATTATTACCCATTCTCCGTGGTTCGCACCCTTAGAGAGTTGGATTCCATACACAGTATTTCGTGAATCTTTTTCTGATATCGGGGTTTATATTTTTGGATGTCAGTAGTTGTTTTCTTTCTATAGAAACCAGTTTTCCTAGTCCAGCTGTGTCTTTCTTGCATCTACTTTCTTTAACTACTGTGCTTCCAGGGTAGCAAATTTCGTCAACCTCTTCAACATTCTCTAACTATTTAAAAAACAGTAATTTATGTTAAATAAACAAAACGATTTTATATTTGCTATTCATCTCAAAAAATAGTTTTCTGTAGATAAATGATTACATATGATTTGATATTCTATAAAAATTATTACTGGAAATGGTTACATGTTCCCGAATTTAAAAAGCAAGAGTTTCGAAGTTACGGTATAACTAACAGACAAGACACTTACTGAAAACCATACTAACATATTAAACTCTTTGTAGACCCTATTTGTCTCCTTTTGTGTTTCATCTTGAATGCTAATGAGAAACTTTAGTTAAAACAATTGCGATGGCCGGGAATCGAACCCGGATCAACTGCTTGGAAGGCAACTATGCTGACCATTACACCACCATCGCCCCACGGATGGTTCATGAGATACACCGAGCAGTGCTTCTGCTTTCGCTGTGACGTCACTGATGATGCGGCACGCCGAGAGATGTACAATTCTTTGGCATAAAGCCAATTTCTCGTTTCGCAGCCTCATGCAACATTCGGCAATTTTTTGATGTTTTTGATGTTTTTATGAGAAGAAGTAGCACAATTACCAAGCGAAGCACATCTTAAACTGAACCTCTGTTACTCCACATTATGCTACTTTGTTGACGCTCCACATTTTATGTTTCGACAGTAAAGTTGCATGTGTTTGTCTACAACAGGACAAAAAGATTAGGTACAGCATTATTCACTTTCGATAAAACATCTGTATAACTTTTCTAGGAAGACCTGTTTGATAGTAACTGAAATAATTTATTTACTCATTTCGTTTTCAGCGGAGTTAGTTCAAACTGCGAGCTCTCTCGGGATGATCGATACTGCCTAAATCACCTTTTATAATCCGTAGTATAAAAATATGGCCAACAAGGTTAATAACTGATTTGCCATTGAAGGTTACTGAAGTTGGCAATGTACTTTTTTCTGTAAGTTTAGTCTGCTGGTTTATAATATCACAGTACTCTTCCACCAGCGGCCTCCCCCCTCCCCCTCGCCAGAACTCTGTTCCCCCAACTAAATGAACAATGGAACTGTCTAGCATAAAAAGTTTCTAACGTATGATTACGTTACATAAGATGTAGTGTGTAAAATATTTGACTTTAAGCATGTAAAACTATTGCTTTTATTGATTTCGGATTATTCACCTATACACCAACGAAAATGTCAAAACGAGAACTGTACACGAAAAAGATGATAACCTCTTTAAATGTTCTTGTGAGACCCTTTTCGCTATTAGTGCATAGTGTCAAACCGTTTATTTTTGGCTTGATCAGGTCAAAAGTAAGTTAAAGAATCAATGTAATTAAATCGCAGTTTGATAATATAATTTCATGCATATATTAAGGTATCGATTTTGTGATGTACTGCGTGAACAACGAATTTTTAATAAGTGATTCAATAGTTTGCGGTGCTGTAAGCGTGAAAAAAGATTAGAAAAATTTTGCAATTTTGTATGTAGCTTGGATAATTCGCTCTCGGTTTTAAGCAAAAGCTACTGTAATTTTCACACATCTCAGTGTTTATGATGTCATTTCTTCTGATGTCAGCAAGCGACATTAAACTATTATTTCTTCCTTCCCATTCCCGACAGTCTCAAACCAACAAGTGCTATGAGAAAATTGCTCCTGCATTTTCTACAAAATCAAAGAAACTTCCTTTTCTGTACTTTAGTATCGGCTAGAGGACATGGTCAACTTTCACTCCTTAGTTCACATGCCCCTCTTTCATCCTTTCCATATTTTTATTACTAAGTTTAAATCTGAATAATCCAGATGCCACTCATCAATACATCGCGAAAAACGTTAGATCCCACTCACTTAACATAAACGTAGTCATCAGTGCTTCCTTCAGTTTCGAGAAATACACCAACAGTGTTTTCCTATTATCTAAAATACTATTCATTATCATGATTATACATATGGACATATGCATATCGTATAACTTCGAACAGGATTCATCTTCCTTAAGGAAATATTATTTTATTTAATCGTGCACTTTCGAACATGGCTTTTCTCAGCAACTGTTTACAATTTTTAAACATAGGAATTCTACAGTCAACCGGTTGCAGATAACTGTTTGATACAATTGTCCTAGGTTTCGACACGTACTAAGGGTGTCTATCACAATGAAATTTTGGAGAATCGTAGAGCTACCTTGCGAAAAAAACAATGGTCGGAATTTAGAACAGCTATGCGCAAGTCAAAATTAAAATAAATGGTTCAAATGGCTCTGAGCACTATGGGACTTAATATCTGAGGTCATCACTCCCCTAGAACTTAGAACTACTTAAACCTAACTAACCTAAGGACATCACACACACCCATGCCCGAGGCAAGATTCGAACCTGCGACCGTAGCGGTCGCGCGGTTCCGAACTGTAGCGCCTAGAACCGCGTGGCCACTCCGGCCGGCCAAAATTAAAATAAAATAGTACCGTCCTTGTCACGAATGCCTATCCAGGTAGATGTTATTCCTAGCTAGGCATACAGGACGAGGTTGGAACGTATTTTATTTTAATTTTGACTTGAGCATAGTTGTTCTAAATTCCGACCATTCCTTTTTCGCAATGTAACTTTACGATTCTTCAAATTTTCATTCTGATAAAGACCCCTTAGTAGGAGTCGAAAAGTATGTCAATTGTACCAAACAGTTATTTGCACCCAGTTGGCTGTAAAATTTCTGTTTTTAGAAGCTATTTAATTGTTGTCCACTTACTTTATGAATAACGTCTGCTGGTCTCACAAATTCTAATTCACCTTGAGTATTCAATGTTTTTTCTTTGATCAGTGAAAAAATATATTTGAGTGATCTGTAGTTACACCATCCCTTATCATCCATTCATATTACATACAAACATCTTGTACAAGAAAAACTGATTACATAGAATAGTCACGATAAGTGACCGCCGCTGTCCCTACTCTATTACCAGTTTCCTACCAAATAACTGACCTTGAGAACAAGTGATTTTCACTACATTTCCAGCTATAAAAAGAACTCGACTCTTCACGTAAAAATACACCTGTGTTTCCCTAACAGTTTCCTTCTATGTGAATATTCGAGCTTTCTCGGCAGGCTGCGCGGAGTGGCCGCACCGGTAGAAGCGCCACGTCACGGATTGCGCGGCCCCTCCAGACGGAAGTTCGAGTCCTCCCTCGGGGATGGGTGTGTGTGTGTGTTGCTCTTAGCATAAGTTCGTTTAAGTAGTGTGTAAGTCTAGGGACCGATGACCTCAGCAGTTTCGTCCCGTAGGAATTTACATAGATTTGATTTTTTTCCCTGGCGGATATGTTGTAAATAGTCTTTACAGGTTTGCCGCCGGATCACGTTGTGCTGAGTCACCAGCAAGGTTGAACCACCTGAAGATGTCGGACAGTTGCTCCGAGGAAATATTGTGGAATTTGCACAAGGTGATCCGGCGGCAAACCCGCGAAGACTATTTATAGTTTTCTTCTATCCTTAAGCTGTCAGCCAAGTATAAGTGATTATTAGAACCATTTTACACAAAAGGCTCACTATTCATATTCTATCCCAATGCCGAGCTTAACACGCTTAAACCATTAAAAACTTAGTCAGGACTTCCACCTATTTATACCCATTACATCCGCAAGAGTCATTTCCTTGCTCTCACCGACCTTATACTACACTGTTCAGTCACAGTCGTAACCACCTGTCAGACGCCTGAATAACCATCCTTTCCAGCGCGGACTGCTGCGAGACGTGCAGGAAGACAGTCAGTGAGGTTCTCGAACGTACTGCCAGGGATGTACAGCCATGCCGACTGCAGTCCCTTGACCAGCTGCGCTAGATTTCTCCGTTGAGGACGCACGGTGCGAAGGGCAAGATCGCTGTGGTCCCACAGATTCTCGACTGGATTTTAATCGGTGGGATATTGTGGCCAGGGAAGTATAGAAAAGTCATCCTGGTTCTCTTCGAGCCACGCACGTACACTGCGACCTGCATGACGCGTTGCCGCGTTCTACTAGTAGGTACCGTCATTCCTAGGAAAAACAACCTGCATGTAAGACTGGACATGGTCCCCAAGGATAGATGCATACTTATATTGATCCACTGCGTCTTCCAGAATGACGAGATTACCCACGTGATGCCACAGAAACATTCCCCAGAACACAACGCTCTCTGCTCTCGCCTGGACGCCTTTGGTTTCAGACGTTTCCATCTGTTCGATGGAAAATAAAACGTGATTCAACTGAAAAGGCCATCTGTCGCCACTCATTGGACGTCAAGTTGCGGTACTGGCGTCCAAATTCCAGCTTTCGTCACCAATGAACAGCACTCAGTTTGGATGCATTAACCAGGCGCTTGCTGTGGAGGCCCAAACGCAACAACATTCGCTGACCCGTCGGCGATTACACATTGCTGGAAGCCCCTTGATTCATCTGGGCAGTCATCTGCTCAACAGTTGCTTGTCTATTTGCCCATACATACGTCTGCAGCCGTCGTTCATCCTTCTGGTCTGTGCTCCGTGGTGGGCCACAGTTGTCTCCGTGCCGGTTTTGGATAGGGCCATTTTGCCATGCACGATGTACCTTAACCACAGCAGCAAGTGAATAGCTTACAAATTTATCCGTTTCGGAATTTATTCCACCGTCAGCCCGAAATCCAATGATCATGGCCTTTTGGACATCAGATAAATCGCTCCGTTTCCGCATAACGACAACGACTGCTCTGTTCCCCTACACGGTTTTTATACCCTCCACTCCTGGTGCTGCCACCTACAGTCTGTGTGTGGTTGTTGCGCGTTGACGTCAAATATAGGCGGTGGCCATATTAATGTGACTGGGCCGTGTGTAGCAGGATTTTCGCCTGTCTATCAACCATTGCCACGAGGGATCAATTTCTGTGAACACCATCCCCTTGCTTTGTAGTCCATAACAATCAGTAAAAACTTTGTCTCCTTTATGAGTCGTACATACCCATCCAACTGCCACCTATGATAATCCTATTCTGCATTACTAAATTAAACCATTGCCCCTCACGTGTTCAGAATAACCCAGAGTTGAACACTGGTATGTGTAATAATACACTAAACATTCATTTCCTAACTAAAATTCTCCTGCTGAATATCATACTCCTCCAGGTGCTTCCTCCAAGTGTAAACTATCGCTTACACACTATTATCTCCGAGAAAAAAAAATTATTCTATCCTTTCCCGAATTCCCTTTTATTCCTTGTTTATTCCAACAGTTATATATTAATGTGCTATAATTAATTTTTGTCATTGTCACCGTAGCGATACAGAAGAAGTTTGCCACAGAACTGGTTAAAAAAAAATTGTACCTCTCATTGTCACCGTAGCGATATAGAAGAGGTTTGCCACAGAGCTGGTTAAAAAAAAAAAATTGTACCTCTAAATGTAGTTGCATGTGTAGAACTAAAAATTCCAGTAATATTAATATTAACACTATTCATATGTGTATGTATATCTTGTAATCTGACTAGTTCTGCATCATGTCGATAAAATAATCGTGAAAATGATCTACGGAACATGACATAACTAAACTAAACTAAACAGTTTCAAATTTTCCTAATCTAATGCCACATTTTATCAACCACTCAGTGGCGGTGGCTATGAAAAGTGCATCTTTTATCCCACAGCAAGATATACCTTTAGGGCCATACTTTATATAGGCGCAAGGCTTCCTACATTCTACGTAAAACCTTCTTTCCTTCTTCCCCCTCCTTACGAGTTTATAACTCCGATTCTCTAATCTCCCTGCAAAATCCTTCGTCCGAACGACTACAAATTTCAGATCTCTGTTTCTTACGTTCGATTATTATATCTGCAAAAGCCATGACATATCTTTTAATGTCAGACATATTATACTTCCCCCACTTCTTCATTAAAATTCACTTCGTTTAAAACCAAAGTAATAGGATTTAGTACACAATTTATTTCGTATGGTCCTTCGTACAAATGAAAGAATTTTTTAATACATTGATCATCCTTTCCGCTCTTGTGATGTCCCTATTTGGGAAGCCGGCGTTACCTCGTTTTTGTTTAGTCTTTGGGCTCTGTTGTACTTGTATGCCGTGGGTTCTAAATTTCCTTTCACCAGTTCTGATATTTCACCCTGCCATATAATGCTTGGATCTGCGTACGGGATCTTGGTAGAAGTTCCCCTACTATTTTTATGATTACTCATATCATCTCCGCTGCCTGGAGTTGAAGTTACGAAGCGCCCACTAATGGAATTCAATCATTCTTGTTTCACCCTTCTTCTAAAAACTAACACCTTTTAAAGGTATATTAGTCCATTTAACTTTCTGAAACACCCAATCGTACGATTTTTCCAACTCTGTATTGACAACAGGCCCTAAGCCTTTAATTTGTCCTTGTAATGGATTTCTACCCTTCCCTATCTGCGAAAATTTTTATTCGTTCTCTTTTTTACAGCCCTTAAAGTAACTGTGCAGCTTTTTCTGATAACTTTTCACTATTTTTTTTAAATTTCTTCTATTAACTATTCATTTCTATTAACTGCTCACTTCTATTAACTGTTTCATTTCCTCTTGTAACTGTTTTTGACCGCTGTTAGGTTATCAATCATCTCCTTTAGATTTTACTCCATTTATCTAATTAAGATTTAAATACGAACCATAAACACATTCACTAACTACTTCAGCAATTTTTCACCAAGCAAATGTCAAATACAGAAACATTTTTGTTTAAAAAAATTCACACGATATATTACCAGCCTACTGCACCACTATCAGATCGAGCTGTCATCTACTTCCACCAATTTGAAAATCCGCTACAGAGTAATAATAGTTAAAGATATGTTGAAATATAGTATTGTCCTAACTGGTATGATGACAGCGGCGATGATCTGTTGACTTACTAACTCACTGGCTCGGACTGGCAATAGGCAGTGGTATAAAGGTATCTCTTAGTCGTGGTTGGGTTCAACTCCCCGCTTCGCCTTTGCTACACATAAATTTTTATACACATATAATAATCGCCACAGCTACATGCTTATACACATATTTTAAATATTCCACTTGATCTACTCAAGGTCAACGATTCTGGTAGTTTTACCAATTTTGTAAGTACCCTGTGCACCATTTCTCTTATTGACTGGAGACGTCAGTTACAAATCCCCTACTTGGTTCCTTTTGACGGACGTGACTTCTTCTGGATTTAATAATAATTTTATGTACATTCGTACTCTAATATTACCAGATCGTATATACTTAGTAATGCTTAACTATAAGCGTGTGCTTTAAGTGAACAGTTAAATGACGTACTACCACACTACATTAGTAGCCTCCGAATTTGTGGATAAACAATAGATATTCACATACTCCTGTGTGTTTTCACTCCTATTTCAGGATATGTATCTCGCAGATTGTCATTAACGTTTCTTCTTGAAATTTTATTTTGAACTTCTTGTATCAACTGTTTGACGGTTTACGTAAAACTCTCTCTTTTATTACTACATAGAAAAACTATAAATAAGAGGAGCAAGTCCTGTGCTGAGAGGTGGTAACATGGGGCTATAGCAGGCCCATAAGTGATATGGAGATGAACTAAAGAAAAAGTAAAAAACGCGGGTTACGTCCCCTGTAGCAAATATAGTCTTTCTTTGTGCTTTTAATTTTACCAATACAAATTTTCTGAACTTTCGAAGTTGCGTTTTTGGCTAGCATCAAAATAAAACAATTTAAACGTACCTATAATATACTACACTACAGCGGTTACCGTCCGCCCCCGGTAGCTGAGTGGTCAGCGCGACAGAATATATCAATTCTAAGGGCCCGGATTTGATTCCCGGCTGGGTCGGAGATTTTCTCCGATCAGTGACTGGGTGTTGTGTTGTCCTAATCATCATCATTTCATCCCCATCGACGCGCAGGTCGCCGAAGTGGCGTCAAACCGAAAGACTTGCACCTGGCGAACGGTCCACCCGACGGGAGGCCCTAGTCACACGACATTTACATTTTTAGCGCTTACTTAAACTCAGATTTATCACAATATGAAGGGTATTTTTATGCATATACTGTATTGATTATGCAGACTTACGGAAATACTAACGAAAGCGAATGAAAGTATATCTAATCATCGGTAGAGGCATGTTAATTTGAATAATTCACTAATTTATCAAAGGTTGTTGTTGTTGTTGTGGTCTTCAGTCCTGAGACTGGTTTGATGTAGCGCTCCATGCTACTCTATCCTGTGCAAGCTTCTTCATCTCCCAGTACGTACTGCAGCCTACATCCTTCTGAATCTGCTTAGTGTATTCATCTCTTGGTCTCCCTCTACGATTTTTACCCTCCACGCTGCCCTCCAATACTAAATTGGTGATCCCTCGATGTCTCAGAACATGTCCTACCAACCGATCCCTTCTTCTAGTCAAGTTGTGCCACAAGCTCCTCTTCTCCCCAATTCTATTCAATACCTCCTCATTAGTTATGTGATCTACCCATCTAATCTTCAGCATTCTTCTGTAGCATTATCAAAGGTAACTTTGAGTTATTATCTTGATATTTTTCTTGCATATGCATGTTAATAGACAGAAAGTAAAATATGAAACTTTCTTCATTCCTTCTGGCATGTTCAAAATGCAGATAATACATTATTACATTGTGGCACACATATAGGCGAATTAACGCAAATTTAATTGTGAGCAATAGGGCTACTTGGAAACAGTTAAATTCCTTTACTCAACTAATTGTTCCTCCTACTTAGCTGTTGTTAACAGTGTGCATTTATCAAAAGGTCCTCTACTACAGCTTAATGGCAATAACTGTAGTATATACAACTGATTTTATATGTGAAAACCTGCACGATTTTCCCAACTGACCGTCACAGTAGTTATTAAGAAAAAACTCATGCCATATTTACACCAATATTACCTTTCAAATAATTTTCATTTCAGTGACTAGAAATACCACACTGCCACCAAACAAATTATACCATCTATTCCATGCTTAGCTACTATGTCATCAGTAGAAGTGGATGAAGCATTTACGCTCAACTGCTATCTAAAGTTTGTCAGAACTGTGTTTCAGGGAACTTGCATTATTAACCTGTGATTTCTTTTAAAATGTTCCTTAAAAGAAGTGTAAAGACTTCAACACAAAAGCAGACACAACGTCAAGTTAAAGAGAAAAGTATCACAAATAGGAAGTGGAGATAAAAGCAATAAAATGAAAACAAAAATTAATTGCTGCCTTTTAATTTCTTAAAATTTACCTCCGATATTTCAAACAGTTTTAAACTTATTATTCGATTTTTTCTTAACCACATTAATTCTTTTATTACAGATGGTGTGTTTCCAGTCTGTGACATACTTGTAAATTTAAATGTACGAGTTTTCTTAATATATACTGTTCTGAAAATTGGACTTTACAAAATGTTATCCCCTCTGTAAATCTAAACATTGAACAGACTTTATCTCCGAATTATTCCTGTTGCTCATATTTACCTAAAATATTTGTTAAAAAGGATACTACACGGTCACTTGTATACAGTAATTCTATGTTTAAAGTACAAATTCCCCAAACCTTGTAAATATACGATCCTGAGTGGGTATAGATGAAAACAGAGTTGTTTCCCAGTCATCACATTTGGCTTTGGGTATTACACCCTTGTTTCGTGTAACCAGGTACATATGCTAATACCTGTCTGTCATTCCTTACATCCGCCTTTTCACCACCACCAGCTGTGTTATTAGAGGAAGAACACTGTATAGAACATTTTCATCAACTATGCAATAGTCTTTTATGGAGTCAAAAAGCTGTCATTACGAGCTCCCAGAAACTGCCTTATATTACTTAATGGCACGCATCTAACATCCTCACAGTTACCTAATGAATTTATATTTAGATACATGTTATTGATTCTATTGTTTTCAGTGCTGCTTCGAATTGGAAGCAGGTTGGTTTGGCGTTTGCGACACCATGCTGCCTCACACAGCAAAGAATGTTCTCCAGTGGATCTCGACTGAAAGCCCTCAGGCTTAAAAAATTAAAGCCATTATGTTAATATGTTGCAAATGAACACCAGTGATCTTAATGTAGTTTACCACCACTTATGAAACTGAAAATTGTTGTTTTATCTTTCAATGTTCCTAGCTCCAACACTTTCCGCTTTTCCACAGTTCGATATGTGGTGCCTCTGCAGAGAGGGCAGACTTATAAGGGTTGCTGTCTATGGATAATAATGGGAACTGCTTAGTGAACCGAACAAGTAGACTATCTTTTCAAAAAAAATTCTGCAGTGTATATTGCCTTGGTAGGCAAAGATAGCACCAACTATATGACCCATCTGGGCTGCCACTACCTTAACTTTCATTTTAATAAAAGAATCCTTAAAATCAAAATGATTCCTCAGCAACTTTGGCAAAGTCTTAAACATCTTCTGTTGATGCAGGCGAAAAGCTCTCTGAATAAATTCAAAACTGGCCTTTTTTTTAAAAACCCATATTGTATGTTATTTCCTTGTTGCTCAATTCCAGTATTGTTAAGAGGTTTGGGACATAATCACTGCAATAGATTCAGCACTAAC